>NC_051403.1:22025670-22055670 GCF_015228065.2 Penaeus monodon
GAGAGAGAGAGAGAGAGAGAGAGAGTTAAATCACAGAGGCATGCAGGATTATTTCTGATTTTATAAACATCTTTGCTACTGTTTACAGGAGAGCTTATCTAAAGGGAATGTCTTACATGTTACAGACGAAGACTGCAAGACTGCAAAGCAAGGCAAAGAAAAAGTGAGTGAGTGAAAGAGTGAGTGAGTGAGTGAGTGAGAGAGAGAAAACAGAGAGAGAGAGAAGGGGGGGAAGAAGAAATTAAACGAGAGAAGATATAAGTGAGAAAGAAGAGAGCTTGAGGAAGAGAAAGAGCGAGAGAGAGACAGAAATAAGAGAAATTAAATGAAAGAGATAAAAAAAAAAAAAATGATAAATCAAATCAGAGTAAACGAGAAGAGAACAGAAAGGGAAGAGAAGAGAAGCCAAGAAAAGAACAACATTATAAAATCAAGAACGGTACAGAAGAAGCAACACAAATGAGAATGCACGAGAGATATTGCTCAAGAGTTGCAAAGGAAGGAAGGAATAGCCCCGAGGCATTATGCAAGCTGTGCGAGAAAAGGATCAGCTGGAGGAGGAAGATGAGGATCAGGAGAGGAAGAAAAGGCTGAAGAAAATGGAGAAGGAAATTTGTATATTGGATTTAAGAATGAACATAAAAAGGAAGAAAGGGATAAAGCGTAAATTCAGAAGAGGAAGAGAGGTGATGATGAGATGCGGAGGAATTGGAAAAGTTAAGAAAGAGGAATACGCGGTGGAGAAGATAACAACACAAAAAAGGAAAAAAAAGAGAAAAGAAAAGAAAAAAAAGATAAAAACGCATGGCGGAACGAGCGAAAATGACAATGAGACGTGAAAGAGGAAGTCTTAAAAAAAGAAAAAAAAAAGAAAAAAAAATAGATAAAGACAGGAGAAGAAAAGCGTGAGAACCAGAGAGGAGGAAGAGAAGGGGGAAGGGGCTTGAATAGCGTGATTTGAAATAACAAAAAAAAAGAAAAAAAAAGGTAAGAAAGAAAAGCGGAAGTAAACGATCTCCGTGTCAACAAAATGCCAACACCAGTTGACACTAAAACACCATTATGTCCATTCTCGTTTGCCCTTCATTACCCGCCCCTCCCCCTTCCCCTCTTCTCTCCCCTTTCCTCCCTTGCTTCTCCACCCTCTCTTCATTCGCCTACCACCCTCCCCCTCCCCTCTCTTCTCTCCTTTCCCCCTTTTTTTCTCCTTCCTCTCTCGCCATTCCCCCCTCCCTCTCATCTTCCCCCACCCCCTCCCCCTTTCTATTCTTCCCTTTTCCCTTCTTCTCTCCTCCTCCGTCCCTATTCCACTACCCCCTTTCTCTCACCTTCCCCTCTTTCCCTCTTCCCCTTTCCTTCCTCCTTCCCACCCTTCCCCTCCCTGCTTCCCCCTCCTTGGCCTCTACCAAGGTCAGAATAATTAACGTTTATTTTGTAAGCGTTGCGTGAGGTGTGCAAAGAGGGGCAGAGGAATAAGGGGAGACGGATAAGGAAAGAAGAGGAGGAGGAGGAAAACGGAAGAACCGCAGACGAAGGAGAAGAACGAGAGGGAACAATAAGTGGCAGTAATCGCAACAATGACTAGCAGATAACAACAGGAAACATGACATTCCGGAAGAGAAACAAGAGAAGAATAAACAAATAAATAAAAATAATGGAGAAAAGATTCCTGATAGCGATAACGATAACACCCGGTGTACCCAACCTCCACTTCATTCACTACAGCTATACAACACACTTTCCCACGCCCACTTGAACCAGTGAGAACCAGCATGTAAACCACGCCCTCGTGTCCCCACCCACAAACACGCCCCCTCCGCCATAACGAAGCCGGTCATAAACGCCCGTAATTGGCCATACAGCCCAACCACGCCTAATTCCCTTGCTAAAACCTCATCCACTTGGTTATACAAACCTCCTAAACCTCGCCCGCCAGCACGCCCACTTAGCTATAGAAACCTCAGTCACCACGCCCACTTAGCTGCAGAATTGGATTTCGGGAGCGACGTGCCCGGACTCCGATCTGAGGGGTCGGCTGAGGGGGTGGGGGGGGGGAGAGGCAAGAGAGGAGGCGGAGGAGTTGTGGCGGTGGTGGAGGTGATGGAGGGGAGATGGAGGGGCATGGGGAGAGGGAAAGGGAAAGGGAGAGAAAGAAGGAGGGGTGGGGGTGGGGGAGGGGAGGGGGAGGGGGAGGAGGAGGAGGAGGAGGAGGAGGAGGAGGAGGAGACGAAGTGTAGGTGGAGATACAGGACTAGTCGGTAAGGAAGGAGAAGGAGGCAGAGAACCAGGAGGAGATGCAATAACAATAATTTATGGAGAAGGAGGAAAATAAGTTTAAAAGAGTTGTAGGAAGAGGAGAGACAGAAGGAAAAGATGGGAGAGAAAAAGTGGAAGGAGGAGGAAAGTACTTGGCAAATGGATGATATGACATGACAAGGAGGAAAATGAGTGCGCAGTGGGTGAAGGTGAAGGTGAAGGGGAGGGGAAGGAGGAGGGGGAAGAAGAGGTGTAGGAGCAGAGGGGATATGATGATGATGATGATGACGATGAAGAGGAGGAGGAAAGCTGGAAAAATAATGATGATAATGAGGGAAGAGTTGGAGGAAGTAGATAAGACAGGAGGAGGTAAATACGAAGAGAGAGAAGTAGTGGTCGAGGTCGAGGAAGGGGAAAATAAATTTAGAGAGCGAGAGAGAGAGAGAGAGAGAGAGAGAGGGAGAGGGAGAGGGAGAGGGAGAGGGAGAGAGAGAGAGAGGAGAGAGAGGAGAGAGAGAGACAGAGAGGGGAGGGAGAGGGAGAGGGAGAGGGAGAGAGAGAGAGGGAGAGGGAGAGGGAGAGGGAGGAGATAGCGAGAGAGGGAGGGAGGAGAGAGAGAGAGAGAAAGGAGAGAGAGAGAAGAAGAGAGAGGAGAGAGAGAAAAAAGAGAGAGAGAAGAGAGAAGAGAGAGAGAGAGAGAAGAGATATATATTAAAAAAGTACATTAGTCTCACAAAGCTTTACATACATTAATTATAGGACAACAAAAACACAACAAAACACACTGAGCTTCCAACGCCCAACTACACCGTAATCCCACAGAGCTAGTCATACAATACTATTAAAACAGCAGCCCTTTTTTACTTACTTATTTTTCCCCCTTTACTCAGCCCTCCTTCCCATCTATGAAAACACACTGCATGTAAGACCAACATTACATTAATCCGGTCCGAGATCAAGCAGCGGCCACACGGCGGGTAGCGGAATTATCACCCATGAATCATATTAACCCTAAATCGTAAGACCTGATTCCCTCCAATCAACGTCGGCGATAAATCATTCCAATGAATCATCGAAACGAAGTAAGTGTACCTCCTCCCCCCTTAATCCTTGCTCTCCTCTCCCCCTAGTCCTTTTCTCTTCGGTTCGTCTTTGTCTCTGCTATTCTCTCGTTCTCTTTCCTTATGTCTCCTCCATTCAAGTCTCTCTCTCTCTCTCTCTCTCTCTCTCTCTCTCTCTCTCTTCTCTCTCTCTCTCTCTCTTACTCTCTCTCTCTTCTCACACTCTCTCTCTCTCTTTCTCTCTCTCTCTCTCTCTTTCACTCTCTCTCTCTCACTCTCACACACTCTCTCTCACTCTCACACACTCTCTCTCACTCTCACCACCTCCCTCACCCTCACCCTCACTCTCACCACCTCCCTCACCCTCACCCTCACCCTCTCCGTCCCTCCCACCCTCTCTCTCATTTTCGCCAACGCATAAATATACACACACACAAAAAAAAAATCTCGACGCAGTGGATTCACATCCCCTAAACTGATCAACTAAAAGGAAAAGCTATCCTAAATTTTCCTACCGTCGCCTTGGCTCTCGGGACATTATCCAGATTACAATGGCAAAAACTTCCCATGGAAAAGTTATTTAAGTTATCCCAGGCTCGCACGCACGCCAGCTGCTTATCAGGTGGGATGGGCAGGGCACGCAGGAAGAGGAAGATTGAAAGAATGAAAGAAAGGAAGGAAAAAAGACAGGTGGACGGAGGGAGGGAAGGAGGGAGGGTGGGTGGAGGATTGGTTGAATGGATGGATGGATCAAGAGAGAAAGAAGGGAAGGAGGGAGTGAAAGCTAGATGGAAGGGAGCGACGGAAAAGGAGAAAGAGGAGAGGAGGGATTGACAGATGGAGGGGAAAGGCAGGAGAGGAGAGAGAGAGAGAGAGAGAGAGAGAGAGAGAGAGAGAGAGAGAGAGAGAGAGAGAGAGAGAGAGAGAGAGAAGAGAGAGAGAGGAGAGAGAGAGAGAGAGAGAGAGAGAGAGAGAGAGAGAGAGAGAGAACGTCCACTCCGATATAAAAGTCCCCGCTAACGCTGATTGGATTTAATTAATTCGTCAAAGAGTGTGCAATGCGTTCCCTCTCTCTCTTTTCAATCCCTCAGTGGGACTGCATTTAAACAGACTCGCCTCGGAAAGGGTACGATCAGATAAACAAGGAAAGGGTTGATAAAGACGGGGAAAAAACGAACTTTAATCTACACTCGCCCGAACAGAAGCTTGCCACTCGGCCGACAGGACTCCGGAGCAGAGGCGTGACCGAGTATCCTAAGACTGTCTACTGGTCGTCCAAACTTAGACAAGGGAACATGTCTCGAAATTCCAATCCCACACGAAGCTGCGTCAGCTCTGGGCTCTTAGACGTTTCCATCTCGCGAGGGAGGGTAGATGGAGGGGGAGGAGGGAGGGAGGAAGATTGGGGGAGATGGGAGGGAGGGAGGTTGGGGGAGAAAGGAGGGAGGGAAGTTGGGGGAGGAGGGAGGGAAGGAGGTTAGGGGGAGAAGGGAGGGAGGGAGGTTCAGGGAGGAGGCTGGGGAAGATGGAAAGAGGGGGAGGGGGAAGGAAGGGAAAGGAGACAGGAAGTGGTAGGAATGAGGAGAGGGGAAGAAAAGAGGAGGGGGAAGAAGAGTGGAAATGGTAGGAAGGAGGAGATGGAAGGAGAGAGGAGTAGGATGCTAGGGGGAGAGTGATGGGGGGAAGGAGAGAGGAGGGGAAAAGAGAGAGGAGGGGAAAGGAGAGAGGAAATGATAGGAGAAGGGAAGGAAGATGAGGAAGGAGGGAGAGATGAAGGGGGTGGAGAAAGGAGGGGAAGGAAAGAAAAGTGGAAAGAAAGAGCTTAGGGATGACGAGAGGAGGGGGGAGGAGAGAGAGAGGAGGGAAGAGTAAGAACGAAGAAGAAAAGAGAGGGAAGGAGAAAAGAGGGAGAATTCGAAAGATGGAAAAGGAGAGAGTGAGGGGGATATGGGCGAAGTAGGAAATGACGATAAGTAGAACGAAAAAGAAAGAATATTATGTTGGTGAGAAGGAGAAAGAAGGAAAAGTAGGGGAAGAAGGAGTAGGTGGAGGAGGAGGAGGATGGGAGGGAGGAGGAGGAGGAGGAGGAGGAGGAGGAGGTGAAGGAGGAGGAAGAGGAGGAAGAGGAGGAGGTGGAGATCGAAAACTAAAGAGAAGGAGGAAAAGAAAGATAAATAGGAGAGCAATAAGGAGAGGAGAGGGAGAATAACACCCCTCACAAAACTAAAACAACAAATCAAAAATAAGAATCAGAAAAGAAAGAAGAGGAAAGAAACGAAACAACCGAACAAAAGAAAAGAAGGAAAGGCGAGAAGACACAGCCCCGCGCCGCTCCATCGACCGAATGCAGCCGGTAATGACAACCACGTGAAGTCTCGCGTAATTTATTCCCGCTAAAGAAGGAGAAACACTGACCACGTCCCGAAGATATTGCCAGCGTAAAATTCATGGAGAGCTGAGAGGTCAGTAAAGACACAAACGAATGTGGCGGCGCCGACCTCGCCTTCTCTTCCCGCGGGGGAGGGAGCTCATCCGTTCAACTCTCTCGATGTATATATTCTCTTCTCGCCATTGTTTTCTGTCTCTTTCTCTTTTTCTCTCTCTCTCTCTCTCTCTCTCTCTCTCTCTCTCTCTCTCTCTCTCTCTCTCTCATTCTCTTTTCCTCTCTCTCTTTCTCTTTCTGTGTGTGTGTGTGTGTGTGTGTGTGTGTGTGTGTGTGTGTGTGCGCGTGCGTGTGCATGTGCATGTGCGTGCGAGTGTGAACGTGAGTATGACTGCGTGTGAGTGTGAATGCGAATATGAATGTGAATGTTAGCGTGTGTTTGCATCTGTGTATATATCACTGAGCGCCCGTTTGCATGCGTGTGGGCGCTCCAGTCTATCTATCAGGCTGTCTATCCGTTTGCAAACTAGCGTTCATCCGACGTGTCTTTCCGCAAGTGCTCCTCGAGCGTGGGCGAATCGAACTGCCGTGCGCCGCCGCTGTCTGCTTTGCCCATCTTTCCGTCCATCTGTGTTTGCTTGTCCTCCACCTGTTAACCCACCGGCAGCGGGCGGAGGGTCAATCCAAAAGCATTTTTCTCTCGTCCGCCCGACTGCATAAACATCTATTTACATTTTATCTGCATGCGGCTCTTTGGACACGATGATCCCTCTGTCTACTTTATTCCGCCTATCTACTGCCGACTGCCTGCGCGGCCCTCGAATCTGGACGCATCGGGAGATTTGTGTCCCGTAAGTCAGGATACTTCGGGCGGCCTGGGGTGTACGCGCGCACGCAGAGGGGAGGGGGTAGAGAGAGAGGGAAGGAAGAAGGGAGAGGAATGGAGGGGGAGGGGGAAGGAGGAAAGAGGAAAGGGTGAGTGAGGAGGGAGGGGGAAGGAGGAAGGAGGGAGGGGAAGGAGGAAGGGGGAGGGAGGGGGATATGTGGAGGGAGAGGGAAGGGGGAATGGAGGGGAAAGGGAGGAGAAAAGAGGAAGGGAGGGATAGGGGGAAAGAGAGAGAGAAAGAGAGAGAGAGAGAGAGCCGTATGTGTTCGTATTGGTGTGCGTGTGTTTGGTCATGTGTTCGTACGAGTACACGAGCAAGCAATACACACCCAAAGACACACGCAGACACATACATACATAAAAAAAAATCTCCCTCTCCTCCTCTTATCCACCCCCCCACCCCCGCAGCCACCCACACGACCCGCCAGCCCCCACCACCCCATCCTAAGATCCCCTATAGCGATGAAGATGTATCTGGAATTCATATTATGCACGGTGTAAATAAATCAGCGAAGACGGGGTTCCGATTTATGACTGGCTCAGCCGCACCAGCGTGCCATGAAGGGAGAGGGGGGAAGGGTGAATGGGGGTTGGGGAGAGGCGGGGGGAGGGTGAATGGGGGTTAGGGAGAGGTGAGGGCAAGGTTAGGGGAAAGGTGGGGGCAGAATTTGGGGAGAGGTGGGGCAGGGGTAGGGAGAGGGGGAGGGGAGGCGGAGATAAAAAAGGGAACAAGGTGTGGGAGGAGTGATACGAGGGAAGGGACCCAGAGAGAATGGGAAAAGGGGGAGAAGAGGAGATGAGTAGACGGTGAGAAGGGCGGAATGGGAAAGGAGGAAGAAAAGAAGGGAGGGAGAATGAAAAGGGAGGAGTAAGACTTTTTTTTTCTTACTCCTCGCCGTCTGTGCCCACTCCAGGAGGTTAGAGAGGGAGAGGAGCGGGCCCGGTATCCTGTAGCGAAATGAGTTGTGGAAGAGAAGGACAATAAATAATCGAAGGAGGAGGTAAGGGACAGGGAGAATGAGGAAAGAGAAGAAATAATTGAAAAAAAAAATTAAGAAAGGAGAAGGGAGAAAAAGAAAACTATGATCAAAGGAGGAAGAGGGGGGGGGGGGAAGAAAGTATACTCGATAGAAGAGGTCAAGGGAGAATGGGAGAGAAAGGGAGTTAGAGTAAGGAAGTGGCGAACAAAAGGAACCCAAGAAGAAAAAGAAAATGAAAAGATGCTGAGTAAAAGAAAGAGAAAGAGGGAGAGAGAAAAAAAGGCATTCAGAGAAATATAAGGGACTGAGGGTATAGATAAAGAGAATGGAAATGTAGTAAAATGAAGAACTTACGATCACGTAGGTGGAGAAATGGGAGGATATGAAGACATATAAGGAGAAAAATAGAGAAACCCACAAAAAATCGAGGTTTGGCGGGAGAGGGAGGGGGAGGGGAGAAAGAGGAGGGGGGAGGGGGAGGGGAGAGGAACAGGGGGAAGGAGGAGGGAGGGAAGAAGAGAGAAGGGGGAGGGGGAGAGAGGGAAGGAGGGAGGGAGGGAAGAGAGAGGGGGAGAGAGAGAGAGAGAGAGGAGAGAGAGAGAGAGAGAGAGAGGAGAGAGAGTGAGAGAGAGAGAGAGAGAGAGAGAGAGAGAGAGAGAGAGAGAGAGAGAGAGAGAGAGAGAGAAGAGAGAGGAGAGAGGAGAGAGAAGAGAGAGAGAGAAGGGGGGGGGTAAATGTATCACTAACAAAGCTAATACATTTCTTCCGTAGACATGAGCATTCTCTAAAGATTACTTACAGAAAGGGAGAGGGACAGGAGTATTCATGATCCTCAAAATATGTAACCTAGAGAGAACAGTGTAGCTAATAACATAAATTAAGAAAGAAAAAGAAAACGAAAATAAAACAAGAAATAAAGAGAAAAATAAAAATGAAAAAAGTTATAGAACAACAGACAAAAAATACATGCTACGCGATTGCCTATAACAGCATAACCACGAACGATAAAATCCTAACTCTTAAGAATACTCACTCGTTCCCTGTCCCTCCCCCCCTCCTATCCCTCACCCCAAGAGGCTCCTTCCTCACTAAACGGAACAAATCTTAAAGCAAAACATGCAGCACGAAAGCTAATAATCCCATAAAAAACATAAACGATAAAATCTCCTTACCTTAAAATATTAACAGTACTCCCCGGTTTCCATCACTCCCCTCCGCCTCCTCCTCCTCCTTCTCCTCCTCCTCTTCCTCCTGCCCCCCCCTCCCCTTCTCCTCTTACCCCCTCTCCGCTCATGAAACTCCCTCCTTCTACCCCTTCTTCCCCTCCCCCTTCCGCTCATGAACCTCCCTCCTCACCCACGGCGAGAGGAACGAGGCTCATGAGGGAGGGCAACACCATGCGATCAGCGCTGACGACCGTTCACAAATCATCTCGCGGATTTGATTACGGTCATGATGATAACATTCGAGGGGGATCGAGGCCGGCCCACTGCGCCTCGCTTGCATAATGTGGCCACTTTATTGATCTGCAACTTATCGATTGGCTCGTCGGTCCCTTTCGTCGTTCCTCTCGAAGCGTTTTCTCTCCGGGAGGATAGCAGGCAAGGGGGGGGGGTCAAACTGCGTTGTTTGTATAGCAATACAGATCGTACAGAATTATTGATGGCTCGATAATAACTGTCTATTTGAGTCGCGTTTCAACTCTTCCTTGTATTATTTTCTTCTTCCTCATCTTTACCTGTTACCCTACCCTCTCACCCTTTCACCCTCTCTCTCTCTCTCTCTCTCTCTCTCTCTCTCTCTCTCTCTCTCTCTCTCTCTCTCTCTCTCTCTCTCTCTCTCTCTCTCTCTCTTCTAACTCTTTCTCCTCTCTCTCTCTCTTCTCTTTCCTCACTATATATATATATATATATATATATATATATATATATATATATATATATATATATATATATATATATATATATATATACTTATAAATATTTACACGAACACACATGCAAATACACACACACTAACATGTGTACGTATACACAAGCGCACATACACACGCGTGCGCGCCTAGGTCGAGCCTCACCCCACTCTTTTCGCTCCCTCAAGGAACCTTAGGGGAAGGGAGTTACACGCTTCATAAAGCCTATTCTTGCCCCGAGAATAATCACCATCTAGGCCGGAAGGAACGAAAGAGAGTCGAAAGAGAGAGAGTAAAAGAGATGGAGAGGAAGGGACGTGGCCGTGAGAGAGAGAGAGAGAGAGAGAGAGAGAGAGAGAGAGAGAGAGAGAGAGAGAGAGAGAGAGAGAGAGAGAGAGAGAGAGAGAGAGAGAGAGAAAAGGCCTATACGACGCGACTTAATCATCCATCATTCTTGCCCCATCATAGTTTATAATTTTATCCTAGTGACCTCCCTCTCCCTCGCCTTCTCCCTCTCAACCCATCTCCCTTTCCCTTTCCTTTCCTTCCCTCTATTTCTCCTTCCCCTTCCCTTTTCGCGTTCTCTTCCTCGCCTTGTCTCTCTCCCCCGCCCCCCTCTCTCTGCGTCGCCCCCGTAATCCTATACGGAATCTTCCAGAAAGTTTTATGGCCCTTCTTGCCACTAGCATTCTCTTGTTATTTGCCATTACGTTAAATCTATATTTGTACAGATGTATTAGAGTTTGTGCATGTGTACGTGTGATTTGCATATGGATGTATGTATTAATTTGTATATATAATGGATCTAAAGGAAGAAAAATAGAGAGAAAGATGTCTAAATGTGAAAAGAAAACCTCTACATATGCGCACTTTTCTCTGCATCCCAGCTTGCCCTTTTTTAATCTAAGTACATTTGCATTTTTCTCTCTTCATTTAGCTCTCCTCCTTGGTTCCTTTTCCCATTGTATGTTCACATTCAAGTACGGCCTCTTTGTGCCTCTTCCTCACGCCATTCCGCCCCCTGTTAATGTACGCGCGCCTTGTCTCGTTAATAAACTATTCACTGAAAATCCAAAGTGTGTCTCGCCCTCTCCTCTTTTCCCTTCCTCATTCTTTCTCTCAACACCCTTTCCCTGCCTTACACCCCTCTGTTTCCTTTTCCTAAAGACTTACCCCCTTCCCATGCCCTTTTCCCACTCCCCCTCCTCTCCTTCCCCCTTCCTCCCCCACCCCTGCCCCTTACTCCTTCCCCTCTTCCTTCTTCCCCTCTACCTCCTCCTCCTCCCCCTACCCTTTCTTCCTTCCCCTCTTCTTCCTCTTCCACTTCCTCTCTCCCTTCCTCTTTCTCTTCCTCTTCCTCCTCCTCCTGGTCCCCCAACCCTCACCTACCATTACCACGCCCGAGTAAATTAAGGTATTTCCCTTTATTAATGACAGTGGATATCTGACGTGGGCTTTAAAACTTGGGCGTCCATAATTCGTGGGGGTCGATCGGTCGCGGAGGACGTGGTAAGTAGGCCTATGCTCACCGACGGGAAAACCTCACACGAGGGCGAGGCGGGGATGTGACGGCCGCCGCTCGACTGTAAATGAAATGTGACGCAATTCCAACGAGGCCGCAATCAAATACCAGCGCGATGTGGCGAGGTTATGGAAGTTAAAAATGTTCCTGTTTGTAAGGATGGGAGGGAGGGAGGGAGGGGGAGAGATTGGGAGAGGGAGAGGGAGAGGGAGAGGGAGAGGGAGAGGGGGAGGAAGGGAGGGGAGAGGGAGAGAGAGAGAGAGAGAGAGGAGAGAGAGAGGAGAGAGAGAGAGAGAGAGAGAGAGAGAGAGAGAGAGAGAGAGAGAGAGAGAGAGAGAGAGAGAGAGAGAGAGAGAGAGAGGCAGACTGAGAAAAAACTGTTATAAAAAATCTCATCCCGCTGAGCAAAGCTGATGGAATAACATGACAATAGAAAGATAACATTATTACCCCTCATTTACAAGATTAATAGTTATCTCGTTCTCTCTCTCCTCCCTTATTCTATCCGTTCCTCTATTCAGTATTAAAAAAAACGAAAACTTTTTTTCTCTTCACCAGCCGGCAGACGTAGCAACGCCTTGTCTAAATCTATGTCTTTGTCACTTTTATCTATCCGTATATCTGTCTCTATCCCTCTCACTCTTTTCTCTCCTTCTCCCTGTTCGTATATATATTTTTTTCATCCATTTCCTTTTCGCGCATGTGGACCAGCGGGCTTGATTGTCCCTGCTATTCCGGTGTCCAGCGGTATTGTTTCTGTCTTTGTTCTGTTTCCCGTCGCTCTGTTTTCTCTACCCTCGCCCTCTCTCCTCCGTGTCCTTTCCCTCTCTCTTTCCTGAATATGTCCGCGTCGTTTCCCTCTTCAAGCCCTCTTCCCTAAACAAGTCCGTGTCCTTCCCTCCGTGCACCGTCTACCCCCCTTTCCCCATCCTTCCCGAATCTTCCCCTTCCCCGTCTGCTCCTCTCCCACTATCCACATCCCAACCCTCCCCCTCCCCTCTCCCATGTCTGTTCCTCTCCCACCACCTCCCACCCCCAACCCCCGTCCCAGCGCAGTTCCAGTTTTCATTGTAATTTCAGACTTGCCCTGCTATTCAAATCTGCACCATATTTTTCTGGCTCTCGCCGTAGTTCCCAGTTTGCAACATTATTCCAAGTTGCAAAGTTGCCTCCATCTTCATAGTTCAGATTTATTCTCCGGGGGGAAAAAGCGGGCACAATGCCGCTTCCCAGCACCCATTTGCGCCTCTGAAATAACATTATACCTCACCTTGGCGTCCATCTCCCCCCTCCCCTCCCCCTCCAGGCTGATGAACTTGCCTCTGCCTCATCACGCATTCTTTCTCTCCTTTTCTTTCTCTGCTTGTGCCGTACCCTCTTTCCTCCCTTCGTCATGTTTGCTCGCTTCGCCCACTCTCTCTACCTTCCCTCTTCTCCATCTCCCTTGTCCAACCCCATTTCCTCTTCACAAACTCTTGCCTCTTCCCCCATCCACTCTGTTCCTTCACCTTGTTTCTTCCGCGCCTCTCACCTCTTTCCTCTCCGTCCTTCGTTCTCTCCCCTCCCACACCTTTCACCCTTCTTCTCGGCCCTCCATTCTCCCCTTTCTCACTCCCATGAGCTACCCTGCTTTCATCCCCCTCCTTCGAATATACCCCTCTCCCTCCCCCCTCTCCCCCAACCTCCTTACCCTACCCTGAATGGTGCAGAGAGAAGCTTTCTATCATTAATCAGCATTATCCGCTCACCTGAACCTTTTGAAGACTGAATATCTCCCAAGCTTCTGGACACGTTTAAAATATTCAAATATTTTTCGACACAACTTTTTTCTTCTTCGTGTTCCTTTGCCTCCTCTCCCCCCCTCCCTCCCACCCGGTGCCCCGCCCTCGACTCCAGTCTTCTGTTTATCTTTGTCCTCCGTCGCTCTCTTTCTTCGCTGTCGTCTTCGAATAAAGTAATCTCCGTTCTTGGTATTTTTCCTCCTTCCAGTTTGTCAAATGTTTCCCTACATTTATTTCCTTTGTTTAATTACTCCTTGAAGGTCTGCCCTGCTTGACAGTTCGCCCTGCCATTTTCCCTTGACAATCCGCCCTGCCATTTCATCCTTGACAGTTCGTCCTGCCATTTCCTCCTTGACAGTTCGCCCGGGCCATTTCCTCCTTGACAGTTCGCCCGGGCCATTTCCTCCTTGTTTTCCTGCACACTGTTCGCCCTTCGTTTAAAGAGTAATTATCGTCCGTTCTCCTTACTTCCTTACTTCTTGATTTTATTCTTCCTCTTTTTATTTTCCCTTTCTTTATTCTTGGTCTTTGTTTCCTTGTCCGTAAGTGCACTCAAATGAAAACCTCATCATCCTTGACATAAACCTCTTATTGGTGTTCCCTTCTTCCTCCTTTTTTATCATGTATACTTTTCACCCCGTCACTTCATATTTGCTCGGCGCTCTTTTCTCCTTCTCTTTCTTTGCACATTTATTCTCCCCCTCCAATTCTGCCTCTGTCTCTGTCTGTCTGCCTGTCTGTATCTCTTCCTATCTCTTCTTTGCTCCTCCTCTCCTCTCTCTCTACACCTTTATTCTCTACCCCTTTTCTCTCCCTCTCTCTCTCCTCTCTATTCTTCCTATTTCTGCATCTTCCCGTTCTTTATCACTGACGCCATTGTGCCTTGTCCCCGGCGATCCATTATTCGCTACATTCCACTTTGCATTATCATATATACACCTAACTTACTCTTATTTTTCGTCCCTTCGCTATCTCTCTTTTTCTCTCTTTTCCTCTCTCTCTCTCTCTCTCTCTCTCTCTCTCTCTCTCTCTCTCTCTCTCTCTCTCTCTCTCTCTCTCTCTCTCTCTCTCTCTCTCTCTATCTATCTATCTCTGCCCCCCAACCTTCTATCTTTTTTATCTCTATTTATCTCCCTCCTTGCACTACCATTCAAACCCATCATTCTCTCGTCCTTCCATCCCCGCGTTTACTCGCGAATCCTTTGTTTATCAACGATGCAATATTTTCTCCCCCGATTTTTCTCTTGTTCCTCTTTTTATCCGTGTTACACCTTTTTTTCTCGTTTCTCCCATTTCTTCCCATATCCCCATCCGTTTCCAATTCGGAGGCCACCCCCATCCCCCCATTCCAGCGTCCCCCACCCCCATCCCCCCATTCCATTCCCCACTGCATTATCAAATGTACTTTGCATGCCCCGCCATGTCTCCCTTCATTTACTCTGGAATCCCCCGTTCCGTTCCGCTATCCCCGATCTCCTCCCTCGTTCCTCGTTCCGCGTTCCAGCCTCGCCGCTTCGCGTTCCGTTCTGCGTTCCATTTGCGGGAGGTGTCTGTGTTGAAGATGCGGGGGGGGGGGGGGAGAATCGGGAGGGAAAGGGGAAGGGGTGCAGCCTAGAGTAGGGAGGAAGGGAGAGGGGAAGGAGGAAGGGAAGGAGGGAGGAATAGAAAAGAGAGGGAGGAACGTAACTATGGGTAGGGAGGGAGAAGGAAAGGGGAAATAGGGAGGGGAGTGGGGAGAGAGAGAGGAAGTGAGAGGAGAGAAAGAAGAACGAAATGGAGGAAGCGGAGTTAGAAGTAGGAACAAGGAGTAGGGAGAGAGGACATAAACGAAAGAGAGAAAATAAGAGTAAAAGAGGGCATGGCGACTAGCATAATGACCCTACCCTATGTCCCTGAACATCGTGGAGGATTCCCCCCCCCCCCTGACGCCCACCCCCCTTCCTTTTCCCCGCCCCATCCCCGACTCCCTCCCGCCCCTCAATATCTCTCTCTCCATCTCCATTTCATCCACATCCACTGCACCCCAGACACCACACAAACAACATAATTACAAAATGGATGCAATTAACACCTGCTACTTCATTATACAGAGACTAACTCACAGTACGTTTTACTACATGCATTATACAAACATTATGCATATTCTGCATAAAGATTACAAATATTGTATACGAAGATAATGCTCCTTTCTGATGTAGACATACATAATGCAAAGTGATTTCAGATAACAAGTACATGGAGCGATTTCAAAGATAATCAAAACAGCGTGTGTTCCAGCTATAACATGAAAATGCTAATTATTCACTTACGGTGTGGGAAGGGATATGCGATACTTAAAACTTCTAAAGCTCAAAGGAAAACAAAATCTTCAAAAAGCCGTTGAAGTGAACTTAATACACCTCTTACGAACTCACACACACGTAAACCCACATACACATATGCATACACGCACACATATACAAACTGGCCTACATATACAAACAGGCCCCCCACACACACACACACGCACGCGCGCGCGGTCCGACAAACGCACACAAAGCATTCTCGACGCGGATTTTACGGCCCTCTTTTACGGGCGTGATATTGCTATTTTATTATCTTCCGGGGATGAATGAAAATTGTATAGACCTATTATGCAGGATACTCTCAAAGTTCCCCGAAATGGAATGAATAATGAATCTGCGTCTATGCCCACTCGAGGCTAACAGGAAAAGCCCAAAGGAAAAAAATAAATACATAAAAAGAAAGAGGAACGAAGAAAGAAAATAAGAGAGAGAGAGAGAGAGAGAGAGAGAGAGAGAGAGAGAGAGAGAGAGAGAGAGAGAGAGGAGAGAGAGAGAGAGAGAGAGAGAGAGAGGGAGAGAGGAGAGAGAGAGAGGAGGGAGAGAGAGAGGAGAGAGGAGAGAGAGGGAGAGAGGGAGAGAGAGAGAGAGAGAGGAGAGAAAGAGAAGGAGAAAAGAAAAAAAAGGAGAGAGAGAGAGAGAGAGAGAGAAGAGGAGAGGAGAGGGAGGAGAGAGGAGAGAGAGAGAGAGAGAGAGGAGAGAGGAGAGAGAGAGGAGAGAGAGAGAGAGAGAGAGAGAGGGGGAGAGAGATGAGAGAGAGAGAGAGAGAGAGAGAGAGAGGGGGGGGGGGGACTGAGAGAGAGAAAGATTGGGAGTGTCGAATTTAAACAACTGTAAGCCTATATATCGCCTCCCTCCTCCCTCTCTCCCCCCCCCGCAGCATAGGCCTACACTCCAAAAACCGCACATTAATACACACGCCACTGGCCTCCCACCGTGAAATTGGAGGGTGTTGTTCCCGCTCCCTTTTCACACGCACGTGTCGCCGATTTATTTTTGGGCGGTTCGTCCTTCGGTACAGAACAAACTTAATTATAATAACACGAAAAAATTATAAACAAAAATAAATAAATAAATAAATAAAATGTGGGTAATAGCGATGATGATAATTACCCTTAATGAAATTCGATTACAACTGCTGCTGTTAGGAGTGCCATTAATACTATCGAAATGCAATTACGATTGGCTACTATTACATGTACTTCTACCACCAATAGCTAACTGTAATGACAAAAAGGATCAGATTATCATCGTACAAAATCAACAAATATCCACATCATCGTCATACCCTCTGCAACGTTGCACCTTTCTTGAAAAATCGTTGGAGAGAGAGAGAGAGAGAGAGAGAGAGAGAGAGAGAGAGAGAGAGAGAGAGAGAGAGAGAGAGAGAGAGAGAGAGAGAGAGAAAGAAAGAAAGAAAGAAAGAAAGAAAGAAAGAAAGAAAGAAAGAAAGAGAGAGAGAGACGATCACATCCGAAGCCCCGTGCAATGCAACATGGCGGAGGCAATCGACGTCATTCGTTTAAAAGCCTGAGGCCGCGATCGCCACGAGGAATGAGAAAGCGAGTTTGTTAATAAACAGCGAAGAGACCATGTTCTTCAAGAGGTTAAAAATGTGTTTTGGCGTGCCGGCTCGTGCATGGATTCGACCTAATCGCGTGTGGATATGCGGAGGATGTGTGTTTGTGTTCCTGTGTACGTGCAAGGGATGTGTGTTGACGCGTGCTTGTGTATGTGCGGGGGCTGTGTTATGTGTGTCCGTGAAGGGAGATGTGCGTGTTTACGTGTCCGTGTGTATGTGAAGGGATTATGTCTGTTTGTGTCTGTGTGTACGAGAGGGGGATGTGTGTACGTGAGGGGGATGTGTGTACGTGAGGGGGATGTGTGTACGTGAGGGGGATGTATGTGTTTGTGACCGTGTGTACGTGAGGGGGATGTGTTTGTTTGTGTCCGTGTGTACGTGAAGGGGATGTGTGCCTTTATGTGTCCGTGTGTCCGTGCAGGGGATGTGTCTGTGTCTGTGTGCGTGTGTACTTGCAGGGTATATGTATTTATTTGCGTGTGTACGTGCGAGGCATGTGTATGCATTTGTGTGCGTCTGTACGTGCCAGGGGTGGGGGAATATATGTGTATTTACGTGCGTGTGTGAATGTGCGTGTGTGTGTGCGCGCGCGTGCGGCCGGACGATTGTAGTTCAATTGCGAATGAGTTTGCAAACGGGGAGAGGATGTCTATATCTGAGTGCTTGTGTAAGTGCGGGGTGGACGTGAGTGTATGCATGCGTGTGACGATGCGTGCGCGCGTGCTTGCGGCAGTGTAACAACTCCGAGCAACACCATTTCACGCCCGGATGAACCTCGTAACTAGATTTACAAGCACAGGGTGATTACGAGCGATTAACGAGATGAAGCACTCCCTAATCACCAGCCCATACACTCCTGCTTCTCAAATTGCTTGCGCAGGGGACCATGAGGACAGGGTGGGGGGAGGGGGATCTGGGAAGGGGGAGGGGGAAGAAACCGGTATCAAACGCTATAAACAATTATATAAATACACACAAAAATGAGAAAAGGATGCCAAGAAAGAAGGAAAGAGATGGAGAGAAAACAAACGGAATGAGGAAAGATAAACTAAGTGATAAATATAGTAAGAGAGAGAGAGAGAGAGAGAGAGAGAGAGATGAAAACACAAACTACCGTAAGAAAGGAAAATAAGAATAGTTTGGACAGAAAATGCCAACACAATAAGGAAAGTGTAAGACCAGGAGAGGGCAAGATTTAAAATAATAATAATAATAAATAAAAAAGATAACAAACAATAAAAAAGGATGATAAACATGAGAAGATAACCGAGATGGTGGAAGACAGTGGAAGAAGAGGAGGGAAATGGGAAGAGACGAAGAGGAGAGACAACAAGAGAGATGATAATAAGAGGAAGGAAGGGGAAGGGAAGTGGTGACAAGAGGAGGGGAATGTAAAATGAGAGACAAATAACATTTATTTCATCTTATATACTTCCTTCATAAAACACTATTATATTGATTTTTCTCTCCCCTTTCCTCCTTATTACCCTACTACTCCATTCTCTTTCTTAACTTTCATTATGGCCAAGCTAAATATATATATATATATATATATATATATATATATATATATATATATATATATATATATATATATATATATATATATATATATATATATATATATATATAGTGTGTGTGTGTGTGTGTGTGTGTGTGTGTGTGTGTGTGTGTGTGTGTGTGTGTGTGTGTGTGTGTGTGTGTGTGTATGCATATATTCTTCTTCCTCTATTTACTTTTCTTTTTCTTTATTAATTACAGGTGATGCGATCTTCTTCCTGTTTTATAAAATTAAAGCAAAAAACGAAGTAAAAAAAAAGTGAAAACTCACTGCAGAAAACGGAAACAAAATCAAAAGTGAGATCGTGACCAACCGTGTCAGGGGAGTGAAGATATGACACCTGACACTGGAAGGAGAGGCATCAGTATGTGACACGTAGTCTCGCCTCCCCTCATCCTCTTCCTCCACATCATGTTTATTAATATTACCATCATCACTATCCTCCTCTTGCTCTGCATCATTATCAACATCACCACTACTATTATCATCATTATCACCCCCATCCCCCACCAACCTTATTAACATCATCATCACCGTCACCATATACACCACCATCATCATGCATGCCATATCACTCTCATCACCACCACTACTACCACCACACACCATCACCATCACCTCCATAACCACCCCTCCCCAACACCACCACCACCCTCACCCCTCTCCTCCAACATCACCACAACCACCACCCATCCACCACTCCTCCCCACCACCACCACACCACCACTACCACCCCTCCACCAACCCCACACCCTTCCCCACCACCACAACTAGGACAAAGGCGAGTCTAGGCCGTGACCTCCCGGGACTCCGTTCACTTGTCGGATAATAAACCCGTGACGTAGCGCCCGGAACGAAAGGTAAGATTAGACAGACCTATTAGATACGTCGAGAGAGAGAGAGAGAGAGAGAGAGAGAGAGAGAGAGAGAGAGAGAGAGAGAGAGAGAGAGAGAGAGAGAGAGAGAGAGAGAGAGAGAGAGAGAGAGAGAGAGAGAAAGATAACAATAATAACAATAAAATAACAATGGAAATGACAATAATTACCAACATCATCAATATTATCATTATCATTTTCATTATCATTATCATTATTACTTTATTATTATTATCATTATCATCATTATTATCATTAGCAACTACAGTCATAACGAGCAACCCCTCCCTTCCTTTCCCGTTATGAGGTGTCCTCGCGGTCCATCGCGTCCTGGTCCTGAAGCTCCCTTTCAGCTTTCAGGCCAAGCTTCCCTGTAACTCAGCCTCTTCCTCTCCTCCTCTCGGGCGGTACGTACCTGCTCCCTCTTCCTCTCTTTCATCTGTTCCCTTCCCCACTCCATTAATCCTCCTAATGCTCTCATTTCTTTTCCTCTCCGCTTCTTTCTCAACACCGCAGCATCTCGGGGGAAAATCCATTTCCACAGCCCGGCAAGTATTAGCACCTTAAGTTGATGCTTCATATCCCCCCATTCAGATTACGTGCTTCGTGTAACCCGCTGCATAATCGCTCGGTGGGAATGGCGGTGGGGATCTGCCTATCCACTTATCCACTCGTGCACTTGTTAAAAGCGCGGATACTTCAGTGCACAAGTACAGTATGTAATCACTTGCTGGAATCTTCCGAGTCGTTCTACTTGTGGGTATCGGACATTTTTTTTTCCGGCATGCCGATTCCACGTCTGGACTCTCTCCTTCTCCCTCTTCTTTTCCTTCTTTTTTTCCTTCTTCTTCTTCCTTCCTTCTTCTTCCCTCCTCTTCTTCCTCCTGCTCCACAGCCTCTTCTCCCCCAACTCCACCTCTCACCTCCCCCCTCCCCCTCTCCTTTCTGCTCTCTCCTCGTAAACCCACATTTCCCACCATCTCCCCTTCTCTCCCCTTCTTCTGTCGTCACCCCAACTGTCACGGCCGTCAGGAAAAAAGTCTACCAGCTTTTTATCCGTTGATGCTTATCTACTCTTGTCTCATTCTCTACCATCCCCTTTTCTCATCCCGTTCCCTCTCCTTTAAGTCTTTCTTTTTGTTCACATACATGCACAATATATAATATAATATAACATATACGTATATAGTATATACACACACACACATACACAAACACACACACACACACACACATTAGAGAGATAGATGATATATAGATATATATATGATAGTAATATATATATATATAGATATATTATAGATATAGATATATAATGTAATAGAATATATATATAGATATATATATATATAGAATATAGAGATATATTATATAAGTATAGAGATATGATATATAATTATAGATGTATATATATAATATATATGAGATAATACATATACATACATACATACATACATACATACATACATACATACATACATACACACACACACACACACACACAGACTATGATAGATATATATAATATAATATAATAATAGATATAATATATAGATATAAGTATATAATATATATGGATGATAGATATATAATATAATGGATAATATATATATAATACATATATAATAATAATACATACATACATACATACATACATACACACACACACTATACACTACACTACACTACACACACACACATACATACATACGATACTACATACTAATACACACACACACACACACATACAGTACATACTTCATGACATACAACACCACACGACACACACACAACACAAACACACACAACACACACACACACACACCACACACAACACACACACACAATATATAGTACATATATATATATATATATATATGATATGTATATATGTATATTGATATATGTATATATGTATATATATATATATATATATATATATATATATATATATATATATATATATATATACATATAGGAGGAGGAGGAAAGGAAGATGATGATAAAGGAGAGGAAGAAGAGAAAGTGAAGGAGGAAGGTGAAGACCAGGAAAATGGGATGGGAGGAGGAAGGGGAATAACGGTTAGAGGACCATGGAGAACAGATGACTACACAGAATAATCATGAAAAAGGAAATTAAGAAAAAAATATATAATCGCGCAGAAGTTCAGATCAGAAAAGCATGAGTGTGCAAACAAGGAAAGGAAAGGTTCGGAAAAAGACGGAAATAAGTAAAACAAAACAAAAAGTACAGCAATAAAAAGATAAACAACAATAATGCTGATAATAATCACAAATGGAGCAGGAATATACAGGAAGGATAAGAATAAAACACCGAGGACAAACGAGAAAAAATCGAAAATGCGAAGAACAACAAAGCTTCGATTATGTGCAGAGACCAAGCCCGTCCCTCTCTCGCTTCAGACCTGGAGGATGATCACGTCTGAATTCATGCACATGAGTCCTCGTCCGCGACGTGCGAATCTCTCTCTCTCTCTCTCTCTCTCTCTCTCTCTCTCTCTCTCTCTCTCTCTCTCTCTCTCTCTCTCTTATACATACTGTCTACCTGTTTCTCTTTCACTGTTTCTCTTCCCCCTTCCTCTATTTTTGAGGATGCCTTTGTCTCTATACCTGCCTCTCTCTCTTCACTCCTTTCCCTTACCTCTTCTCTGGTTGTCGGTTCATTTAGTTTCTTTTCATACCTCTTTCCCTCCGTGTGTTTATCTTGTTCCCTATCTCTATGTCTGTCTGTATACCTATTTGTCTCCCTGTTTCTAAGTCTGTCTGTCTGCCTATTTGGCTCCCTATCTCTATATTTGTGTGTCTGTCTCGCTCCCTACCTCTACGTCTGTCTGTCTGTCTGTCTCCTCCCTCGAAGTCTTTCTTTACCTGGCCGTCTCTCTTTCTCTCACGTACACATTTCTGACGGTACAGCCCGACATACGTGCCACACTCCGCCAGCTTCACAACATTCCTGCTGAGTCTCTCCCCTCCCCATCTCCTTCCTTCCCTCTCCCTCCTTTCCTCCCTTCCCTCACTCTCCTTCCTTCCCTCTCCCTCCTTTCCTCCCTTCCCTCATTTCCCTCCCTTCCCCATCTCCTCTCCTCTCTCTCTCTTTTCCCTTCCCCTCCCATATCCTCCCAACTCCCCTCCCCTCCCCTCCCCACCCTTTCCCTTTCCCTCTCCCATCCTCTTCCCTCTTTTCCTACCTCCTACTACCCTCTCTCCAACCACCGCAATATCCACCCACTCTAACCCCCTCCTCCTCGCCCTCCAATTCCCCACCTCCCGATTCATAAACACTACCCTCCCCCTAAAAGGAGGGAAGAAGGAGGGGGGGGAGGGGGGAGGGCTGGGGTCAAGAGCGCTAGAAGTGGGGGGAGGAGTAAGAGAAATGCAAGAGAAAGGTAAGGCAAAGAACGAAATGAGAAATAAGTGTGGGTGAGGTAAGAGAAAGATTAAAAGAAAGAAGTAATGAGGAAAATATGGGGGATGATAAGAGAAAAGGTAAGAGAAAGAAGGAAATGGGCAAAAAAAAGAAAGAACGGCTAAATGGATGACCAGTAATGAACACAAGAGACGAGAGCTGAACGCTTTGCAAAGACAGGACATGCGGTCTGCGCCGGGATGAATAGAGTGAGTGAGGTCCCAGGGCCGCCACTGCAGGGAGGGCCGTCCTTCTCCTCCGCCTTCCTGGCCTTTCTCCCCCTGGCCCTTGACCTTCCGAAACTCCACTTCCCTTCACCTTCCTCTCGCCAACGCAGCACCATATGAACAGCTTCCACGTGACACTATATTCAACATGTTCACAATATCTATCACCGCTGCGTCCACCACATTCACTACATCTACCACGTTCACTGCCACCACCATCACATCCACCACATGCACTGCATACACCGCGTTCACTACAGCCTGTGAGGTCTCCGACCTTCCCCCCCCTCCCCCATCCTGGACTGCAACCCCTCTCCCCCTTTTCCTCCTCACCGATTCCTTAGTATCCCCTACATCCTCTTACCCTCTTCTCCTATCCTTCGTCCTCCTTAAATACTTAGTTCTCTGCTCTCAATACTTCGCTGATCTCTTTCGTTCCCTTTGCTTTAATTCCCTTTCCCTTCTCTACTATGCTGGGTATCTGTTTTCTCGTTATGCTATTCTATACTTTTCTCTCGTTTCTCTCCCCTTCTTATTCCCTCCTTTCGCTCATTTCTCTCTCTTCTCTTCTACCCTTCCGCGATTCCGTTATTCTGTTTTTCTCTTCTCCCATACTAATATCCTCCGCTTTCTACTTTTTATTCCGCCGTGACCTACTCATTTCTTTCATCTCCATCTCTCGGCTCCCTTTAATTTCTCTCCTTTTCGTCCTTTTCCTTGAGCTTTTCGTCCTCACACTACCCCCTTTCCCCTATACCCTAATACCCTACTGTCCCCTCGACACCTGACACCTGAATCCCGAATCCTGAATCCTGAATCCCGAAACCCGAACCGAAACCTGGGTAAATCCAGCGGCGGGAGCTCCAAAACACGCTGAGATGATTTCCACGCCCACACAACCTACACTCAACAGTTATTACTCCAAACCATGTATTGTTTAATAACAAACGTGCAAATAAAAACTTACAAATGTGTTATTTTCCGAGTTTCCCTCTTGAGCTTCAATGTTTCGACTAGTGAGGGGGCGTATAAGACAGGTGACTTATTTTGCGAGTTTTTATCGCTTTATTTTATTGTATGTAGACTTTTAAGGGTTAGAGGTGTATTTTAGTGTTTACTTTTGATTTGTCCTATTGCACTTATTTTTTATTTTCATCTAGCAAAACGTTTTATAATTTCACTTTAATACGAACCCCTCCTTTTCATTTAAGATTTTCATTTATATTAAGGGTATGCTTTTATTGTCCCTTTTAAAAATTACTGAAATCGTTGTTTTTTTTTTAATCACTTTTATAGTTTTTGGGTAAGTTTTATGACTTTGGATTCATTTTTCAAAAATATATATGCGACCTGCCACGTCCCCACCTTAATATGGACAATGTTAAACTATTAAGAGGCTCCAAAGAGGACACTGGTGGACATTTGTGTTATTGGTTAATTTTACCTCTTTCTAGTTTGTTTACTAATGTGTGTACCTAGTTTTATCTTGCGGTGTTTTAATACCGTCATCTATGTTGTAATGTATCTTTTATTAGTATTTCTTTTTCGCTGTTTACCTTATCTTTTATGGTATTAGGTTAATGGAACTTCTTTGTTTATATAATGTTCTTAAGTACTTTATGATTACTGTGTAAATAACTGTTGCCACAGTGAACGTGTGGCCCCGCTGTATAAATACCGCTGTAAAATAAAACCAATAGGGGAGTTGTCTCTGGACCGGTTGTTTGTGTGTACCCCTGGATACCCCTATACTGTGGCGTCGCTGGAGCGCAGGACAAGGTTGTGTTTGAGCCATTTTTAACATGCCAGTTAGAATATTGCTGGACGTGGGCATTTTAACGCAAAGTTTACGAGTTTTATATTGGCCCAGGCACCAGCCAGAGATACCCTAACGGACAAATAATTTTTATGATCCGTTCCTCAGAAACGAGCTTTATCCATTTTTTTTATTCGTATTTATATTTTTACTTTACCTGTGGTGACTTGTTTTATTTTATTTTACATTTTTTTACATATGTAAGAACAACACAACCAGGCCATTTTCATAAGGGATGTGTCCTGGGGCAGGGACCGTGTCTCCACACAGCGGAAGTGAAGGCCCCTCCCTCCTTCTTTCGGCCCTAAGCCGCATCGCCGCTGGGTGGATGATATTTCGGGCGTCCCCTTCGACAGAAAGCCTTACAGGGCGCCCCAATAAAATCTTGGTGGCAGCGCTGTGGGATTTGTCTGTGTATTGCCTTCTGCTCGCGTTCTTGACCTCTTCCAGCAACCCAGTTTTTATCGTTAGGCTAGCTAGCAGTTGTAGCATTGAGAGCTCACATGTATATGTTATGTGTATTAGTACAGGAAAGTTTGAGCAGGAATGTGCCTGAAGCTCACAGGCTAGACTTAGCACCTTTTGGCTCTGACAGGAATAGGGACACTTTTTTTACTCCGCCAAAAATCTGTTGTGAAAATCCGTACTCCATAAAAGTAACATGGATTCAGCTGGAACATATAGTGTACCACAATCGTGATTGTGAAGTGAAGTTTGATTGTCAGTACTGTATCTTGTGCTTGGATTATTGGCTTTATCATTTTACTCCTAGTCCTTCCTCTGCCTTTGCTTGCCCTCGCCCTCTGTGCTCCCTCTTTGCCTTGCACTCGCCCTCGCCTCTATGCTTCCCTCTTTGCCTTTGCCTTTGCATCGCCCGCCCTGTGCTTCCTCTTTGCCTTTGCCTTTTCTCGTTGCATCGCCCTCGCCCTCTGTGCTTACCTCTTGGCTTTGCTTTGCCTTTGCCTTTGCCTTTGCCTCGCCCTCGCCCTCTGTGCTTCCGCTTTGCCTTTGCCTTTTTATTCTCACTTGATTCTTGATTGGCGGGACTGTACGGCAAGTTGTACATTCTGTTATTGGGTATGAACTTTGCCTGATTGGTATTGTGAATGTTCAGGCGGTGTTTTGTAAGATTGTAAACTTATGGACCATTTAATGAGAACTTATCGGATTTGTATTACGAGTAAATATGGTGAAACAAAGCTGCTTCAATGGTTCAGTGCAGAGCAAACTTTAGGTTCGTGTGACTCGGATTGTGGATAGTCCATTTACGTTACTGCATCTCATTTAGTGCTCACTAGGATTTTGGTGATTGAATGGTCATTGGAAATCGGTGAAGCTAAGACTAGAAAAGTAATTCGTGGGTGTCACATTACTTAAAGCAGTGATTTACGGAGGTGGCTTACATGCCTACGAGAGGATAGAAAGCCGCAGAAATGTGTTGACTCTACTAGCCGACCCACTTACTAGGGAGTCAGTCTACCGCAAAGCCTCCCCTGATAGTTACAGGGTTACGATAGATAGTTCGCGAGTCAGTTGCTGCAATGGAATGTGAGATGGCTATGATTGAGGAGTTTTATCAGAGAATGCAGCTTGATCGCCCAAAATGAGAGCACTTGCTTAGTAGAATAGATGAGCTAGCAGGAAAACTGATGAGCAGCTCGATTCAAACAGTCATCGGTCGATAGGATGAAGAGAGGCTACATTTCCGGTCGGGGATGGAGGATGCTGAAGCTCAAACCAGCGGCTGAGGCTCCTCAGAGTGTTGCCCCAAGGACTTCGCATAGGGTCCTATTGGAAAGAACGGCACCACAGGTTGCTACCACGGCACCTGAAGTGGCAGAGAGGCTTCCAAAGGCCCACAATAACAGATAGGACTCACACGAGAGGTTCTTTTAGAGTGGGAAAGGAGACTTGCCCAAAAGCGAGAAGGAACTAGAAAGGGAAAAGAGAGAGTCCAACAGAATCTAGGGGGTGTAGCCTCCAGCCCTGAGTTACCCTGATCTTGGCCATAATTTCATGAAAACCACAGGCCATACCATGCATAAATGGGGCTCCAGGAGCCAGTTAGGGTACCCCAACCCCATTTCCGCACTGTCTTCTGATCGACCCTCTCGGATATGAGGATGGCTCCTGCTACGACCCTGAAAGGGCCCATTCCTGGCCTACACCCTCGAAACGGACCATCGATATCCTACATAATTCGTAGTAGAGATAATGGCCCCCACTTCAAAGGGGAGGTTTCAGCCTGTGACCCTCTCAAAAGGAACCAGGACATAGAATCCTGGATCCGGTTCAATAGAAAATCTTTGTCCGTACCTCCCACCGGCGAAGTAGTTTCATTAGGGCAAGCTAGGGCCCAACTGCGCGGTAGAGCCGAAACCATCATTAAATCGGCAAGCTTCGGACTCATAGAGATGGGACACCTTCCAAAACAGGAGCTGAGGCCCACCCCCTGTGTGAAAATCAGGGGAAACATACTCGGCTGCCGACTTTTATAAAGTCTTATATGACCAGACTATGAGTGATATGCAGGCCCCAATGGATTTTTATTTGCAATAGAGGCCTCTGTTACACCAAGGCTTTTAGGGATCATAGGGAGGCTATTGGTGATCAAATGAATTTATATACGAAGGGTCTTCTTGTACGGGAGTGCCGGAATGCTGCGAGATTTTTCTCGCCTTGTAAAGATGATTGCACATCAGGCAAATTAGCAGAAACGGCACAGGAGTCTGGAATTCGGAGTAATGCATAAGACACGGCCATTTGCTACCCAACATCAATTCGCCAAACTCCTCCCAGATGGCTATCGTATTAGACGACCCTTTACAGAACGACCAATATAGACCCAGAGAGTCGTATAGCCTACACCCTGTGGCTGTAGTCCCCAGTCTGTGCCGCTGTCAGGATCTCCACCGAGACGACCAACATTTCAAATGTATGGTGTGATTTTCCACCAAAGTGCCACGCTAGTAGCACGAGTGCAGGGCTTTAGCCCTTTTTAGATCACCCCCAAGGTCAGGGGCCACACTTGTATAGATGTGGCCAGAATGGCCACATGGCCCGATGAATGCCCCTTTCCTCGGCGCCGGGAGACAGAGCTCCGAGTCCCACTGGCAGATTCGAAGGAGCCAGCCTGTCACACATACCCAAGACAGTAGAAACTCAGAGTATTCTGGAGTTGAGAGTGCACAAGATGGCGAGCGACCTCTCGGTGGCACTCAATGTTAATGGCAAGAGGACTGTCCTATGTTTTATCGACCTGGGTCCACAAATTACACTTATTAAACCGGTACCTGAAGAGGATTGATCACGAAGACAGTTTCCACCGCAGTGTCCTTGAAAAACCCTACAAGGAATTTCTGCGAAACCGTTTAAATCTACGGCAGAAAGTTTCCTTAGACTTTAGACTTGGGACGAAGCCTGGTCCATTTCATTGGACCACAATAGCCAATCTAGACTTCCCAGGAGACCTACTACTTGGAATGACTTTGGAAAAGGCCAATTTTAACCACTGCAGTAGTTGCTCTTCTTCATCAGGCACATTGATTTGGAAGGCCGTCGGTTCTCGGTACATACACTAGCGGGAAATCTCTCAGATAGCTTGCATTAAGATTATTGAACAGATGCACAACCCAAACAGGCCTGCAGAAACTTCCCGAATGAGGCAACAGTGCATCTTGCAAGGAAAGACGATTCATTTCCCTCACACCTGGGATCTTCCTGAGGGATGCGTGTCACGGTTTAGTGCCCCTAAAAGCTGGGATGTTCCTATTACAACCCCCCACAGTCTCCAATTCTAACACTGCCCTACCAGTGGTTACACTTGAAAAAGACGCTGTAATATATGGCTATAACCCTTCGTCACGTCATGTGAAGCTAAAGCTGTGGGACGAGACTTGGGACGGTGGCATTGGTTTCAACACAAATCTAGAGTAGCAACCTTGAGTCTGTAGAAGCCTGAAATGAAGGAAACGGTTAGTGCCCGCAGGCGGCGATCGACAGAAGCGAAATGAAGGAAAGGTTATGCCCGCAGCGGCGACGACAGAGCTGAAAGGAAGGAAAATGGTTAGGGCCAGCAGCGCGACGACAGAGCTGAAAAGAAAGTGAAAATGTTGTACCCACAGCCAGTGTAACGGGGTATCTGAAATTGGAAAGGGGATTAGTATATCTTCTAAGGAGATCCGCACCGATGGAGAATTTTGATAACATGGGAGCCTGGGGTCTAGATGAACAGTCTGGTAAAAGGGATTGGTGCAGGGGTGACAGATATCCTGTCGAAGATCCTCTACAGACTTCGAGCACGACCTTGAGATGAAGTGGGATTATCAGATTTCCAGACTTTGGAAGAATTAGTGAAGAGAGCGACTTGGATATTGAAGGGCAATGTTATCCACTCAATAGCCATAGCTACTTGTGAGCAAGCAGAGAAGCGGGGTTATAGCTGATGATATGCGACGACTAATGTCCCAGATTTCCTGATGTAGCAGTTCCTGGGGCTTGCAGAAGTTACAGATGGCGAAAACGCTGTAATACGCCTATTTGTACAGATGCTGACTCTCGGCAATGTAGCCCTCGACAGGAGCACCGTCCTAAGCAAGGAATGGTTGCGATCGCGTGGGCCCTATTTTCAGAACATGACAGTGCTAGTGAATGTGCCATTAGTGAGTTAATATGTCGATAAGTGTTAGTGGTCGAAGATGCAGTACTCTTTTCGAAAAGTGATCTTAAGGCAAGAAATCAAACTAAACGTGGAAAGATGCGTTTACTAATGCCATAAATTTAAGCAGCTACTGATACTGACATTGAGTGTTGTATTCGTTTTGCGGAATTGTCTCATAATTGTGTTTAAAACTGTTATATTGTGATATGTGGATATATATGGTGATATATTTGACTATATTGACCGTTTTCTTGTGCTCATAATTTGTTACCTTGTGCGTTGTATGGTTGGCCACAGTGAAGCCAACGTACAGCTCCACATACACCTTCAGCTTTAAAGGCATGTAATCGGGCTCAGGCCTTCCTTTCTTCTAGTTCCAGGTCGTCTTCCGCTGACGCTCCGGACCCCATGGCATTGGAGGGTTGTGAGGTCTCCGACCTTCCACCCCTACCCCCATCCTGGACCTGCAACCCTCTCCCCCTTTCTCCTCACCCTCGTTCCCTTAGTATCCCCTACTCCCCTTTACCCTCTTCTCCTATCCTTCGTCTTCTCTACATACTACTAGTCTCTTGCGCTAATACTTCGCCATCTCTTTCGTTCCCTTTCCTCTTAAATTTCCCCTTTCCCTTCTACTATGCTGTCTCGTTAGTTTCCTCGTTATGCTATTCTATATTCTCTCGTTTTCTCTCCTTTCTTATTACCTCCTTTCGCTCATTTCTCTCTTCTCTG
>NC_051403.1:22065670-22070670 GCF_015228065.2 Penaeus monodon
CCCAGTCTGAAATTATTAAATTTGAAGAGCTTCTTTTTCTCAGAATAACTTAAGGTGACTAATGTGCCATCCGGAGATGACAAATGCATATAAAGGATGTGCAACATCATTTTTCTAATGTCAAAAGCTCATGGACATTTTTTTTTTTCAGTTTCCAAATTAAGTTAATTCTAGTTTATATTCGACTGCAGTGAAAAGGATATAAAGATAACGCATTGAAAACAGAAAATTACTTTTACCATTCATATTTATTCTCCCTATCAAAGCGTTTTTGTTTTGTTTTGTTTTGCTTTTTTGAGACCAAAGCAAATCATCTCGCTAATATAAGGCAAATTATTTTCTAAAAAATCTTTATAAAAGAGTCCTGTAGCCATTCCAGTTCTATGCCTGCTACGTTTTCAATGTTAGAATAATAAATAATAATTCCATTTTTAGAAATCAAAACTCTCTCTCTCTCTCTCCCCTTCTGCTGCTTAACTCTTCCTCCAAAACACTACAACTTGAAACCAAATCAAACTCAGAACAGCTTATGTTAGTATGGACAATAGCAATGCTCTTTCTTACACCTACTATTCCTTGACTGTTCATTAGATTTCAAAGACTTAACAATCATATACACATCTCTACATAATAAACAAATAAACGTTCGGTCCTATTGACATCATCGGTCCACATAGCGAGGAAACGTTTACACAAGCCGAGCTTAACGTGAGGGGTTAGTCTTCGCTGCGTCACAAAGGCGTTTAAAATCTACGGTTAATAATACGCCATAATAGCAAAATTGCATCAAGGCCATTCTGCACATTATACACTACACGCCTACAAGATAGAGGAGGTAGGTTAATAGATATATAGATAGACAGATAGAGATATATAGAAATATAGATAGCCTGACTGATTAATAGACAGATAGATGCATATCAGAGGTAGATAGGTAGATAGATAGATAGAGATAGATAGATAGATGCATATCAGAGATAGACAAATAGGTAGATAGACAAATAGACAGATCTTTATCATTTTGGTTCCTGCTATTCATATTCTAACACACACTCTTTCTCTTTGTCCTTTCATTTCACTCCCTATTTTCTTACTCTTTCTTTATCTACCTTTTCTATATCTTTTCCTTGTTTGCCACTTCTCATTTTCTATTCCTCAGTTCTTTGTAACTTTCCCTTATTCATGCCACTCATTTTACTCTATTTTTAAGCATCCTATCTCTCCTTTATATTTCTTCCTTCTTTCTTCTTTTTCTGCCTCTCTTCCATCTTTTGCACATGACCGCAAGTGAATACAAATAATAATAATGATACATAAAGAAAAGAAAAGAAATAAAAGAAGGGGCATGGACAAATTTAATTAGGGAGAAAATGGGAAGAGAAGGCGAGAAAAACTGAAGAAAGGAGAGGAGGAACAAGAGTGGTCATAGAATAGAAAGAGGGAAGGATAAAGGGAAATAAAGGTTGAAAGAGATAAAGCAGTAAAAAACAAAAAGTAGAAGAACGAAGAGTCAGATAAAGAATAAAATAGACCGAATACATAAAAGCAACAAAAAACAATAAAACAAAATGACACAATAGTATAACTAAAATTCAGAGAAAAAAAGAGGCGAAGAGCAGAAAGTACAAAATGAACGAAGATCAAGGCGATATAATGAGAAGTCGAGCGTCGAAGCGAAGGAGGGTGGTTCGTGAGGTCGGGCGGCGATGAATTACGAGCCCAGGGATGGAGACGAAGGCGTGTGAGGTGGCCAAGAGGGGGGAGGGGCACGGAACGAGGAGCAGGGCGAAGGGAGATAAGAAAGGGCGAAATACGGAGGCAAGAGAGGCGAGGGGATATAAGAGGGACGAAGGGTAGAGAGGGGGCGGGGAGAGGAGGGACGAGGGGATATGATAGGGACGAAGGACAGAGGCGAGAGGGGCAACGGAGGGGTGTGTGAGAGGGCCAAGGGACAGAGGCGAGACAGGCAAGAGGTGGAAAGGGCGAAGGAAGTGGGGGGGGGGGGGCAGAAATGAGGGGCGGAGGATGAGAAAGAGGCGGTGAGAGGACGAGGAAGAGGGGTGAGAGGGACACGAATGCTGGTTGGGGCGAGGGAGGATGAGAGAGACAAGATGAAACGGGCTAGGAGGAGGAGGGGTCAAGGGAACGGTGAGTGGGACGAAGGATGGATGAAAAGGATGAGAGGGAAGAGTGAAGCAAGAGGGAGAGTTAGAGAGGGTAAGAGGGGGGGCGAGAAGGACGCGGGAGGAACTGAGAGGGGCGAGGGGGTGGAGTAGGGGGCGTGGCAAGTTCTTCCAGAAGTTACGAGGGTTAACCAATGGTCGTGAGGTAGAGGTAACATGATGTATGAGGTGTGCCTAAGTGCACGAGCTTTGTGAGGGGCGGAAAAGCCGGAAAGAGGAGACAGAGAAAGAGAAAGAGGAGAAAGAGGAAAGAGAAGAGAAAGAAAGTGAGAAGGGTGTCGAGGGAAAATGATCATCACAGGAGAAGAAAAGACGGTAGGATTAGCAAGACGGGGAAATAGGGGAAGGAGCAAATAACCGAGAGAGGGGAATAAGAATGAGGTACGAAGGAATAAACAGGGGGAGAAAGTATACGTGGAGAATGCGCAAGAGGGATGGACAAAAGACGGACAAAAATGCAGAATTAAGGAGGAAGAGAGGAACAAAAGGAAAGAACAAAGAACGAGGTAAAGACAGATAATACGAAGCCAGGACGAATCAAGCGAAGGTAGAGAGAGCGGCGTAGGAGGTCCGAAATGGGCATCATAGGAGGTCCCAAAGTGCGTGAGTATTGAAGATAAACCGGGAGTAGGACTCTTTGACTATGTGCTAGTGATAGTGCTGGTGGCAGGGGGAGGGGGAATGGAGGGAGGGAGAAAAGGGGGATAGGAAGGGAAGAAGGGAGGAAGGAAGGAAGGGGGAAATGGGAAGGGATGGATAGAGAGAGAGAGAGAGAAGAGAGAGAAGAGAGAGAGAGAGAGAGAGAGAGAGAGAGAGAGAGGAAGAGAGAGAGAGGAAGAAGAGGGGAGAGAGAGAGAGAGAGAGGAATAGAGAGAGAGGAGGAATAGAGAGAAAAGAGAGAGAGAGGAAGAGAGAAGAGAGAGGAGAGAAGAGAGAGAGGGGAGAGAAATAGGAGAGAGAGAGAGAGAGGAGAGAGAGGAGAGGAGAGAGAGAGAGAGAGAGAGAGAGAAGAGAGAGGAAGAGAGAGAGAGAAAGAGAGGGAGGGAGAGAGAGAAAGAGAGGGAGGGAGAGAGAGAAAGGAAGAGAGAGAGGAGAAGGAAGGAGAGAAGAGAGAGAGGAAGAGAGAGAGGGAAGAGAGAGAGGAGAGAGAGAGGGAGAGAGAGGGGAAGAGAGGAGGGAGGGAGAGAGAGAGAGGAGAGAGAGAGAGAGAGAGAGAGAGAGAGAGAGAGAGAGAGAGAGAGGGGAGAGGAGAGAGAGAGGAGAGGGACGAGGGGAGGGAGAGAGAGAGGAGAGAGAGAGAGAGAGAGAGAGAGAGAGAGAGAGAGAGAGAGAGAGAGAGAGAGAGAGAGAGAGAGAGAGAGAGAGAGAGAGAGAGAGAGGAAGAGAGAGAGAGAGAGAAAGAAATTAAAGAAAGAGACGGAAAGAAGGTGTGGATTTTGGTGTGAAGGGGCGAACAAATTTCATGCATTTTATCATAAACGTCAACTTTGCTACGGAAAGTAAAAAAAAATAAATAAATAAAAAATAAATAAATAAATAAATAAATAAAATGTCTACTATACTCGATGTAAACTAATTTCGTTCTTAAAGGGGGATATAATGATATCGTTTCCCGGAATAAAATGAGTATATCAACTGTTAACTCAATTAAGATAATTCGGGTATAACAGAACTACAGCAAGAGAACCCCGGTATTAAGTATAATGAAATATATCGGACTCTGAACCATATAAATGTCACATAAATCTAAAACTACAAGACCTTAAAAAAAAGAAAAAAAAAATACAATCATAACCGCAAGATCATAAAAAACAGAAAGTGATTACGATATAATTAAAGTTGCGTTTTTTCTTCTCCGCCCCCAACAAGAAAAAAAGACTTCGTGATTTTTAATTTATCTGAACCAAAAATATCTCAGAAGGCTGATGAGTTGCGAAGTTTTAATAAGATTGGGCCCAAGTATTGAGGGTACTTCCTCTCTAACTTCTTGTTATTGAAAAGTCATTCGCTGCTCATGCTGTACTTTCATGAAGGGAGAAGGAGAGATGAAGCAAGAGGTAGGGAGGGAGGGAGAGGCGGAGAAAGGAAGTAAGGAAGGAGGAAGAGAGGGAGAGAGGGAGATGAAGGAGGAAAAGAGGGAGAGAGGAAGGGGGAGTAGACGGGAGGAAGGAGGGGGAAGAAAGAGGAAAGAAAGGAGGGAGAGAGGGTGGGAGACGGAAGGGAGGAAGAGAAAAAAAGAGAGAACTTTACAAACTAATTACCTTACCTAATACGAAGAATCGATTACTGTAGCCATAATAGCAAATATCATCCAATTACTTTAACTGATATAGGCCGCGGTGGCCGAGTGGTTACAGCATCGGACTCAAGACTGTCACGACGGCAATCTGAGTTCGAGGGTTCGAGTCACCGGCCGGCGCGTTGTTCCCTTGGGCAAGGAACTTCACCTCGATTGCCTACCTAGCCACTGGGTGGGCAAGCCAGCCCAAGTCAGTGACGGTCCCAGAACTGGGTAAATGGAGATGGTGACTCGATAAAAACACCGGGCGGAAGGCAACGGCAAACCACCGCTCTAAATTGCCAAGAAAATCATGGAAAATCCATGATCGCCAACGTCCTTGTAGGACAGGGCACTTGGGAAAAAACTGATACCGAATATACCTATAACATCACTTATTTATTTTTATTTCTATCGCTAACAGATAAAATAATATTTATAATACACCTTAATCAATAATTTTTTTATTAATAAGGAAAGCGCAGTAACCTTTAACTTCATAAATAACAAAAAAAGAAAACACGTGAGATTTCTATCAA
>NC_051403.1:22078170-22085670 GCF_015228065.2 Penaeus monodon
TCGCAATATTCACGAAATCTGCCGTGTCTTCGCCATCGTACTCTCGCCTCCACCTAACTCCTCCACCGCCGTCTGCATCGCCTCTCCACCACTTCCACCTCACTTCCTCAATCTTTGTTAGCATCATCTCCAACCTCTATCAAACTCCTCATATCTCCACCAACTTCCACCATCTTCGCCTCCACTCACCTCAATAATCCTCTATCAAAATCTTCCTCCGCCACCTCTGCAGCATCGCTTCCACCAATCTCCATCACCTTTGGCCACCGCGCCTCCATCACCTCCATCTAACTTCCTCGATCTTTTCTCCACCTCTCGCTATCTCCATCATCCTCCCTTACCTATGTACACTTCGCCTCCACCACCTCCATCGTGCCCATTAAACTGTTAAAATCGCTTCCACCAACTTCCACCTACCTTCTCCATCTCTGCAGCAACGCCTCCACCAGCCCTGCTAACACTCCTTCCCCCCTGTAGCCCCCCCCCCCCCAACCGCTAATGCGGACCAAAGTTGCGTTCAGGTAGAGTTTTAATAAGGCTTATCTACTGCTACATGCCTATTCATGGGTATAGCTTAAAGGGAGGTAGAGAAAGAGAGAGGAAAAAAAGGAAAAATACTCGACTTTTTATTTTACCTTTTACCTTCCACTGGCCATTGTGATCCCTGATTTGGAATAAGCTTTGACATGGAAGCGTTTGCAGTGTACCCTTAAACTTTTCGGTACGTTTTTAATTATCAATAAATTTCGTAGTATGATTTTATATGGCACTTCATATGCAGTAAGTAATCTATATGTTAAGAGTTATATATCCTAACAAAGCTACGCTCCTCATTCCAAAACATTTTAACTAAGACGTTTTAGCACATCATGTGTTTTTGCACTTCACGTACAAATACACATGATGATGTGTTTTTTGTATATCGTCTCGTCCACCGTGATTTGCGTCCCGGAGCACAGAAAACACGAGTATTTGATCCCATATTTGCTTGCTATTCCAGACGGAAAGCGGTACAGTAAGGGGCTTGCGTCCATCTCTCCTTGGGGGAGTGCCAAGGTGCCAAACTGAATGTGCCATTCAGGTCATATTTCTGTAATGCTATGCCCACCACAACCTTGGCGCACATACAGTATGTGAGGGCATATGTTTATGAATACTTCGTACCTTTGTTGGAAAGCATATGTTATACACAGAATATGCATATGATCATATATCCGCTGCAAATATACACATTTAGCATGTATAACTTAGTCAGTGCATACATACATACCTAAGCAACGCGTGCATCCATGAATATATCTATGCACAAGGTATGCATACGTATAAAACGTCTAGCTGTACACACGTGCACACACCCGTGTAGACGTGGCGGTCTCGGTTTCATGCTCCCCCACACCCATGTTTACGACAGCCGGTGCGTGTATTTATACCTCTGCGCTGTTTATACTCCCACCGAGTCTGGCCATTACATTAGCTAAATTAATAAAGTCATTCGCCTGCTGTTGTTATTTCCCAGCCACCCCCCTCTGTTATAACGAGCTCTCCGATAAAGGAACATGCGATTTGATCTCAATCGAGGGGCACTTGTGGGTTCCGCAGACAGGAGGAACGACCGAACATGCATATGGGGGGAGGGAGGGCGCAAGGCGGGGTTCTCGATAGGTCTTGCCTTGTCCGAACGCCGTTGCAGCGACGTCGTAACAACGGCGAGATGCTCGAACCGCTTCATCTCCTCGGTCGCAGATGAAAATGCTGATAAAGTATGCGCGCTATATGCAAGCTGCTCCCTTGAAAACACATATACTATCTGGATTGCAGAACAACTTACATAAATGGTAAGACTTGGAAGTTTCTTTTAAAAGTTAGCGTGAAAAATACATTTCTACATGTAAATGCAAGTGCATGCATATTAATATACCTGGACGTATGAGTGTATTTGGTGCAGCAGTGACTGTGTGTGTGGTGCACGTACACGCACATACATAAATATCATACATATACGCAAATACAGGCACACTAACACGGCACACAGGTACACACACACATACACACACACACTCATACACACACACACACACTCACAAACACACACACACACACACAAACACACACACACACACACACACACACACACACACACACACACACACACACACACACACACACACACACACACACACACACACACACACACCACGCGCGCGCGCGCGCATGCGAGAGCGCTGTATTACATAGTATATGAAAACTTCATGTCCATATGCAGAATAAATGTAAACTAGATGGTGAACGGAGTTACGTTCTAAATAACTTTATTGCAGATTGGGTAACATGTATGTAAGATTGACCATTTAGGCCAATGGTTATTTAAGGTCATCAAAGTCTGACAACCATCTAATGTACTAGATAACCGTCTGTTGCAATTTTGTGACCTGGGCATTTGGCTTTTTTATCAAAGGAATCCATCAATCGACCTTATTTTCCTCGATCCTCAACGACTGTTGAAGTTTTTTTTTCGATCACGGCATTGACTCACAACTTCGAACTTCTTTTACTCATTAACCGATATCCTTTTTCTTCTGTCCGATCCCCGCGCATTCTTCAAGTCTGGCTCGCGTAAAATGCGGTCTCGACCATTCGCACTAGTCCGTTTTTTAGTTGCATTTTCAGGTCTGTATGCACGCATTGATGACGTTACTAATGCGAGTTCGCTCCGATTCAAGAGATTTAGGTAACCGAGCTAAGCAGACATGGAGTAAACAGCATGATAATATCTTTCCCATTTCCAACTATTATAGATATAATTTCAGTGCTGTTATTCAATGCACATCCAAGATCAACTAAATACTATATATACATTTTTAATAATGAAGTTATTTACACACAATTTTCTTTAATAATTTAAGGTAATGTTCATCGGCAGTTAAGGTCATTTTAACCACACACATAAAACATGCAACCAAGCTAGTTTCACCCCCCTTATTCAACGATATCAATACAACCGGGTAAGTAAAAATCTGCCTTATTCAGCCATAAAAATAAATTATATAATCTAGTTTAATCTGCCTTACTCTACCATATCCATAAAACATGCAACCAGGTGAGTAAAATCTGCCTTATTCAACCAGGCTAGTTTAATGTCTTACTCAACCTTATCCATAAAACACGCAACCTGAGCCAGTCCGAATGAACGGTCTCGGACAGGGACAGTTGCTGATACGAAACGTTTCGCGGTGTTCGGCTAACGGGCACGGAAATGGGCGAGTGTGACGTCACTAGTAAGATAGGGCTAGCGTGAACTCTATTCGTCGTAATTATATTATTTGTCTCCAACTCATCGTATTATTTCTCACACTCGTATTTCTTGTCTCAAGCGCCCCACTCTTCTCAATCGCATTACTCGTCTCCCTTATTTCCCGTCTCCATCTCGGTCGTATAGCTCTTCCCACTCGTCTATATCACCGCTCTCGTAATACTCATCTCAATCATCTTCCTCGTCTCACTCATCTCAATCGCCTTGCTCACCTCAGACATCTTAATCACTTTCCTCGTCTCACTCATTACACACCCCTCAACAGCCATCATCTTTTACTCGCCTCTCTCTCATCCGTCTCTCTCATCTCACACGTCCCTCTCATCTCACACGTCTCTCTCATCTCACACGTCTCTCTCATCTCACACGTCTCTCTCACCTCACACGTCACTCTCACCTCACTCGTCTCACTCACCTCATTCTCCCCGGTGCTGTAATAAGGTAGAGAGAAACCGAATCCACGTGGCACTCCGGCGCCACCAGTTTCCCACACTCCATTTTTGCTGTAAGTTAGTTACCTGTGGGAGGAAGAAGAAAAAAGATGTGAGCTTTATTAATTCAATTTGTATGTCTGTATTTCACTTTGAGTCTGTAGCTATCTAATTATTTCTTTGGTATCAATCTGATTTTCTGAGTTATTGAAATTTGAAGTTTAATGATATTTTTTTTTTTGATTGAGAGATGGCGGAGACTGTATCACTTAATAAATTGTGTTCCTGGTAAGTCTAACTATGAAGTCGAGTTCAATAGATTTTTTTTCCTTTTTCACCTTCTCACCCACGACAAAGGAACAACTACATTACACAATGGAAACAAACAAAAAGAGACTCCTAATACACTAACAAACACATAAAAAATAAAAAGCTAAAACAAAAATAATAGAACGAGGGCATACTACACATACAAACATACATTCAAAATCAAAACAGAAAACAAAAACAAATGAACTAAGAACTACTACTACAAACAGACACATTAAACAAGGTATAACAAACACATAAACAAGCACACATACATACACATAAACAAGCACACAGATGCAAATATACAAACACATACACATACATACACACACACACACACACACACACACACACACACACACACACAAAGGACCTAAGGACTACTTCAGCGGAAACCGGACTTGGGTGAACTCTTCCGTCACAGCAAGAGAGGAGGGACGGCGCGAAAAAATCTCCCAAGTCGTAATGTTTGGAGACGAGATATGCAAATCGCGGAACTTTGGACATCTTGTCTTCATGTTGTTTTCGGGCTACGTAAAGTTAGTCTTTTTTATAAATTAATCAGTGTTCCCCTTGCTCTCGAATTTTGTTTCTGATCGCATACATATTTTTTTTTTACATTTTATCTCATGAATTATACCGTTTGATTCTTTCTGTCTCCTTCATTATCACATTCATCCCTTCTTAGGCTTACTTATATCTCCTCGACTATCACACGTCTACCCTTCCTTTTCTGATTCTCCTCCATCATCATCTCTTTCCTTCTCCGCTTGTCCCTCCATCATCTCTTCCATCTCTTCCTTCTTTTTTTATTCTCCTCCTTGCATCACCTCTGCTTTCCTCATCCGCACGCAACTGCACCTTTCCCGCCTTCCCGCCGCTCTCCACCCGCAATCATCCTCGTGCAACTTAATCTTATACACTTTCATCACGCCCGCACACCCGGCGCCCTTCACCTCCAAACCACAGCCTTCACCTTCACCTTCGTCTCCTCCTCCGCCATCGCCTTCCCTTTCCCCTGAAAGCTTTATGTTCACTTTCTCCATATCCACCTCCACCCTTCCCTTCACCTCCACCCTTCCCTTCACCTCCACTACCCCCCTCCATCTTCCCCTTTTCCTCCACCTCCACCCTCCTCTTCACCTCCCCCTTCCCCTCCTCCACTCTCCCTTTCACCTCCACCTTAACCTCCGCTCTCCCCTACATCTCCCTCTTCCCCTCCACCTCTAAGGCCTTCTGTTCACCTTCGCACCTCACAACTTTATTTCATCTTGAGCGCGTCCCTTCAGCCTCAAGGACAGTCGAACAGTTAACAGTGCGACCCCACTTGAGTTTTCGCTAACTCTTCACTCTCTGCTTTTACTCAAATTGGACCCCAGTTTTCACTTTTCATTTTTACTCGATTACTTTGTTTCCTTTTTTTTATATATACCCTGCTTCTTTCTTTCTTTCTGCATCTCTTGTCTTTATTTTTTCTCTATTCTCTTTTCTCTATTCTCTATTTTCTCTCTCTTTCTCTCTCTCTCTCTCTTTCTGTTTATCTTCTCCCTTTATTTTCTCCCTCTCCCTCTATTTCTCACTTTCACACAGACTTTGTGTACCAATTGCCGAGCCTAAAATCCGGCAATTTTCTGATATTTCTTCCAGTTACCTTTTTTCATGATCCAGATTCAGTTACATTTTTTCTTTACTTTTTCGGGGAACTGCAGAAAGCGAGAGCGGAGCGAACGATAGAGAGGGAGAGAGGGAGAGAGAAAAGGAGATAGAGAGACAAGCAAGGAGAGAGAGAGAAACAAAGAGAGAGAGAAAGAGAGAGACAAACAGAGGGAGCAGGTTCCCCCAAGATCATTTCGCCATTCGCTGCGTTCTCCGGTCCCTCGCTCCTGAAGATCAATTTGTCAAGATCCTTCAGCACCAGTCTTTCGAACCACAACTCTATTTCACTTTCTCTTTCTCTTTCTTTTCTCTTTGTCTCTTTATCTCTTCTCTTATCATTTTTTAAAAATCTGTCTTTCCCTCTCCATTCCCTGTCGTACTCTTCTGTCTCTTTTATTGTTTATGTCTTATCTCTACTCTCTTGCTTCTTCCTCCTCTCCTACTAATTTTTATTTCGTCATCTATTTTCCTTCCCTCTTTTTCTATTTTTTTCGTTTTCCTTCCTCTTCCTCTTTGTCATTCCTTTTTTCTTTCTGGTCTTTTCTGCCCCCAATCCGTCGCCCCTCTCCCCTTCTTTGTCGCTTCCCTCTTCTTGTTTGTCCTTTCCCCTTACCCCGCTTTATCGCCCCTCTCGTCTTTCCTTAATTTCCCTTTCTCTCTCTTCGTTATTACTCCTCTCCCCTTTCTCTTCATCCCCCCACCCCTTCTTTATCGTTCTTTTCTATTTTTTCATACTTCAATATTCATCTAAATGTTTCTCTCCTCAACCGACCCGATTATGTCCTGAGAAATAAAGAGACAGGCAAGAAAATCGCCAACAGGAAAATCACCAACAAGACGTCAACGACAGGAAAAACACCATCAGGAAAATCAACTACCGGATAATCGCCAACAGGAAATAAACATCAGGAAAATCGCCAATATAAAAATTACAGGAAAAATCACCCAACATGTAAATCAACAACAAAGCAAAATCAACGACAGAAAAAAATAGGAAAACCAACAATACAAACCATAAATACAGTGCCAAAATATACTCCAAAAATACAGCTACACAATAAAAATAACAAACAAGAAAAAATAAAAATCTATCGCAAAAAAATCGCAACCATCGGACGAGATTAAATAAATAATAAAAGTGCAAACAGCATTCCAGTCAAAAATCCCATCAAATAATCTAATAAACATAAAAACGAAAAAAAAAAAAAATTATAATAATAATGATAATCCGTCCGAAAATCACCTCAACTGAGCCACTATAAATAACAACCTTTGAAATGAAATCTTTGTGTCGAGCAGCACTTTCAACTAATCTACTTAATCCATCTATCAGTAAATCTAAATGTCGCGTGAGCACACCCTAGCCACCCCCACCCCACCCCCTCTCCACACTCGCCTCACTCCTCACTCATGCCCCCCACTCCTCACCCATGCCCCCCACTCCCCACTCCTCACCCATGTCCCCCATTCCCCATTCCTCTCCCATGCCCTCCACTCCCCACTCCTCACCCATGCCCCCCACATCCCACTCCTCACCCATGCCCCCCACTCCCCACTCCTCACCCATGCCCCTCACTCCCCACTCCTCACCCATGCCCCCCACACCCCACTCCTCACCCATGCCCCCCACTCCTCACCCATGTCCCCCCTCCCTACTCATGCCCCCTACTCCTCACCCATGCCCCCCACACCCCACTCCTCACCCATGCCCCCCACTCCCCACTCCTCACCCATGCCCCCCACACCCCACTCTTCACCCATGCCCCCCACTCCCCACTCCTCACCCATGCC
>NC_051403.1:22093170-22095670 GCF_015228065.2 Penaeus monodon
GGAGAGAGGGAGAGGGAGAGGGAGAGGGAGAGGGGGACAGAGGGAGAGAGTGAAAGAGTGAGAGAAGAGAGAGAGAGAGAGAGAGAGAGAGAGAGAGAGAGAGAGAGAGAGAGAGAGAGAGAGAGAGAGAGAGAGAGAGAGAGAGAGAGAGAGAGAGACAGAGAGAGAGAGAGAGAGAGAGAGAGAGAGAGAGAGAGAGAGAGAGAGAGAGAGAGAGAGAGAGAGAGAGAGAGAGAGAGGGAGCAGAGAGGGGTTGAAGAGACATGTGAAAAGGATAATAAGCGCATGACAAAGCACAAGACCGAGCTAGGGGCCTCGAAAGCTGATAAAGGGGGAACTGCAACAAGTGACGATAATTAAGAGGGAGGAGAGAGAATGATGATTAGAGGAAACGGCAACTGGCAATGGCAATAAAGAAAACGGGGGGCGAGGGACGACTGCACGAAAAGCAGTGGAATGCAATAGGGGAGTAGAAAGCACGCGATGATGAAAGGGAAGAGACGTAACTGACGATGGCAAAGAAGAAATAAAGGAATTAGAGCAGAAGAAAAATAACGAGACGCGATCTAGATAACGTTCGGGCAAAAAAGCATAGACCTGAAAGAAGCAAAACTATAATGACATGGGAAAAGAAGGAAAGAAGAAGGATAAGAAAAAGTCCTGGATAAACAAACAAATAAATAAAGAAGTACATTAATAAAATCTAATTCGGCAAATACAATAAAATACATCCATATAAGGATAAGAAGAAGAAGAAAAAGAAGAAGAAGTAAAAGGAGAGAGAGAGAGAGAGAGAGAGAGAGAGAGAGAGAGAGAGAGAGAGAGAGAGAGAGAGAGAGAGAGAGAGAGAGAGGATAGAGAGAGAGGGGGGTACGAAATCGTATTCTACGGAAAAATATACATGCTTCCGCGACAAAGCAAATCCATGAATAAATAAATATATAAAAAATCGATCAAAAAGCAATCCAAAAATAATACCCAATTTCCCTATTCCAAGAAAATAGATTAACCTTCCCCAGAGACAATTACTTTCAATTTCTTCCTATTTATTCCTATTTCTTCCTCCGTTTCTTCCTCACAGACGAGATGTAGGGAAGAATGGAGGGCACCCAAGGGAAAGGAGAGAAAGAGAGAGAAAAAAAGAGAAAATAAAGAAACGAGGAATAGCGGAAAAACCGTAGAAATCCCCTAAGGAATTAAAAAAAAAGGAGGAAGAGAAGAAAGCTGAAGGAAATGAGAGAGTTATGGAGGGAAAACGAACCGAAGGGAAAGAAGAGGAGGAGGAAATGAGGATATACAGGTAATTGGGCAGACAGGCGACGAGAGAAGTGACAGAGAAGGAGGGGGAGCGGGAGAAGGGGAAACAGAGAGGGCCATTCAGTGCCAAAGGGGCTGATCAAGAGGCAACAAATGAGCAGCAGCGACGGGGGTCTCAAGAACATCTAATCCAGCCGTGCCAGTTTTAACTTGCTCTTAAACTCTCAAACATCAACCTAGAAAAGTAAGAAAGAAAAGAAAAAACAATACTTAGACTACTGATAATACGGGACGGTCTCTTTCCCCTTTCTTTCCGCTCTGCCAAGGAGGGAGGGAGGGAGGGGGGGGTAAAGAGGAGGGCGGGTAAAGGGGAGGGAGGCATGGCTGGGAAGAGCAGAAGGGGGACGGTGGTCGGAGGGCAGAGTTGTCTGTTTGTTTGTTCGTATTCGGATCGGTCAGACAGCAAATAAGAAGATGGGTAAATATTGGAGGAGGCAGGGAAGCGAAACGGAGGAGGAGGAGGGGCAGGAGGAGGAGGAGTAAGGGGAAGAGGAAGGAGGAGGAGGAGGAGGAGGAGGAGGAGGAGGAGGAGGAGGAGGAGGAGGAGGAGGAGGAGAAGGGAGAGGAGGAGAAAGGAGAGGAGGTGAAGGGAGAAGAGAAGAAGGGCGAGGAAGAGGAGGTGGGAGAGGAAAAAGAGGAGGAGGAGGAGGAGAAAAAGGGAAGAGAGAGCGGAAAGGCAAAGGGAAAATAAGAGAAGACAAGAGATCCGGAGAAAGAGAGCGAGAGAGAGAGAGAGGGAGAGAGGGAGGGAGGAAGGGAGGAAGGGAGGGAGGGAGGGAGGGAGGGAGGGAGGGAGGGAGGGAGGGAGGGAGGAGAGAGAGAGAGAGAGAGAGAGAGAGAGAGAGAGAGAGAGAGAGAGAGAGAGAGAGAGAGAGAGAGAGAGAGAGAGAGAGAGAGCGCCCGCGTCCCATCGCCAGCCACTTGGTAGTCGGCGGAGGTCACGGCGCTCGGAGCGGGAGATGGGGTCGGGAGGGCGTGGCCGAAATCCCTCGCCGACGCTTACTTCCGCCGGACAACGTGCCAGAAGGCTTCCTGAAGGAGGAAAGGGAGGGAGAAAGGAACGGAAAAGAGGGAATAATAAACAGGAATGGGTAATGACAGAAACAAAAGTGTGCGAGAGAAGAGAAATATATACATCGTACTTAATATATCCTTATATAAGTACGTCTGTATGATAGTGCGT
>NC_051403.1:22100670-22105670 GCF_015228065.2 Penaeus monodon
ACCCTCCTACACAACAAAAGAAGAATAAGAAGAAAAGCACAAGAAAAGGAAACGAAAAAACGAAAGCATGGGTAATAATCGCGCCACAAGCCAAACCAAGTCGAGAATAATTTCCTTTTCCTCGACTTAAAAACATTTCCACGAGCAGATCCGTCCCGGCGGCGGCGGCGGCGCGAAGGGAGAGGCGGCGTCGGACCCGGAACGCGCGTCGAGGTTAATCTCCCTTTGTGGTCGTGGCAGGAAGGCGTGTGCGAGGGGCGGGGGAGGGGGTCCGAGGGTCGTTCTGGAGGACGAGAGGGAGGGGAAGAGGAGAGGGGAGAGGGGAGGAGGTGGTAAGGGGAGGAGGAGGAGGAGGAGGAGGAGGAGGAGGAGGAGGAGGAGGAGGAGGAGGAGGAGGAGGAGGAGGAGGAGGAGGAGGAGGAGTAGGAGGGAGGAAGGGGTGGAGGAGGAGGAGGAAGGGGTGGAGGAGGAGGAGGAGGAAGAAGGGTGGAAGAGGAGGAGGAGGAAAGGGTGGAGGAGGAGGAGGGGAGGAGGAAAGAGAGAGGAGGAGAAGAGAGGAGAGAGAGAGAGAGAAAGAGAGGAGAGAGAGAGAGAGAGAGAGAGAGAGAGAGAGAGAGAGAGAGAGAGAGAGAGAGAGAGAGAGAGAGAGAGAGAGAAAGAGAGAGAGGAGGGAGGGGGGAGAAAGAAGAAGAAGGAAGAAGAAGAAGAGATGGAGGAAGATGGAAAGTAGGAGGAGAAGGAGGAGGAAGAGGGAGGAGGAAAAATAGAGAGAAGAGGGGGAAAAAAAAGGAGAAAAAGGGTACAAATAGGAGGTGTAGAAATAACGGAAGGAAAAGAAAAAAAAAAACAAAAGCGAGTCGACGGCGGGCGGGTTGGGGAGAAAGATGAGGGAACGAGGCGTGTCGTCGGGCGAAACGGAGGAGGGCAGCAGATACGAGGACGAAGGAAGAAAGGAAGGAAGGAAGGGAGGAGGGAAGGAAAAGGAGGAGCAACGGCAGAAAAGTGGGAGAGAAACACGCGACAGGTTGATTTGTGGAGAGCGATATTGAGGCGGCTGAGGTAAGGATGCTCGGTCGTCACGTGGGATGTAGATGAGAGGATTTGGTAAAGTTGGTGATGCTGCAATGCCCTTCGAGAAGTAGATATCAAATGCACATCACTGAGAATAGCAAAATTAGTAAGTCAACAAAACCATAACGTTGGGCACAAACAAAGGCAAGTAACATAAAAGTGATCTGAAAGGAATATCAAAAAGTGATCTAAAAACAATATGAAAATATCGTGAAAAGATAACAAGCGACAAAGCGAACGAAAGCCATAAAACACAGTAAATGCAAAAGCAAACTGCAACACGGCAATAAAGACATAAAACTACACACAAACCGGGCAAGCGAAACAGCACACTAAAAAAATGACACGAACGAGCTTACAGTCGATAGAAACACACGCCCATCACTCAGCGGAGTTGGGCGTGGGAAGGGTTGAGACGATACAAACGGGCGTAGGGGGAGGGGGGAGGACGGAGAGGAAAGGTGAGTACTTATGCTGAACCCAAGCCGGCAAGGAAGACTTACTTACATGAAAAGGGAATTCACGGAGAGGAAAGGAGTACTTCTACTAAATCCAAACTGGTAGGGAAGACTTATATGAAAAAGGAATTCACCATCTCCTCTACGGATACGATACTACAACGAAATTCGCTTTAGGTTCGTCATTTTGATCTGGTCATTATTTTTTTTCTAAATCCATACATAAGTGCAGGTTCCGTCCATCTCCTTTGCATTATTTTATCCTTTGTATTGATCTTCCTTTAACCACATCTTATTCGCCTTCGTCTCAATCTCCCCTTCCTACTCCGTTTTTCTATTTCTCTCTCTGCTCTTCCCATTCTTTCTCTTCTCCCACGCACTTGTCTTTCCCTCTCCCTTCCCTTCCTCCTCCTCTTCTTCTCCCTTCCTTCCCACCCATTCCATCGTCGCTGTCGTGTTCTTTTTATCATTCCTCCGCTTCTTCCTGTCCTCCTCCTCCTTCCCCTCTCACTGAGCGCAACAAATTTTATGCAAAATGCAAATAGCTATCGAAAAGCAAGCGTATTTACGGGTTAGGCACGACAGAAGCGCACGGTTTATCGCTGCCGCCCTCAAGCAAAATCGGCAAACACAATCGCATATAATTCTATTTGCGCAATTACAAATACGTTTACTTAGACACTGCCTTATGGACGAGCACGCAATCACGGCGGAATTATTAGATACACTGCAACAAAATAAGTGTGGTTGTTGGACAGTTATTCTCACCGTGTGTATTTCATACACTTAAACACATACGTACACGTACACGCGCACATGCACAGAGATACACACGAAATCACAGGCACATAGATAGATAGACATACAGACAGACAAACAGACAGATAGACACACACACATGTCAGCACGCCCCTCGCTCCCCTCTAAACCCAAATCACATCCACGACTAAGCTCCCCTTTCAGCATCTACCTGGAAACCACATCACCTAATCCCTAATCCTTATGTTCCCGCTGCCTCTGCCAATCCCCATTTACTGTCAATATCTCCATACTCCAGGGCTCAACGGCAAGCGCACAAGTCGATTACACCAAAATTGACTTATCTCCCCTTGTTGGCATCCTACCTTCGCTTTCGGTTTCGCTCTCTCGCTCGTTCTCTTTCCTGTTCTCATTCTCGTTTTTTTTTGTCTCTCTCTCTGTCTCTCTCTCTCGTCCGCTTCAGTTCCTTCTCGCTCTCTTTCTCCCGTTGCTGAATTTTCTGTTATTTAATATTTCCATCTCTAGTCCTTTTCCCCTCTTTCTGATCTCGGATTTGAACACCATTTATTTCAACAACACTCTTTGTACAGTTAAATCTTCCTTCTATTTTACTATTCTAGGATCTATATATGAGAAGGTATGGCAAATTTCTCTCTCTCTCTCTCTCTCTCTCTCTCTCTCTCTCTCTCTCTCTCTCTCTCTCTCTCTCTCTCTCTCACCCCCTCCCTCTTAGCCAACCTGCCTACCTACATACCTTTCCCTCCTTCCCTCCTCCCTGCCTACCCCCTCCCCTTGCCTCCTAAGAAGGAAGAAGCAAAGGAGGGCCAACTACAACACAATTTACGAGCATTCTTCGCAAACTTTTTTCATTTGCCTCAACTTTTGGTGGCGGACTTACACATATTAGGCACTGTCTGTAGAACCCTACTTTGGGCCACACAGCACCTTCCCCCCTCCCCTTCACCCCCTTTCCTCCCTCCTACACTATATCCCCACCCCCTCTTTCCCTCTTCCTCTCCCTTAGCCATTAGTATCTCTGTGCTTTTTAAAAATGGGGGGTGGGAAGGGAGGAGGGATATGAAAGAGGGGAACATGGGAAAACTGAGGAAGGAGGAGGTACAGAGGGGAGGGTAAATCAGAGGTAAAGAGAAGATGCAATTGGCTTTACTTGGTTATAAAAGAAACAAGATAAATATACATGAGCAGAAGAAGTAAGCATAGGATGGACAACTGAAAAAAGGAAGGAGAAAAGATAATCATGAAGAGGATTAAGAGTGTGAGAACATAAACGAAGACCAGTCTGAGAAAGAAACAGAAGAGGAAGGAACAGAAAGGGAAGAAAGAGCAGTCTGAGAATGGAGAAGGAAGAGGAGGCAGAGAAAGAAGAGGAAACACTAGCTAAAGAAAGGAGATGAAGAGAGGACTAAGGAAGAAGAAAAAGGAAAGTGGAATTCTCAACAACAAAAACAACAACAACAACAAAAGTCCGTGGGATTCGAAACGGCAAAGCACGAAGAGCGAGTAAAGCAAAGGAGAATACTGAATGAGAAGATTAAATAGAGCATAAGGAATAAAAGGATGGAAACATTAACATAGGAGCAGGTAGTTCGTAATGAATGTTATAAAGGGGAGATGCTGTTGCTACGGAGCCAAGAAGAATAGAAAAGTGGACAGAGAAAGAGTGAAAGTGGGGGCTATGAAAATACGGGAAATAATGATAGAGACAGAAAAGAAGAGAGAGGAATGCACTCGGAGAGAGAGAGAGAGAGAGAGAGAGAGAGAGAGATAGAGAGAGAGGAGAGAGAGAGGAGAGAGAGAGGAGAGAGAGAGAGAAGAGAGAGAGAGAGAGAGGAGGGGAGAGAGGAGAGGGGGAGAGGAAAAGGGGGAGAGAGAGAGAGAGAGAGAGAGAGAGAGAGAGAGGGCGGGAGTGGAGAGCAGAGGAGAGAAGAGAAAAGAAGAGAGAAAGAAGAAGGGAAAACGGGGAAAAAAAGAAAAGAGAGCGAAAGGAGGGGGGGGAAGACAGTGCCCCCCACCCCCGCCCCCGCCCCCGCAGCACCGAGGAGCGGGCAGTAGGTGAAGGCGGAGCGAAGCGAGGCCCCGAGTTCACATGCTTTCATCCGGCAAAAGTTAAATATCTCTTCTCCCTCCCCCTCCCCCCCTCGAGTCCTGGTCTTCAAGTCAACATAAAAAGGGGCGTTTCTTGGAAGCTTGACAAAAGGGCCGTTTGAAGCTTTTCACCGGCTAAACAACCTCCTCGTCAGCTTTGGGTTATGTCTTTACAAGTAACTTATGAATTAATGTCTTTGTGTTGGCTCCCTCCTCAAATCTCTTATTGTTTTTTTCATAATGGAATGTCTCTTTCTTTTCTTTTTTTCAGCGCCTTCCTCCTTTTCTTCTCTCGTATTTTCCATCTGTTCCTCCTTTTCTCTCATTCGCTCCGCTTGAACTCCTAATTTCACCTCACTTATTCACCCCACCTTAATCTTGGCTTATAACATACCACCTGCTGCCCCCCCCCCCCCGTCAAATTTCCGCGCGCCCCATCCTTAATCTTCCCTGTTTCTTCCTCTCTTCCTCTTTCCTGCTATCCATTCCCTTTCAACCTACTGCCCTTCTTTTGCGAATTTCCCCCCACTAATCGCCTCCTCCTTCTCTAATCCCCTCTTCTCCGTTTTCTGTCTCGAGTGGCTTATTTTTCTCAACCCTATTGGG
>NC_051403.1:22110670-22113170 GCF_015228065.2 Penaeus monodon
AGTTAAGTATACGAATGACTTGACTTCAGAAAGTGGAAGTGCCCTAAAATAAATGAGTGAGTGCGTGAGTCTGTGAGTGAGTGGGTGCGTGCCGTGAGTATGACGTGGTCAAGACCGAGAGGGCGCTTCAAAAATATCGTTGAAAATAGCAACCAGTCGGAACTTTGTATTGTTGACTGTGTTCGCATACCGAAAGTTCAAAGGACCGCGCACGGGACGCACACACACGCAACACACGGATGCAAGACTGATGCAGCTACACGCCATATAATTATCTTTTGTTTGCAACGTTAAGGTCCAACGCGTCGTGATATCCTTCCTCTCAGCTGACCTTGTTTTGCTGGTCGCTTCTGCACACTCGCCGACCTTGATTCGGCGTCGGAGAGAGGATGAGAGAGAAGGGAGAGGAAGGAGAGAGAGAGAGAGAGAGAGAGAGAGAGAGAATAAATAAATGATAATACAGCAAACAAATAACTACAAAGCACGTGCCGGAAACTACACTCCTGTAGATAATTCCCGACTAATCGCCTTCTTTCCGTCACTCATTCTCGTTACTTTGACGTCATCTCTCTCTCTCTCCCTCTCCCTCTCCCTCTCTCTCCCTCTCCTCTCCTCTCTCTCTCCTCTCTCTCCCTCTCTCCTCTCTCTCCCTCTCTCTCCCTCTCTCTCCCTCCCTCTCCCTCTCCCTCCCTCCCTCCCTCTCTCCCTCCCTCTTCCCCACCCACACCCCTCCCGCTTTCCCCCCTCTCTTGTCCTTGATAAAAAATAATACAATAAAATAATATAATAAAAAAATAAAACATAAAAAAACTCTGGGACGCGAGAGCAAATTGATTCATGAGTCGGTTAACGATAATGACATCGGATAATCAATTTTGGAAGCCTATGATTCACTTAAACATTGCACTGCAACTGTGCTCGGGTGGCGGTGGCGGCGGCGGTGGCGGCGGCGGCGGCGGCTGTTCGCTCTCTCTCGACTCAGTGGTGTATCCGGTGATTTATCTATTTATTTATTTTATTTGTTTATTGCAAGCCGCGCCTGACAGTTTAACATTTTAACATATTCAGTGTCAGCTGCCGACTCCCACTTATTCCAATCTCGGTTCAGTGTGCTGCTCCAGTCCGTGCCTGCCCGTCACGTCGGCCACTGCGAGGTACTCAATCCAGCCTCTGTGTGACTGTCATTCTTCCTGTCATCGGCTGTCTGATGAGGATTGCCAACGATGATGATTATAATTATGATGATGATCCCTTATTTGGGCGTCTGATCACTCCGTTGTTTTATTGGCCGTCAGTAAAACGAAATTGGACAAATTACGTTACTGACAGCCTATGAAATAATGAAATCACGACATGCAATCCAGGAAAGTCGGTCTGTCTATCTAGTTTCTAAATCTGGTAAAACTGATATACATGCACACATTTGCACACACACACGCACATGTATATATATATATATACATATATACATATATATATATATATATATATATATATATATATATATATATATATATATATATATATATATTATATATATATATATATATATATATATATATATATATATATAGAGAGAGAGAGAGAGAGAGAGAGAGAGAGAGAGAGAGAGAGAGAGAGAGAGAGAGACTGTGAGAAAGACAAACAAATGGAGAAGGACAAGGAGAGACAACCAGAGAAGAACAAAGAGAAAGCCAAAGAAAAAATGGAGAGATACAGAGTTAACCTCACAATAACTGTTGGTTTATTGTTTCAGTCAGTCAGTCACAGGCTAGTGCCAACTGAATTCTCCTCTGCCGCTCAGTCACCATGAGTCACTCCATTGGTCAGTCACTGGATGCAGGACCAGCCAGCATGTAGATCAAACCCCAATGTTTCACGTGCCTAAAGTTGACAGACTGACTGCATTACTCAACATCGTTCTACCATTGGCCATCCCTTCACGTCTGCTGTGTTGGCATTCTCTCTTTCCTGCCTGCCTGTCTACTTGCCTGCCTGCCTGCCTGCCTGCTTCCTTCCCTCTCTCTCTCTTTCTCTCTCCTTTCCCATTCTTCCTACCTCCCTTTCTCTGTTCCTTTCTCTTTCTCTCTCTTTCTCTCTCATTTCCTCCTCCCTTTCGATCTGTTTTAAACTCTTTGTCTGTCTTTCGTCCCCCCCCCCCCCTTTCCTTTCCCCCTCCCCTCTTTTTACCCACTGTTCACATATTTCCTAGTGTTCGAACTGAATACTTCACCCACTGTAACCCTTCAAGAGCTCATCCCTCACTCCCCGGAGACGGATTCCCTTCTGTCTCTAATTCTCTCTCTCTCTCTTTCTCTCCCCCCCCCCTTTCTCTTTTTCCCTTTTCTCTCTCTCTCTCTCTCTCTCTCTCTCTCTCTCTCTCTCTCTCTCTCTCTCTCTCTCTCTCTCTCTCTCTCTCCCTCACACACACACACACAGACACACACACACAATCGCAAGAGTGTGCCACGGATGACTCCTAACTGAGGTAATAGGAGAG
>NC_051403.1:22118170-22123170 GCF_015228065.2 Penaeus monodon
TATATAAAAACAAATATATATATATATATATGTGTGTTGTGTGTGTGTGTGGGTTGTGTTGTGTGTTTGTTGTGTGTGTTTAGTGTTGTGATGTGTTGTGTGTGTGTGTGTGTGTGTGTGTGTATGTGTGTGTGTGTGTGTAAATATATATATATATATGTGTGTGTTGTGTGTGTGTGTGTGTGTGTGTGTGTGTGTGTGTGTGTGTGTGTGTGTGTGTGTATATATATATATATATATATATATATATATATATATATATATATATATATATATATATATATTCCGTGGAAAGGAACTGGGGACCCTACCACGTACTCACTCCAGAGCATCACAACATGAAAACTACAATTAAGTATCATGCTGTGGCCACGAAGGCTCAAACATGAACCTACCGTTAAAAGAAGAAGAAAGAATATATATATATACACATATATGTGCGCGCATATGTGTACGTTTGTATAATCTGTATCAACATACTATCTTCCATATTTGACAAAATATCAATAGATTTCCTTGAATTCAGTAAGTAACTGCTAGATTTACACGACAATACCTCACTTCCCTAAGTTAGGCTAAGTATATTAGATCATTCCAGTGCGTTTAGAAAAAATGTTGATATTCATAACCAAGCAAGAGAGACCGAATAAGTTTCTGAAATGATTAAACTTTCAGAATTTCAGAAAACGTGATCACAGTGTTACAGAAGAGGAGGGATCCGCGAATGTGTAAGAAGATTGTCAATATGAATATATGAATACATGCCTTTGTGTGTGTGTGTGTGTGTGTGTGTGTGTGTGTGTGTGTGTGTGTGTGTGTGTGTGTGTGTGTGTGTGTGTGTGTGTGTGTGTGTGTGTGTGTGTGTGTGTGTGTGTGTGTGTGTGTGCGTGAACATATATATGTATATATTGCATATATATATATATATATATATATATATATATATATATATATATATATATATTATCAATCTACCTACCTACTTACCTGTCTTTCTACCTATATTCCTTTCTGTCTGCCTATCTATATGTTAGCTTGTCTTCCTACCTACCTATTTCTTTTACCTTTCTCGCTGTCCTCTCTGCCCGCCTGCTTGCCTGCGTTACCTACATAATATTCACCGCCTCATAACACCAAGGACGCTGGACAGCAATTGTAATTGTTTCTTCCGCATTATTAATAGGAGAATACCATTTATCATTACTGATCTCTATTCAGCGGATTTTAATATCTGCATTCATCTATGCCTTGTCTGGACGACAAATAGCCGCTGACGGGATGGGAAACTTGTTAATAACTAGTAATAATATCACGAGACCGAAATGAAAGGAGAAAGAAGGAGGCTAGAAGGAAGGAGGGAGGGAGGGAGCAAGAGAAAGAGAAGGGGAGAAAAATACAGAGAGAAAGAGAGAAAAGAGAGAGACAGAAATAGTAACAGACAGACAGGGGTTGGGGACAGCCTACATATACACACATACACTCAACTTAATCGACAAGACCAATAACTTGCACGCAACAGCCGGGTCTTACCCGTACATAGCACTCCCCATCAATCGGCGAATTGACCCTCCCCCTTACCCCCCCACCCGGCAGGCTTCTTGCCTTTTTTCCCTTGTCTCTTCCGCGCATTTAAACCTTTCGTGACGACCCCTACCCCGTTTCCTTTCCCTTGTCGTGTCCTTAATCGTTAGTCCACCTGGAATACCAACATTATCAATCCCGTCTATTCTATTTACTATTTAATATTTAATCAAAATGAGGAATTACTATATCACTCTCTTCTCTCTCTTTTGACTATTTCTTCATTTTATTTGTCTTTGTCTCTTTTCCTCCTTTTTTTTTCTCCCTCTCCTCTCTTTCCGCGAGGTTGCCAATTCACTCCCATCATGGATTATCCTATCCACTCCCTCCCTGATTGCAGTCGCAAGTTCTCCCAATCGCCCCAAACCATTTCTTTTTCTTTTCCTCTCTCTTTCTCTCTATCTCTCTCTCTCTCTTACATTCCTTTTCCCTTTCCCTTCCCCATTCTCACTCCCTCTCCCTCTATCCCTCCTTCGCCATCCCCTCGGCTCAATCTTCTACTATCCCTTCCCCTCTCCTTCTCCTTCCAGCTTTCCTTCGCTATTTTTCTCCTCCACCTCGCCCAATATCCCCCGCCCTTCTCCCTCTCCCTCTCTCCTTCCTTCGCCATTTTTCTCCTCCACCTTCGCCTTCCCCTCGCCCAATCTTCCCCTCTCCGTCTCCCTCTCCTTCCGACATTATCGCGTGCCAAGACTGCGGGGGAGGGGGGGGGGACTTTTCTTCTTCTCGCTCCTCTCTCCATAAATTGATCCTACGTCGCTTCTTACTCGTATACATCTTCTCTTATTATCTGTTTCCTGCTCTCTTACTTCCCTCAGCTCGTAATTCTTCTCTTGCTTTCTGTTTTCCGTTCTCCGCTTCTCGCACGCACTCTCTCCTCTGGATTGCGCCCAGATCTATTACGTTTATAAGTTTATATTATATTATTATATATATATATATATATATATATATATATATATATATATATACATACACACACACACACACATATATCCATTATCTTATATATATCTATATCCATATGGGGTATATCTATCTATTCCTATTTATATCTATAATTATAACGTCAATCTATTTCAGTCTATACTTGTCTATCCATATCAACCTATATCTATCTTTGTATCTCTATTTACGTCTGCATCTATCGAAATCATCTATATCTACGTCTACATTTGTATCGCTATTTACGTCTACATCTATCTCTAACCATCTATTTACATTAATATCTATCTTTACCTACCTATCTACGTCTACCGGAAAAGGCATAAATATAGCCAAACCTTTTCTATTTTGCAAAATGTTATAAGTCTTCCCTTTGGCTCAATACATCCAGTGTTCACAACCACATCAATATTATTTCTTTATCGTTTCCTGCTGCAGATTCGGTGCTGCGGACAACTGATCGCGGGCTAGTTATTCCAAAATAACCAAATATCCTTTAGTGATTCATGTTATTTACAGTGAATGTTCATATGATCACGAGAACACATCGCGCCGATTTGGAACGAAATTGGATGAGGAATTCGGAATGAAAAAATTAAATAAGAAAAAAAAAATCGATGTGGGTCGTGTGTTATTTTTATTTATCTATTTTCTGTTGTACACACAGTCACACGCGCGCTTCCTATATCGGATATTTGTGTTTTATATCGAAATTATTTTTCGGTATTTATTAGACATCGTGTGTCACTCATGACAACGTCTACCATGTGTATCGCCAATTATATTTCTCCTTCTTTAACAAAGAATATGCCACCATGAACACTACTACCATGAAAACAACCACTATTATGATAACTGCCGTAACTACCATCACCAACCGTATCGCTATCATTACCATGACCATAACAACCATTAACCCAATTACAATCATCACATTCGCCGCGACCACCATTGTCCCAACACTATGCTCATCGCCGCACGCGCCATTACCATCATTATTAGCCTTGTAACCCTCCCCCCTTACACTAATACTATCCGCTTCCCCATTACCCATATACCCCATCCCCTCTATACCATCCTACCCCCATCCCCATTTTTTTTTTCAAGTGCCCTGTCCCACAAGGACGTTGGCGATCATGGATTTCCATGATTTTCTTGGCACTTTAAAGCGGTGGTTTGCCATTGCCTTCCGCCCGATGTTTTTATCCCCCATTAGCATTATCATCATTCTTGTACCCCCTTTCCTCCTTCCCTTATACTACACTATCCCCTTTCGCCCTTTACCAATAGTATCCTTATATCCCTACCCCCTTTATCATCATCACTGTACCCCCTTCCACAAATATCAGGCTCGTGCCTCTCTCCCCCCTTCCCCCAATCACCATCATCATTGTACCCCATCCTATCCCTCCCTCCCCCCGCCCCAAATCCAGCTGGTTTCGGGTCAAGGGTCTGAGGAATAATTGCCAAGATTCCCTAATTGTTGGCTTGGGATCATTTCATTACTCAGCCTCGGCCTGTTGCCTCGACGGAGCTAATCACAAGTCGTAACTCCGCTCTGGGATTGTCGTAAATGTTCCGCTGGGGAATGGGAGGGTTGGGGGAGGGGGGAGGGGGAGGGGAGGAGTTTAGGGGAGGTGGGGGAGAAGGAGGGAAAGTTGATGGGGTGGGGGTTATGGTGAGGGGAGGAGGGAAAGTTGAGGGGGTGGGGTTGGGGTGAGGGGAGGAGGGAAAGTTGAGGGGAGGCGGGGGAGATGAGAGAGTTGAGGGAGGGTGGGGTGGGGAAGGGGAGATAACGGAGGAGGAGGAAGAGAGAGGAAGGGGAGAAGGAGGGAAGGGGGTAAGGGGGAGAAGGAGGGTGTTAAAGGAAGGTTAAGAGAGGGTGAGGGGGAAGAGGGATATTTGAGGGAGGGTGAAGGTGGGGGAGAAGGAGGAGAGAGAGAGTCGAGGGAGGGTGAAGAATAAAGGGAGAGTGGGATGGGAAATGGAGGAGAGTTGATGGAGATTGGAGGGGAGGGATGGAGAACAGAAGGAGGATAAGGACAGGGAGGGACAGATGGAAAGTTAAATTGAAATAAAAAAGTTTACTTCGCCAAAAACTTTTAACAATGCTTTAGTGTTAAAAAATATACGAAAGGTATGGTTGAGCTTCTTGAGGAAATGAGCCCTTTTGAACATAGGGTAATATATGTAATACAATTACTTATCCAAATACATTACACGATAGTCATAAAGAGGTGGAAGTTAATAGGGGAAGGGGGAGTTGGAGACTTAGGGGGAGGGGGGTAAAGAAGGAAACTAATGGGGACGGAGGGGGGAGGTTAGAGAACTGGGCTTGGGGGGTAGGGGTGGAGGAAGGGAGGGGATGGATGAAGGGGCGTGGGTTGAGGAAGAAAGGGAGGGAGATGGGAGGGGTGGAGGGAGAGAGATAGAGGAAGGGAAGGAGGGGATGGGCGAGCCTGCCGTCTATCTTG
>NC_051403.1:22138170-22164318 GCF_015228065.2 Penaeus monodon
GGAGCGGCGTCCGACAATCAAGGGCGAGGGAAATTAATGGACGTCGAGGAGGAACAAAACACTTCGAGGAGGAGGAGGAGAGGCGGCACCGCACGGCTGCCAGAAACACACATTGCCTCGCGTATTATTCTCATTGCGCAGTTTCATTATCACTGCGCAAATGAGTCCCGCGTTTTATCTTAAATGCGCAAACAAGCCTCAGTTATCATCACCATTATGCAAACAAGCCTACTGTTATATCCTCGCTGCGCAATCAAGCCTCTGCGTATGATCACCATTGCGCAAACAAGCCTACTGTTATATCCTAACTGCACAGACAAGCCTCACCTATCATCCCCATTGGGCAAACAAGCCTACCGTTATGTCTTAACTGCGCAAAGAAGCCTCTGTGTATCATCAACACTGCGCAAGGAAGCCAACTGTTAGAGAGAGAGAGAGAGAGAGGAGAGGAGGAGAGAGAGAGAGAGAGGAGAAGAGAGGAGAGAGAGGAGAGAGATGAGAGAGAGAAGACGAGAGAGAGGAAGAGGGAGAGAGAGAGAGAGAGAGAGAGAGAGAGAGAGGGTGAGAGAGAGAGGAGAGAGAGAGAGAGAGAGAGAGAGAGCGAGAGAGAGAGAGAGAGAGAGAGAGAGAGAGAGTCAGTCAGAGACAGAGAGAAAGAACGAAACGTGAACCAGAGCCAAGCGTGGATTAGATATGAAAATGGGTCAAGTTTCTTCTCTGTCTCTCTCTAAAGCTTTATCTCTTCATACTCTCTGCTCCTTCTCCCCACCTCTCTCAATATCTTCACCTCCTCCAAATCTTCATCTATCTCTCCCTCACCCTCTCTCCTTTTCCCTTCGCTTTCCTTCCCTATTGTACCGTTCTCTTTACTCTTCTCCTCTCTTTTTCCCTCTTCTATCTCGATCCCCAACCGTACCTTCTCGTCCATCACCCAAATTAAATACATATCAAACCTTTCCACTTTGGTTGTTGCTACAGGAATCCGGTAATAATTTGATAGCAAGTAAAACGAAAAACAAAAACACGAAATTGCAATTTTTACAAAACGGCAACAGAGGATCACAACAAAGAACATGGACAACATAAAAAAGGAAATGATTCATTTGTTGCAAGAATGCTCCCCCCCCAACCCCGCCCATCTCCACAAACAAAATATCAGCAAGTGATGAAAATGACACGGAGAGATTCGGATTAGATGGAGGGGAAACGGATAAAAAGTCTCGCGAGGGGAGAGGGTGGAAACAGACAGTCAGCGGTAAGAAGGAAAAATAAAAGGGAAAGAGAAAGGAAAAGCACGACGAAAGGAGAGAGAGAAAAGGGAATAAAGAATGTACAAACACACGCAAATACTGTACAGTACATGTGTATGAAAGAGCGAATTCTAATATATATATATATATATATATATATATATATATATATATATATATATATATATATATATATATATAATATATATATATATATATATATATAATATATATATATATATATATAATACATATATAATATTTACATATATATAATATATATATAATAAATAAATAAATATATATATAATATATAATATATAATATAATATATAATATATATAATATATTTTTTTTTTTTTTTTTTTTCAACAGCCCTTTATTCCACTGCGGGACATAGGCCTCTCTCAATTCATTATTGAGAGGTTAATGGCAGTGCCACCCTTGCCTGATTGGATGCCCTTCCTAATAAACCACGGTTTGTGCCACGGCGGTGACTTCCCCTACGACACATGCGTTTGACTTCTCAAGGCGATATGTCGTTCTCTCGAGCACGAACCAGCAGTCAAAGCGCAGGCATTTTTACGACTGCCGCGGCGAAGAAGTGAACTCGGAGACAATATGTATGTATATATTTGTGTATATATATGTATATATATGTATATATGTGTGTGTGTGTGTGTGTGTGTGTGTGTGTGTGTGTGTGTGGTGTGTGTGTGTGTGTGTGTGTGTGTGTGTGTGTGTGTGTGTGTGTGTGTGTGTGTATGAATATATATATATATATATAATATATATATATATAATATATATATATATATATATATAGAGAGAGAGAGAGAGAGAGAGAGAGAGAGAGAGAGAGAGAGAGAAGAGAGATAGATAGATAGATAGATAGGTAGATATTTATATATACGCATAGTATATATATATATACATATATACATATATATATATATATATATATATATATATATATATATATATATGTATATATATGTATATATATGTATATATATGTATATAAATATATATAAATTTATATATATACATATGCATATGTATATGTATATATATATGTATATGTATATATGTGTATATATATGTATATATAGAAGAGAGAGAAAGAGAAAGAGAGAGAGGGAGGGAGGGAGGGAGGGAGGGAGGGAGGGAGGGGAGGAGAGAGAAAAGAGAGAGAGAGGAGGAGGACGGAGAGAGAGAGAGAGAGAGAGAGAGAGAGAGAGAGAGAGAGAGAGAGAGAGGGGGGGAGGAGGGAGGAGGGGGAGAGAGAGAGAGAAGAAGAGAGAGGGAGGGGGAGAGAGAGAGGAGGGGAGGGAGGAGGGGGGGAGAGAGAAAGAGAGATAGATAGAGAGAGGGGGAGGGGAGAGAGAGAGAAGAGAGAGAGACAGAGAGGGAGAAGGAGAGAGAGAGGGGGGGAGGAGGGAGGAGGGAAGGAGGAGGGAGAGAGAAAGAGAGATAGTAGAGAGAGGGAGAGAGAGAGAGAACGAGAGAGAGAGAGAGAGAGAGAGAGAGAGAGAGAGAGAGAGAGAGAGAGAGAGAGAGAGAGAGAGAGAGAGAGAGAGAGAGAGAGAGAGAGAGAGAGAGAGAGAGAGAGAGAGAGAGAGAGACGCTTAGTCAGATAACGTAGAGTTAGAAGACAAAGAAGATTAAAGGGAGACGAGTTTGCAAGGGGAAAATTTGAACGAGGGGAGCGTGGGAGGGGATGATGTAGAACAAGAGAGTAAACGAGGGTACGGAAACTAGACATGGAAAGAAGACAAGTAAGAGAGAGAGTGAGAGAGAGAGAGAGAGAGAGAGAGAGAGAGAGAGAGAGAGAGAGAGAGAGAGAGAGAGAGAGAGAGAGAGAGAGAGAGAGAGAGAGAGAGAGAGAGAGAGAGAGAGAGAGAGGGGGGGGGCAAGAAGGAGCGAAGAGAATGGAAAAAAAAACCGCGACCATCTTAAAAGTAAAAAGAAAAAAAAAAATAAATAGACAAAGAAAATGCAATATTGACAACAACTACGGAAAAACAAGATAAGGATTAAAACGAAGGAAAAAAACGTATTAACAAAAAACAACTTAAAGAAATCGCGAGAGGGAAGTCACAACGGAGGAGGAGAGGAAGACCCGAGGAAAACGTAATCAATCTAAAAGGAGCAAGGCATAAGTGAATAAAAGAGAAGCAGCGCAGGTGGAAGGAAGGGGGAATGAAGAAGAGGAGAGTAGAAGAGAGGGGAGGATGATGCGAGGCTGACAGGTAAAGAAGGGGAAACAGATGGGAGCGAAAGGGGAGGAAATGAGCTAGAATAAAAAGAGCAATCATACACGAAAATAAGGGGCAAAAAATTTGGTGAACAGACGCATGGAGAGAGAAGAGGAGGGAGAAAGAGAAGGAAAAAGAAATGGAAGAAGAGCAGTTTGGGGGATTAAGAGGAGGAGGAGGAGGAGGAGGAGGAGGAGGAGGAGGAGGAGGAGGAGGAGGAGGAGGAGGAGGAGGAGGAGGAGGAGGAGGAGGAGGAGGAGGGGGGGTGGAGGAAGAGAAGGTGGGAAGAGGAGGAGTTGAGAGGGAGGAGGAGGAGGAGGAAAAGAAAGAGAAAGAAGATGAGAAGAAGTAAATGTGATCGAAGAGGAGGAGGTACAACAAAGCTCAGAGCTGAGAAAACGGAGTAAGGATTAGAGACAACGAGAAAGGGAAAGAAATGTAAATGAAAGAAAAAAAGAGGAGAGAAATAAAAGCGAGAAGGGGAAGACAAATCCGAAGGAACGAAAAGGAGACGGAACAGACCAACCCCCCTACCAAAAAAGGAACATACCAGGAGCAGCTTTTAAAGCAATTTTAAAAGAAAACTTTCAAATAGCCAGACAATAACAATGTAAACAAGAGAGGACCGAGGTTTGTGAAAATACAAGCTTTTATCGATATTTTCAGGGTTATAATATACACCTACTAGTCTTAACAGAATAAAAAAAACACTGTTATTGAAGCAGTAGTTGTGATATCAATATCAGTGATAAGAAGCAACAACATTAATAACAATAATGAGAGGAGGCTTAATATATGAATATATCAGTAAGCCAATGGTTTGCTATGAAATATTTTTTCATTATTATATATATTTTTTATAAATGTTTGGGAACGGCCTTTCTGCTTCCTCTACTTATGAACAAACACGCATACAACTTTTCCTCATCGACTCTGTATGAAAATTGCTTCAAATAACGGGATGCAATCATCCATGGAGAAGGTGCTGGGACTACAAAACGGTTCCACACGGTTCCACATGGAAAAATAATGCCAATACTAACACTAACGCTAATGCTAATATTGATAATACTAACGATAACAACAATAATAATAATATGATAAATAATAATAAAAGAAATAAATACAACAACAATAATGATAATGACAGCAATAACAATGATAGTGATAGCAATTATAATAACAATGATACTAAAGGTAACCATAACAGTTGCAATAACAACAATAATAATGATAATAACAAAAACAACAATAAAAAGCACCAACAATAATAACAATAACAACTACAACAAAAACAAAAACAGTAATAACAGTATTAGTATTAGTAGCAGTAGTAGCAGCAGCAGCAGCAGTAGGAGTATTAGTAGTAGTAGTAGTAGTAATAATAATAATAATAATAATAATAATAATAGCAGTAGTAGTAGTAATAGTAGCAGTAGTTGTAATAGATGTAGTAGTGATAATAGTTGTAGTAGTGATAACAGTAGTAGTAGTAATAATAATAGTATCAGTATTGTAGCAGCAGCAGCAGCAGCAGTAGTAGTAGGAGGAGGAGGAATAGGAATAGGAATAATAATAATAATAATAATAATAATAATAATAATAATAATAGTAGTAGTAGTAATAACCGATTACGAGGCTACTGGCACGGCTCGTAAGAGAGGGGAAAACGGATGATGAAAGCCCAACGTATGTCTTTCCACGCGAAGTAAGCTCGGCTCAGTTACGGGCTCCGAGGTAAAACAAGGGAATAGTTATTGAATGGTCATCGGGGAACGGAGCGGAGGACAAGCAGATGGATGGGAGGAGAGGAGGAAAGGAGAGAGAAGGGAACTGGGGACTTGAGGTAAAGAATTTGATGAAGGAGGCAGAAAGTGGAGGAGGAAGGAGGAGGGGGTGGAGGAGAAGGAGGAGGGATGAAGTGGGAGGACTAGGGGATGAAGGGGGAGAAGCAAGAGGAGAGGAGGAGAGAAAATTAATAAACAAGGGCCGAAATACAACGTAGGGAAGGGAGATGTGGGCAACGAAAAGCCTCCAAAGAAAAAAAAAAGAGAAGAGGCTAAGCAGAAAAAACGGAACAGTAACAAAACATAAATAAATATCAGGCAAAGAATACGAGAAAAGCGACGAGAACGACCCATCGGCAACGTCCTTTCGTGGCCGTCCCTCTCAACAGACGCGTAATACCGTGCGTGGCACTCCCTCAAACTCGTGGAACCGATGCCATTTTTCGTCGCAAAATCTCCTTACAAGTTCCGAATTTCCAACTCTTGTCCCAAATTTCTCCCTCCAGCTTATCTCAAGTACCGAGAATTCTCCCTCTCTTCCTCTGTATGTCTCTCTCTCTCTCTCTCTCTCTCTTCCTCCCTCTCTCTCTCTGTCTCCCTCCTCCTCCCCCCCCTCCCCCCCTCCCCCCCCCCCCCCCCCTCTCTCTCTCTCTCTCTCTCTCTCTCTCTCTCTCTCTCTCTCTCTCTCTCTCTCCCCCTCCCTCGTTCCTTCCCTCCCTCTCCCCGACAGTGCCACCGCCCGAGCTTTAATAAACTTGCTAAAGGATCTATAGTTCCATCCTCTCAAAGTTCTGTTAATTAGTCCTCGCGAGCTCATTTCAGCGCACTGATCACTAATCCTCAAACTAGTTGCCTCTCGCACAGTCTTATCAAAGCCCTCGCCGATCGCACGGAATGACGGGCGCGGCTTCACCATTATCGCTTTAAATGTCCGCCCTTGCCTACGACTTCTTTGCCCCCCTCCCCCCTCCCCCCTCCCCCGCGCCAAAATGTCCGTTAAGCCTGGCGGCGCCTTTGAATTCAGCTTCGCTCTCTCTTTGCTTATCTATCTATCTATCTATCTATCTATATATATATATATATATATAAATATATATATATATATATATATATATATATATATATATATATATATATATATATATATATATGATATCGGTTCTAGTAAAAACCCCGTTTAAAATGGATGTGAGTCTGCATTTAAATCTATCTATGATTCCATAAGTTATAAATATTAATTTTACGAGGAAACAATGCTTTATTATTTTATGCTTTACGTCTTTATAAAAAATATAACGGTCGTTTGCATGGTAAGGGAGGAAGAGACGGATGAAAGGGGAAGTCAGGGGAAAGGACAATATCAATGAGAGAGAAAAAGAGAGAGAGAGAGAGAGAGAGAGAGAGAGAGAGAGAGAGAGAGAGAGAGAGAGAGAGAGAGAGAGAGAGAGAGAGAGAGAGAGAGAGAGAGAGAGAGAGAGAGAGAGAGAGAGAGAGAGAGAGAGAATGAAGAAAGAAAGAGAGAGAGAGAGACGGAGAAGAAACCGACGGAGAAAGAGAGGGATGGACGAGGGTGAGAGCACGTAAGCAAAAGAGACGCTGCCTGAGGGCGAGGAAGAGGAAACAGAAGCAGGAGCAGACGCAGGAGACGGGATCCTGCAGGAGGAAGGCGAAGCGGCAGTAGCGGCGCTGTCAGTAGCTAAGGCGGAGGTCAATAAAGGCTGCCTGGGAGCGTGCCGGGCTCGACAATTTGGACTGTAACAGCTCCTATGTCAGCAAAACCAAGACATTTGCAACTCAAATCACCCCGGCCGACCCGCACAAGACAATTAAGGTGACGGGGGCAAGATAGCGCGTTGCTCCGGTCCCATGCCCTCCCCCCTCCGTTCCCTCCCTCCCCCCTAACCAACCCCCTTCCCGCCAACGCACCCTCAGGCTTCCTGTGGGAGGAGGCAAGGGAATCTGATCCTTACGTGCAATGGGGCTCTCTCCGCTTGCCAGAATGAATGGCATCCTGTTAGCTTTTAGGTTGCCTTTATTAACTCCCATTTTGCTTTTTATTGATATTATCACCTCCTCTCAAGTTGCCAATAAAACCCGATATTATCTTTTTTTCTCGCTTTGTTATTCCAGGCTGTGCTCTCACACGCTCACCGAAAAAAATGAAGATGTGCGCGCACGCTCGGGAGCCGTAAACACACGCACACACACGCACGCACGCGCGCGCACGCACACGCACATGCAAACGTACACGCACACGCACACACACACACACATTCAGTATGTATAGTAACCGTAGAAAGGGAAAGAAATAAAAAAATAACACAAATATGCAGAAGACTATATAAACATGATTAAGAACATAAATAGAATTACAGAATTAATACAAATAAACACAACCATCACCATACAGCGCACACATACAAATATTCACACAAACACACACACACACACACATATGCCACACACATCCATACATTACACAACGATCATACCAGGAATCTTCCCCTCACACCGCTCAGGGGAGGAGGAGAAAGATTCTCAAAACGTCGGATTCTGAGGGGAAAATTGTACAGCTGATCCCAGGGCCCCGTCCGTGGTCCTTGTTGTTCGTGATCCTTAGTTCGACATTTGGATTTAACGGACGAGAGATGATGCTTCCACTCTTCCCTTTACACAATAATATAGCCAATGTGATGATACATCCTGACACTACAATTGACAGATTAATAGAATAATACTGCTATTAGTTGTATGCAAAACAGTAAGACAATCAACAGAAGAATAACAATATAAAATCAGACCTAATGTAACAATATAATACAACCAATATCATTTAATATGATTATACTATATAATACAACCAATATCATAAAACAACATCACAATACAATTAAAACAGTATAATGCAACAATACAGCAGCACAGTACAAACGATACAACAATACAATAAAATAATAAAAAAAAAATAATACAACAGAACAATACAACCAATATATCATAAGACCGATGATAAAGCAATACAATATAAGAACATAAGAGAATACAACCAATACAACAATGCAATATAATTATACAACCGGCGGAGCAACTGCGATCATCAACACAGCGTTGAATGGACACACACACACACACACACACACACAACACACACACACACACACACACACACACACACACACACACACACACACACACACACACACACATCAAACAAACAAACACACACACACACACGCACGCACACACACACACGCACGCACACACGCACAAGGAGCACGACGACCCAACCCTTCACAGCATTTCGTTGACCCGTAAACCGGTGTCTTTGCAAGCATGAACCTCCGATCGAGATACTGCAGGTGAGGCTTCCCATCTTGCTTGCTTCATATTCGTGGCTTTGACAATTCATGTGGCTTGATCCGGTTTTCCAGCAATGCATTCAGGAATCTACGGGCTGGACTGATATCGCTCTTCAGTGCACTATGAAATGCAATATGTAATGGGAATAATTTGTATGCAGTCACATTGCTCAATGATGTAACTTAGATGCGTGTATGTATGTACATATATACCACCCACATTCGTGTATATGTATATGTATATGTATATGTATATGTATATGTATGTATATATATATATATATATATATATATATATATATATATATATATATATATGTGTGTGTGTGTGTGTGTGTGTGTGTGTGTGTGTGTGTGTGGTGTGTGTTTGTGTTAGATTTGTGTGTGTTTTAGATGTGTGTGTGTGTGTTATGTGTGTGTGTGTGGTGTGTGTGTGTGTGTGTGTGTGTGGTGTGTGTGTGTGTGTGTGTGTGTGTGTGTGTGTGTGTGTGTGTGTGTGTGTGTGTGTGTGTGTGTGTGCGCGCGCGTGTGGTGTGTGAATATCTATGTCTACATATCAAATTCACAAAACCAACATAAGCAACAGATACATACAAAACAGTAACACTAACAGCAAAAAGATAAGTTACAAAAGAAACAAACATACAAAGCAAAGAGAGTACCGAGTTATTCATTTCATCTTCAGCCCCTCATGTGGAGTACGCCACTGGCTCCTCAAGTATCACTATCATTCTACCATACTTCACTATTTAAACAGATAATGCAGAGGCGTGAGCTTGTGTGTGAGTGTGTCATTGAGTGAGGTTAGAGAACGAGTGAATGAGAAATGGATGAATGAATGAAGGACACATACGGGTTTTATAACAGAACAAGGAGGCACTTCTTTGCCATATCTTGTCGGCCTCTCCCTGCTCTCACTCCTACTCTCCCACTCTCCCTCCCTCTTCCTTTCTCCTTTCCCTCTTCCACTCTCATTTCCTCTCTCTCTCTCTCTCTCTCTCCTCTCTCTCACTCTCTTCCCTCTCTCTCTCTCTCTTCTCTCCTCTCTCTCTCTCTACTCCTCTCTCCCTCTCTCTCTCTCTCTCTCTCTCTTTCTCGCCCTTCCTTCATTCTTCTCTCCTTCCCCCTTCGTCCGTCCGTCCCTCCCTCCTCTTGCAACACCTTATGACACTCTTGCACACACGCAGGCGACACCCCGTAACATCAGCCTCAAGGACGCAGAGATATGAAGAAAGGGAGAAGAGTGGGAGAAAGTGAGAGGGTGAACGTAGAGGAGCAAGAAGGGGAGAGGAGTAAGGGGGGAGGTGGAGGAGGAGGAGGAGGAGGAGGAGGAGGAGGAGGAGGAGGAGGAGGAGGAGGAGGAGGAGGAGGAGGAGGAGGAGGAGGAGGAGGAGGAGGAGGAGGTGGAGGAGGAGGAGGAGGAGAAGGGGAATGAGAAAGGGGGAGGAGACGGAAGGGGAAAAGGAGGAGGGAAGGAGAAGGAGGAGGAGGAGGGAAGGAGGAGGAGGAGGAGGAGGAGGACGACGACGACGACTACGACGACGAGGAGGGGAAGGGGAATAAGGAAGGTGGAGGAGAGGGATGGGGAAAAGGAAGAGGAAAAAGATTGATGATGATGATGATGATGATGATGATGATGATGATGAGATGATGATGAGGAGGAGGAGGAAGAGGAGGAAGAGGAGGAAGAGGAGGAAGAGGAGGAGGAGGAGGAGGAGGAAGAGAAGGAGGAGAAGGAAGATAAGCGTGAGGATGAGGATGAGGAGGATGAGGATAAGGATGAGGAAGAGGAGGAGGGGGAATGGTGAAATGTGATAGCATTACTCCTCTGGATGCCGTCGCCGCGGAAAATTAACGGCAGCAGAATCACATTTCAACATTAATTAACACTAATTAGATTAGTGCACATGCTCCCATCCCCTGCCCCTAACCCTTCCCTTCTCTCGCACCCTCACCAATACCCTTCCCTCCCCTTGCAAACCCTACCTAAGAGACACCTTTTACTCTTGATGTGGAGGCCGACGCCCGAGCTTTTTCCCAGATCCCGTGTAAAATGACGCCACGCAAAGAAAACGAAAATACAAATATATTTCTGTTTTCGCGGGTACACTTACCTATATTCACACTTTATGTCCAATGTCGGTTAATATGTATATATTTATCTATCTGTCGATATATCTGTGGGTGGGAGATTATATACAGGCAAAAATACATACAAACATACACACAACAGAAACACTCACATACATACATACATACATATACATATGCAGGTATATATATGATGTATATGCATGTATGTGTTTGTTTGTGTAATATTATTTATTACATCCAGGAATCCCTTGTACAGCATTAACCTATGGAATACGAAAACATATTAATAATGAAAAAATAATCCCAGTATTTTTATCAAAATTGTATTTTTGGTGAAAAATAATGTTCAGGTACACGATTCATGGATGGAAAACAGGATAACACCGAATGAATATATACGGTATTTTCTAATCATGCTGCTAATATAACACAGATAAGGAATTAATCATATTAGTAACATTACCCTTATCAGCATTGTGAGAAATATAACAAATGAAAAACGCTGGTTCCAGATAAACAATGTTGAATAACGATGGTACGAATAATAGCACTCTTACTAGTAAATGCACTATGCATACTGATGATGATGATTGATAATGATGGTGCTGATACTGGTGGTGGTGATTAAGCCGACGACTATGGTGACGATGATGGTGATGGTGATGATGGTCATGATGATGGTGATATGACGATGGTAATAACAACGGTAACAATATACTATTAAAAATAACAAATGTAAATTATAATACTAACAAACAGAAATTTCACCAGCAAACACAATAATAACCGAAAAAAAGTTATGTGGATGATAACGACTCTACTGATAAGACATGTGTCTGTATATGCAAACGTATACGTGCATATGGGTGTATCTACACACACACACACACACACAGACACACACACACACACGAGAGAGAGAGAGAGAGAGAGAGAGAGAGAGAGAGAGAGAGAGAGAGAGAGAGAGAGAGAGAGAGAGAGAGAGAGAGAGAGTGAGAGAGAGAAGCACATCACCCCCCCCCCTCCTCCTCTTCTCCCCGAAGGCCATCCAGAAATAACCCCACGAAGGTCCAGGGATAAATCCAGTACCACAGCCCCTTCTGGAGACACGGAACACCTCCGAGGGTCCCCAGGAGCGTCTCCCGTTACCTCCTCATCGTCTTGGTCGACATCCTACACTCTTAGGATGACCGGCCTTCCTTCCGTCCAGCTTCCATCCCCCCACCCCACTCACTTCCTTGAACTCCAGATCCCTCATAGCACACAACTTTGGAACTTGGCAGTGAGATGCTTTTTTAGGAGAATGTATAACACACATCGTCTCGTGTGTGTTGTATAATAATAATAGTAATAATAATAATAATGATAATAATAATAATATGTGTGTGTATATATGTATATATGTAAACATATAATATATAAATATATATTATATATACATATTCAAATATACATACATATATTTAAATACAAATATACATATATTTAAACATACATATATGCATATATATACATGTATATGTATATATATGTATAAAAATATGTGTATTCATAAATATATATGTATATATATGACATATACATAAGTCTATTTCTGTTACCAATAGACCACATGGCCCCAAGTCCAGTTTGGAACCTATGACTCAGCGAGGGCGTAGATGAGGATGTTATCTGACCTCGCCTGACCCGACAGTTCGTGCTCAACACCCGACGTGGTAAGGTCGACCCAGCCCTCCCCCTCCGGGCGGGTTGACCCGACACGTGACCCCACTTTACCCACAGACATCGTCTCGTGTGTGTTGTACTCTTACCAATAAAGAGTTACGCCGTTATACCAGTATCACTACCCCTACAAGCCATTATAATAGGGTTCTGTACCCGTTATAATATATGTATATGTATAAATATATGTACCGTATATATAAATGTATATCGATATGTGTATATATATATATATATATATAAATAAATAAATATATATGTATAAATATATGTATATGTATAAATATATGTATTTGTATAAATAAATATATGTATGTGATATAATAATATATATATATTAGATATTATATAGTATATATTATAAATATATATATATAGACATATAAATTTATATATATAATTATATATCAAATATATATATTATATATATAATATAGATACATATATAATATATATATAATATTATAATATATATATATATATATATACATATATATATATATATATAATATATATATTATATATATATATATATATATATATATGTATGTAAATAATATAATATATATGACGTGTTGTTAAATATATGTATTTTATAAATATATATATTATAATATACATATTATTATATATATATAATATATATATAATAATATATATATATATAGATATATATATATAAATATATATATAATATACATGGTGTATGTAACATATATCTATATATTATACATATACATAATATTATAAATATATATAATGTATATGTTTATATGTGTATATATAATATAATAAATAATTATATATATATATTATACATATAATACATATAATTTTTACATATACATATATATACAATTTTATTTTAAATACCATAATAATTTTACAAAATTTACAAATAATACATATGTAATAATAAATAATAATAAATACATAATACAACAAATATAATATATATATTTTATATATAAATATATATAAAACAAAATAACATAAAAAATACGAAGTAGGCGGTAAGAACGTCAAGCAAAGCTCCAGCAACATTTCGGTAGAAACTAAACAGCTTAGAAAAAAACGAAAGGCAAAAAAGTATCGCAAAAGGGACAAAATGTTTAGCTAAAAAAAACCATAAAAAAAAAAAGGGAGAGAAAATGTACGGAAACACAATACTAAAATAATAAATGAAACAGTGATCTCAGGTACCAACAAGAAAACAGCTAAAAGGAGACCCGGAATAGGGAGAAATCAAATGTATACCATAAAGAAACCAGACTAAGAAGGGCATATAATATGAATGAAATCATAAGAGTAGTGGAAGTCTTTTACAGGTATCTATGCAACTCAAATTATCAGCCACGGATAGAAGTGAACAAGGTAACGTGCCTAACATCATAACAGAAGAAATAAAAAGAGCGCTTATAGGCACGAATAGAGGGAAAACACCTGGTGAAGACGGAATTAGCATAAACCCGAAATAGAAAACGGAAACTAGCCATTTTTTTAACAAATTCCCTAAGGAAAAAAACCCGAAACCCGGGAAAAATATAACAATTTTTTTTGAACACAAAAAGGGGGATAGAAAGGACTAAAATTACGACCTATAAGCCCCCCTTTCCAGTTTTTTAAAAAAACTTTTCAAAAAAAGTCATCGCAACTCCCCTCTGACAGTCTGGATTCTAACCAGCCTAGAGAAAGGCAGGCTTTCGCAGTGGCTTCTCAACAACAGACCACATCCACACGCTCACCAAAATAAGAAAAAATATAGGAGTAGAGGAGGTATATTGTAAAATATTGAAAGATATATACGAAGATGGGACAACACGGAAACCGATAAAATACCAATTAAAAAAAGTGTTAGACAGGGCGATAACATCTCACCAAAACTGTTTACACCTTGCCCTGAGGAAATATCCAAGAAGCTAGAATGGAACGAAAAGCGTATCAAAATAGGAAACGAATACCTAAACAATCTAAGATTTGCAGATGATATTGTTCTCTTCAGTGAATCTGCAAATGCAATGCAGCAACTAATAAACGATCTGAATAGAGAAAGTCTGAAAGTAGGTCTTAGGATGAATAAGAAAACAGTTCAACAGTAGAGTTCAATTCGAACAGATACATGTACAAGGCGAAGTATATATACCTAGGGCAACTCGTACAAGCAAACACATCTAGCGAAGAGGAAATTAAGCGACGCTTCGGTCTACGCTAGAGTGCCTTCGGTAGACACAGTAGCACATTAAGAGGCTCCTTGGTCCTCCATTTGACCCATGATCAGAAACGGGGGTACAACAAATTAGGGGAGAGGAAACTAAAAGACCAGAGAGGGGGGAGAGGTGATGCGGGAATAGCCCAAGAGACAGGTGAAGGCGGACGTGGACAGGGAACAGACAAAAGTGGAAGAAATTGGATAGATAAAAGAACTATATATAAATTTTAATAATATTAATAAAATATATAGATAAAGAATAAATATATACACAATAGATAGACACATAAGATAAAAAAGATAATATAATATAGATATATATAGAGAAGAGAGATAGGAAAAATTATAAAATAGATAAAGAGATAAATATAGAAGAAAGATAAAATAAAAGAGATAGAGATATAATATGAAGATATAATAGAGATATAGAAATAAATAAGAAAAGAAGATAAGAAATAATAGAAAATAATAGATATATATATATAATATGAGAGAAGAGAATAAAAGATTAATAAGAATATATAATATAATAAAATAGATAGGATAATTATATAAAATATATAATAATAATAGAGAGGAGAAGATAGAATAGTAGAAGGGTAGAAAATAAGTAGAAAAGTAAGTAGAATGAAGAAGTAGATATATAAATAGAGATAAGATAAGGGAGAGAGAAATGTAGGAGAAAAGAAGTAAAGAGAAGTATATGAATGATAGTAAAGATAAAAGTAGAAGAGAGATAGGAGAATGAATATAAGATAAAGATAGTAGAAGAAGTATAATATGAATATATAGATAGAGATAGATATATATAATATTGATAGAATAAGAGGATATATATAAAATAAGTTCTATAATATAAGAGATAATAATAGGCTATAGAAATAAGGATATATAAGGGAAGAGGATTAGATAAGTATAGTAAGAAGTGAAATATAGTAAAATTAAGATAATGAAGGGAAATAAATTATATAATAAAGGTATAGAGGATTATATATAGATAGTAAGTAGTATACAAGTATATAAATGATAATATTAATTATATTAAGTAGATGAAAGTATGATTATAGAAATAAGTAATAGAGAATAAATATATATAGAAGATATATGTAAAATGTATATATATATATATATAATACAGGAATGATAAATATAAGAATAGAAGTATACATATAAGTATATATGTAGATAATATAAATAGATAAGTATATAATAGATATGATATATATATACAGATATATAGATATATAATGAATAATGAAAATATAAAATATATGATAGAGTGATATATAGTAATAAGATACAGTAGTAGAGATTATGAAATATGATAGGATATATATATAGAGTAAGAAATTACGATAGAGAATTAGGATATATATATTGTATATAAGTAATATATATATATATCATATAAGATAATATATATATATATGATAGTATATGAGTAATATATATGATTAGATATATATATAATAATATATTATAGATATATATATTTTGGTATTTATGAATATGTAGTATATATATATATATATAATATATAGATATATATAAAATAGATATAATAGAAGATATATATAAAAATATATATAATTATATATATATATATGTAAAAAATATATATATATAATATTATAATATTATATTATATAGATAACATATATATATATATATATATATATATATATATATATATATATATATATATATATACACACACACATATAGTATACATATATTTATATAAATAGATATAGATAGATAGAGTGTCACATCACCCCCAAAGGCCCCTAGATATAAACCCAAGAATCCAGAGAGGAAATGAGGAGAAGGAAGAAGAGATAAGAAGAAATGAGGATAGGGTGAATAAGAGAAGAGAGGGGAGGAAAGAAGAGAGGAAACAAGGAAGAAAAAAGTGAGGAAATAGAGAAAAGAGATAAAGGATAGAGAAAAGCAAAAAATGAGAAAAAATAACACACGAACAAAAAACTTTCCCATACGAAAAGAATGACAATTCGCGGAGGCCAAATTACCAAAGCGTGCCTCACCACGCCCTCCCAACAGCACAACCGCCGCCCGAGTCCCACACGCGCCCACACGCCCTCAGAAAGCCAGCCTCCAAGGACGCGCCAGCATCTGTATAAATCTGACTCCCCGAAATACAATTACAGTCCAGCGAATAGCGACACAGGAAAATGGGGGAGGGTAGCATTAATCACAGCAATTAAATTACAGTGGCACCAACAGCACCATTAATTGTCCTGATGCTGGGCCATTTGTGAATTGCAGTGTTCCGCTCCGTGCTTCGCGTTTTTGCCCAGCTGCCGCTCACTTGACCCCCAAAATGCGGGTTTTATGGGACTAACCCGCGATCAGGTCTATATTCGGCCTTTTCGCCACGCGGGGGCGCCCTCCGGCTCAATCACAGATTCAGACACGACAGCGATATCATCAAGAGCGAAAACAGACGAATATATGTAGATTGGACATACATACATTCATACATATATACTTACATAAGTGCATACACATGCATATCTATATCCATCTACCTACACTATGTATACACACACAGAGGGGGAGAGAGGAGAGAGGAGAGAGGAGAGAGGAGAGAGGAGAGAGGAGAGAGGAGAGAGAGAGAGAGAGAGAGAGATGAGGAGAGAGGAGAGAGAGAGGAGAGCGAGAGGAGGGAGAGAGAGAGAGAGTGGAGAGAGAGAGAGAGAGAGAGAGAGAGAAGAGAGAGAGAGAGAGAGAGAGAGAGGAGAGAGAGAGAGAGAGAGGAGAGAGAGAGAGAGAGGTGATGGGGGAAGGACAGGGAGAGGGAAGGAGGGAGAGAGGGAGGGAGGGAATGGGGGAATGAGGGGGAAAATGGGGGAATGAGGTTGAGGGGGGGGGGAGGGGAGAGAAAAGGAGAGAGGAGAGAGAAGAGAGGAGGGGAGGAGAGAGAGAGAGAGAGAGGGAGAGAGAGAGAGAGAGAGAGAGAGAGAGAGAGAGAACGCATGAGGGCGTATGCAAACAGTGTAATTCAATAATATTTCAGTGTACCTAATAAGCAGTATCTCATTTTCAAACATGTAAGTATAATCATTAATCAATTCAATTTCTAAAATGAATAGAGAGTTGCATCCAAAAACTCAAAGTTCTTCTTCTGTAAACTTGTACCTTTATAATTGATGTTTTCCCTTTTTTTTTTATCTTTACATATTTGCCAAAAAAACCAAACCCTTTTAAAAAGGGTTTTTAAACAAAATGGGGTAATAAAATTATATAAATAATAATAAAAATACTAAAACAATATTATTAATAATAAAAAACTAATAATAAAAATTTAATAATAATTATAACAATAATAATAATAATAGTATTGATAATAGTAGTAGTAGTCTAAATAAGAAATAAATAATAACAATAACGACAACAATTATCATAATAGCAAAAACAGCAACAACAACAATAACTATAAAAACAATAAGTAATAAAAATGATGATGATGATGATGATGAGATGAGAAACAACAAAACAAAATAGTAAAACCCAATAACAAAAATAATAAAATAATTTAATAATGATAATAACAACAACAACAACAACAACAACAACGATGATGATGTTGATGATGATGATGTCAATAATAATAGTAGTAATAAAAAAAAAAAATAATAACCAACAAAAACTGCAATAAAGATAACAACAAAATAATAATAATAGTAATAAGTTTCCTAAATCAACTCTACAAGTGTAATAAAAGTCGACCTAAATTTCCGTAAACTAATGGGAAGCATAAAGTGCATTGTGTATATGAAGGTCACTAAATTTAATTCCGGAAAATTGTTTACTGTGACATAAGTAAAAAAATAAAATAACAATAAAAATACTACTAATACTACTAATAAAAATAACAATAATTTCTCCATTTCTAATCATTCCTATTTTTTTATTTCTATGCAAGATATATAGATAGAGAGAGTAAGGGAGGGAGGGAGAGAGGGAGGGAGGGATGAAAGGAGGGAGAGAGAGAGAGGGGGAAGAGGAGAAGAGAGAGAGGAGGGGAAAAGAGAGGAAAAGGAGAGGAGAGAGAGAGGGAGAGGAGAAGAGAGAGAGAAAGAGGGGGGAGAGAGGAGAGAGAAGGGGGGGAAAAAAGGAGTTAGAGAAGATTAGAGAGAGGGGAAAAGGGGGGGGGAGAGAGAGGGGAGAAAGGGGGGAGAAAAGAAGATAAAGAGAGAGAAGGGGAGAAAGAGAGAGAGGAAAAGAGAGAGAAGAAAAGAAGAAGAAAGAGAGAGAGAGAGACAAAGGGGGGGGAGAGAGAGAGAAAAAAAAGAGAGAGAGAGAGAAAAGAGAGAGAGAGAGAGGAAAGAGGGAAAAGGGGGGGGGGAGAGAGGAGAGAGAGAGAGAGGGGGAGGAGGGGGGGGGGGGGAGGAGAGAGAGAGGAGAGAGAGGAGGAGAGGAGGGAGAGAGAGAGGAGGGAAAGGAGAGGAGAGAGAAGAGAAGAGAGGAGAGAGAGAAGAGAGAGAGAGAGGGGGAGAAGAGAGAGAGAGGAGAGGGGAGAGAGGAGAGAGAGAGGGCGAGAAGAGAGAGAAGGAGAGGAAAGAGAGAGAGAGAGAAAGAGAAAGAGAAAGAGAAAGAGAGAGAGGGGAGAAAAAGAGAGAGAGGGAAAAAAAAGAAAGAAGAAAAAGAAAAGGAAAAAAAAAAAAGGGGGGAAAAGGGAAAAGGGAAAGGGGAAAGGAGGAAGAAAGGGGGAAAGGAAAAAAGAAAAAAGGAAAAGGGGGGAAAAGAAAAAAGGGGGGAAAAAAAGGGGGGAAAAGAAAAGGGGAAAAAAAGGCAAAAGAAAAAAAAAAAATAAAAAAAAAATTTTTTTCCCCCCCCCCCCCCCAATAAAAAAAAAAAAATTTTTTTTTTCCCCTTTTTTAAAAAAAATTTTTTAAAAAACCCATTTAGTTATAAAATAATTCACTTTTTTTTCCTTTTTATTCTTCCCTTCTCCCCCCCCCTTTTTTCCCCCCCTTTTTCCCCCCGGGTTTTTTTTTCTTTTTCCCCTTTCTAAATCCAAATTTTTTCCCCCCTTTTTGTTTCTTTACTTTTTTTCTTTTTAATTTCCTTTCTTTTTCCCCTTCCCCCCCCCCACCCCCTTTTCCCCTCTTCCCCCTCCCCCCCCCCTTTTTCCTTCCTACCCTTCCCCCTTCGCCTTCCTTGTTTTTCCCCCCCTTGTTTTTATTTTTTTTTCCTAAACCCCCCCCTTCTTTTCTTTTCCCCTTTTTTTCATTTTTCCCCTTTTAAAACCTTTTCTTCCCCCCTTCCTCCCCCCCTCCCTCCTTTTTCCCCCTTCCCCCCCTTTTCCCTCCTTTTTCCCCTCCCCCTCTTCCCCCCGAGAAGAGAAGAGAGAGAGAGAGAAGAGAGAGAGAGAGAAAGAAAAAGAGAAGAAGAAAGAGAAGAGACAATAAGACAAGGGAGAGAGAGAGAGAGAGAGAGAGAGAGAGAGAGAAGAGAGAGGCTAAAAAAGAAAGACAGATAATAAGATTACTGAATAAAAAATAAATATGTCGACTTGTTAACTGTCAAATTTGGTTATTACAGGTCCTAGTATGACATGACCTTTCGGAAAGGAAAATTATTACGTATCTTTTCAGGAATACCAGGTTGGGGAGATGATTTCTGTTTCTCCACTATCTGAATATCATCAATTTTGTTCAAGGTCTCTTATGTTTACTTTCCATTTAGTATCTATATTCTAATTCATTCTCTCTCTCTCTCTCTCTCTCTCTCTCTCTCTCTCTCTCTCTCTCTCTCTCTCTCTCTCTCTCTCTCTCTCTCTCCCCCTCCTTACTTTCCTCTCTGTCTTTCTTTCCTTCCGTCTCTCTTTTTTATATATCTCCCACCCCTTGCTGCCATCTTCATAAAACCGTCAACCTCCACTAAACTTATTTCTGATCACTTCCATGCCATCTATCTATTTCCTTCCCGCTTCTTCTGCCCCCCCCCCACACCCCCCATCGCCACCTCCTCCCCCTCCCCCCACCGGCGTCTACACCATCAATCTCTACTCTTCCCCTTCTCGCCTCCCACTCAACTAATCCGATTTTTCCCATTGGCTTGTTTCTTCACGTTTGTTTTCTTTTCTATTTTCCTTTCTCTATCTTGTCCTCTGTTCCCTCTTTCTTTCTGCTCATTTCCTTTCCAACCTCTCTACACACCTCTCCTTCCCTCCCTGCTCTTTGTTCCTTCCTAAACCCTTTCCCTTCTCTCTATTCCTTCCTCCTTCCCTTCATCATCCCTTCGGGATTCTCCATTCCTTTCCTCCCTTAACCCTTCCCCCCTCTCTCTTCTTTCCCTCCCTCACCCCTTTCCCGTTTTCTCATTTTTTCCTCCCTTAAACCTTCATCCCTTCCCCTTCCTGTCCTCCCCCACCCCTTCCCCCTCCTGTCCCCCCTTATCCCTTCCCCCTCCTCTCATCCTGTACCTCCCTCACCCCTTCTCTCTTCTGCCCTCCCTCACCCCTTCCCTCTCCTCCCTCACCACTTCCCCCTCCTCGCCATCCTCACCTCTCCCCTTTCCTACTTCACCCCTTCCCCTTCCTGTCCTCCCTCACCCCTTCCCCCTCCTTCCCTCCCCCTTCCCCCTTTCTTCCCTCTCCCCTTCCCCTTCCTTCCCTCCCTCCCTCCTTCCCCCGTTCTCTCCACCTCTTCGTCTGTTGGCACCGTCCTCGCGGCGGTCCCGGTTTGAGTAGGCTCTAAAGGTCCGATAAATTCTTTAAAAGATCCATTTTACAAGACACCCACCGCCGATATCACTTTACGTTGGAGGGGAAACGCCGGTTTTATTGGTCCCCTTTTAGAAAATAAACCCGCTTTAAAGTCCCGTTGGCTTGTAATCCAGGGGGCTCACGGATGAAAATGTTTCACTCGCCCGAACCTCTGCCGTAAACCATAGGTGGAGGGGAGGGGGGAGAGGGGAGAGAGGAGGGGTGGGGAGGAGGGAGGGGGAGGTAGGAGAAATTGGGGTTGGAGGGTAAGGGGAAAGGGGAGGAGAAGGCATGGGAAATCGAGGTTTAAGGAAGGGAAGGGAAGGGAAGGGAAGGAAAGGGAGGGGAGGGGAGTGGTCGGCAGGGGAAATCGGGGGTGTATGGAACGGGAGGGGAGGAAAGGGAGACAAGAGGCAGTGGGGTGGTGGGGAGGGGAAGAAGTGGTTGGGAAATCAGGGGTTGGAAATAAGAGTGGGGAAAGGGAAAAGGTCAGCTAAATCTTATCAGCTGGTACTTCGAATCAATACCGCTACCACTACCATCAATATCTTTCTGCTTGTCTGCATCTAATGACATAAACAACCTCCACTTACTACCACTTACTATCGCGATCGTGAGAAGAAACACAAGTAGACAGAGATACGATGATTACACCAATAAAAATATGTTGTAACACCATTAAGACACGACAACGACCTTTCGCGGATATGAAGAAAGAGCGGCGACAAATACGAAGAACACGGATATGAAGAAATAACGATATGACTGCGGATACGAAGAAATAACGGTATGAATACAGATAAAAAAAAAGAAGAAGAAGATATGAATACGGATACAAACAAAGAGACAAATATTTAAGAAAGAGCGATATGATACGGATATGAAGAAATAGCACAATCAATACCGTCATCCCAATTGGCCGTTCATCGCCCTCATCTCATCCCATCAGCAGACCGCGATATTTCTCACACTCCGTCGCCCTCTCTGACGTCACGCTTTCGTCGGGTCTTTTAACCTATCTTACTGTCATCGGTGTTATCATTCGTTTCGATATTTATTCGGTTTCTTCCTTAGGTCACTGTTTGGATGGTAATGTGCGCCATTACTGAGGGAGAGGAGAGAAAAAGAGAAAGAGAAAGACAATAGAAATAAAGAGAGAAAGGCAGAGAATGAGAAAGAGAAAGAGAAAGAGAAAGAGAGAGGGGAGGGAAAGGGACAGGGAAAGGGAAAGGAGAGAGGGAGGAGAGGGAGAAAAAGGGGGAGAGAGAGAGAGGAGAGAGAAGAGAGAGAGAGAGGAAGAGAGAGAGAGGAAGAGGGAGGGAGGGGGGAAAGGAAGAAGAGGGGGGGAGAGAGGGAAAAAGGGGGGAGGGGAGAGGGGAGAGAGAGGAGAGGAAAGGAGGGGGGAGGGGAGGGGAGAGGAGGGGGGGAGAGGGAGGGGGAAGAGAAAAAGGAGAGAGGAAAAGGGGAGAGGAGAGAAGAGAGAGGAAGAGAGGAGAGAGAGAGAGAGAGAGAGAGAGAGAGAGAGGGGAGAGAGAGGGGAGAGAGAGATAAACAGAGTAAGAAGGAGGGAGAGGGAGGAGGGAGGGAGGGGGAGGAAGAGACAGGAAGAGGGAGGAAGAGAAAGGGGAGGGAAGGAGAGGGAGGGGAGGGAAGGAGGGGAGGGGGGCGAGGGGAGAGAGGGGGGAGGAGGGGGAGAGAGGGGGGAGAGGGAGGGGAGGGAAGGAGGGGAGGGAAGGAGAGGGAGGGGGGCGAGGGGAGAGAGGGGGGCGAGGGGAGAGAGGGGAGAGAGGGAGAGGGAGAGGGAGAAAGGGGAGAGAGAGAGAGAGAGAGAGAGAGAGAGAGAGAGAGAGAGAGAGAGAGAGAGAGAGAGAGAGAGAGGGGAAAAGGGAGGAAAGGAGGGAGGGAGAGGGATGGGAGGGAGGAATGGAGGGAGGGAATTACGTGTGCTTGGAAGTACGTACATCGTCCAGCTTTGCTTGCTTACGAGGTGCCAATCCGGACCAAGATTCGGAGATCAAAAAATAAATAACTAAATAAAATGAGCTTAATGAAACAAAAGAATAAATAAGTGAATCGCATGTTTATTCAGAGCCTAACCTGAAAACGCCGACGCTCGCAGATCTAGAAACGAAAAGATCTCTCAACCCAAGACAGATGAGACAAGCAGAAAGCATAAACAAATTACACTCAAACCGCTGTTATCTGCATGATCCAAGCAGGCAACCCCCTCCCCTCCCCTCCCCCTTACCCCCTACCCACAGAGCCGAAGTGCCCGGGACGCACGTCGATAGCCGGGGATTAAGGAGGAATCCAAGGGCGGGCGTCCCAACTTATCTGCGACAGGGCTCGGCCGGAAGAACCGCTGCAGGAACCCGTGATTGTGTCGTTCGGTCTTGCACTAAACTCGGAGCAATCTTGGAAACCCGACGATAAAGCAGCGCCGAGAGATTCGCCAGCAGACGCGCCGGATTCTCTCTCTCTCTCTCTCTCTCTCTCTCTCTCTCTCTCTCTCTCTCTCTCTCTCTCTCTCTCTCTCTCTCTCTCTCTCTCACCCATTTGCATATGTGTGTGCGGAGGGACGTGTGTGTGTGTGTGTGTGTGTGTGTGTGTGTGTGTGTGTGTGTGTGTGTGTGTGTGTGTGTGTGTGTGTGTGTGTGTGTGTGTGTGCGTGCGCGTGCGTGCGTGCATGTGAGAGTAAAAGTATGAGTAAAAAAAGAAGAGAAAAAAAGAGAGTGAGAGTAAGAATGAGACTATGAATGAGAGTGGGAGCAGGAGTTAGCATCACACCAAGAAACACAAGAAATAAAACGACATCACCAAGCACAGAGGATACGAAACGCATTCAACAACAGAATAATAACGCACACCCCTCCTCCGCCCACCCTACAGGAGATCAACATCATACCCCTCTACACAAGTAAGCAAAAAAAAAAGTAAGAAAGAAAGAAAAGGGAGAAATAAAGAAAGAGAAGAAAAGAAAAAAAAGAAAAGAAAAGAAGAAAAAAACATCCTATACCAACCACAAACAAAACATCAAAAGGCTGCAAAAAACATCCTCGCTTACGCCCAGATATTTCGCATTTTCCAAACCACACGAACACACACAATTTTACACTTATCATTCATGCACCGCGATTACTGCATACTGAAATATGTACATTACCATCTCTTTCGCCTATCAAAATACCCCGCTACGCCATCGTTCTACAAAGCATTCAGTAATTAGTTATCATACTGCATTTCCTAACCAACTTAGTCTGTTAACATTAAGCATATCATTTAACTTTACATACTAGGCACAGATGATGATGGTGATGGTGGTGGTGGTGTGGTGTGGTGAAGATGAAGATGATGAAGATAAAGATAAAGATGAAAATGATGATGATCAAGGGCAGCAATAACACCATGGTCAATAATAAAAGTCATTAATACTACTAATTACAATTAATACCATTACTGACAGTAGGCTACTACAAGGATCATTCTTCCTACTCTATGTCCTACTACTCCGCCCACTACAAGCGCCAAATCCAACCTTATTACTATCATCAGCAGATAAAATATCCGAAGATTTAATTTTTCTACTTTCTTCTCTTACATAATTCTGAGAGCCGCATTGTAACTAAACGAGACGTAGGATAACAGACAACAAACGCAGACGTTACAGAGAAGAAATATACAAAAAGATCAGCACAGTGCGCAAATACCCACCTTCCTCCGTAAAAGGGTTTGGCATCGCGTAGAAAAGGGTGTTGGAATCTGACCGGCAACTGAGGGACGTAACAAGGCAACGAAATTCGGGAGCGTGATAGTGCGAGTTCAATTTGGTCCCGAAAGGCATAAGGAGCTAATGGAATTCATGGCCAGTGCCAATTCGCAATGTATTTAATTACGAAGTTATTTAATGGACATGTTTTAGGGAATTTTATGACTGTGATGATTTTTTTTTTGCTACGATCATGGAAAATACCTTATATCGTAAGATCAATTAAAATCGGAGATTTAGATATTCTTTCACAAGTTGTTTATATCTTATATGCACTTTACAACCTAAGGATCACTACGCTTCCAAAATTAAAAAGCAAAGTAGTTATTTTCTGACTATAAAATTGTCCTCTACCTACATACTCATACGACTCATACTACCGGCGATTCCTAAAGAAAAATGGTACCGATAGCTCATACCGCCGGTACTTCGCTAGCGTCCCTCATTCGCTGACATAATCAGCGTTTCTCCTTCGCCGTCGCCTCCGCCCCCGACACAGGTTCCGTCACTCGCGGTTTCCACGTGAAGCCTACCTTGCGCCTCCTCCATTGTGTTGCTTTAAAAAAATATTTCGAAACCGAGGGTGAGCTTTCAGTCGTGTGTCACAATAGATTTCCCTTCCGTTTCGTTCTCTTATTTATCATTTATCCTTTTCGGGTATTCTTGCCTGGTTCAATCCCCTTTTCTCTCTTTCTCTCTCTCATTTGTTGTGGTTAGCTTATCTTTCCTCCTTCGCTACATTACTCCTTCTCCCTTCTTCCTTACTCCTCCCTTTTTCTTCCGTCCCTGTTCTTTCTCTCCTTCCCTTCTTTGCTTCTTCACTGTTCTTCTCCCTTATCCTCTCCCTCCACAAGACCTTTCTGCGTCTTCTTTTTTTCTATTATTTATTATTTTACATTTCCCCCCATCTCTTTCCACATTCCACCCCCCCCCCCTATTTCTTCTTACCCCTCTCCCCTCCTTTCCCCCC
>NC_051403.1:22164418-22171918 GCF_015228065.2 Penaeus monodon
CGTAAGAAATAACTATCGAGCTAAAGCAACCAGACGGAAACAATGAAAATGTGTATCGGTACAATCAAGGCTATTTTTTATTCACGTATCCTGAATAGCCACTAGAACCCAGAGGAAAATAATTGACGGTTTCCGAGAATTATTCGAGAACCAAGTAAACTCCGAATAAAAATGCAAGCTCTATTACATCGTCGCATAAGCACTCATAAATCAAAGTGTAGATATCCGAGAGAAAACATATACATGTGTATTTATATAACTCCAATGAAAGGCGGAAAGGCGCAGAGAAACCCAACCCGCATTCGAACACAAGCGAACAAATACACACAAGCATATAAAAGTATAAATCCGCATACGTACTAATATAAACAAACACAAACACATACACATGTACCATATACACACACATGTACACATACCCATGTGCACACGCACTCACACACACACACACACACACACACACACACACACACACACACACACAAAGGAGCACGCGACGATTCCTAATTGGAAGAGCATAAAGAGTATTTTACGTGGAATCGCTCTCCTTACATCTCCTGCACTTCAGAAAATTGAGTTACAGAGAAGGAAAATTAATACTAATAACAACTCTACTATTCATGATCATAAATATACATCAGGGTACGCCTAAACAATTAAAACAATAAATAAATAAAACCTCTCCGCTAGCCAATCATTACCGAGAACTCATATAAAACGCAAACACAAGAACGGCAAAACACGCAAACACACTTAAATAAAATACAACACAAGAAAAAAAACTGAAAGCCAGACAATACAACACAACAGAACAACAAAAAAACTGTTTAAAGCCAAACAATACAACACATCAAGTAGGCTTCATAAACCCAGCATAGTGTCCGAGCCCAAGGACGCAAGCAGGCAGACGAGAGGCAAGCAAGCAGACAGGAACCGAAGCACCAATAGCGCCCGGAGTCTTGACGAGCTGTCATAATATTTACTCCCGACGGGCCCTGCAGCCTCCGCCCCTCCAGACGACACCGCCCTAGATTTCTTGCTCCCCCGCCCCCGCGCCGGCGGAAATATCGCCGAAATAAAACGACAATGGCGCGGGTGTTGATAATAATGTGGATACTGCTACTGTTACTACCGGTACTACTGCCATTACTTCTAGTACTCATACTATTATTACCACTATTATTACCATCACCACTACTCTACGACTGCTACTACTACTACAACAACTACTACAACCACTACTACTGCTACAACTACTTCTACTCCTGCTATTACACTACTACTAATGCTACTTCTACTGCTACTACTAGTACTACTACTAACACTACAACTACTAAAAGAAAAATCATTGCAATAATTACATTACTTCCTGACAATAAATAAAAATACATTTATCATGGTACTGACATCCATGCTGATAAAACAAACGACCAACAACAAAAACAGACAAAAGAAAACAAACTAAACGAAAAAGGTATACAAAACAAATCAAGCAAAAAAACAAAGAAAAACCGTCAACACCGCCTCACAATGACAGTTAAGACGACACGCCCGCGGAGTCGAGAAAGCGAGGCGACGAAACCCCTAACTTCCGGGGAGTTAAATTTAGGAGTGTGAGAGAGAAAAAAAAAAAGAAAAAAGAAAAAAATCAACAGCAACAATAATACAGGTGTGCCACGACCTCCGTCTGCCAAGAGGAAGAGGTATTTCTACGAAGCTCTCCATCCCCCCAACCCCCACTCTCCAATACCCCCCTCCTTCTCACCCCTCACCCCCTCGCCCGTCAGGTGTATTTGGGAACGCCTCACCTCGCTTGTCCTGAGGGAGGGAGGGAGGGAGGAGTAGGGAGGGAAAGAAGGAGAAAGGGAGAAGGATGGATGGATAGAAGATGGATAGGTGGATAGAGGAATGAGAGGAGAGAAGAGAGAAAAATAGCCTGGAGGGAGGAAGGGGAAGGGAGAGGGAGAGAGAGAGGTAGAGGGAGGGAGGGAGAGAGAGAGAGAAGGAACAGGAGAAACCATTATCAGTGTTTTCATTCCAGACCATATTTCGTTCCTCATCCATGTATCTGTTTTTACCAGAACCACACACACACGTTCCCTCCTCCTTTCCCAAACTTCTGATCAACACCTCCCTCCCCAACATTTCTCCCTCCCTCCCTTCCTCCTCCTTCCTCACCTCCACGTACCCTCCTCTCTCCCTCCTCGCCCCCATCCCTCCCTCCCTCATACTCCTCCACCTCACCATACCTTCCCCCTCCCTCCCTAACCCCGTGCCCCCTCACGATCCCTTACCCCACCCCACCCCATCCCCCGCAAAGCGATGAAAACAACCAGGGAATTTCCGAAGATCCGTTGCAAGTGACTGATGAATGTGACTCTTCGATTCCGTATCTCGAGACGGATTTTTACTCCGGGGATGATACCGCTATTGGGAGGAGGGGGGGTGAAGGGGGAGGGAAATGGGGGTGAAGGAGGGAGAGAAGAGAGGAAGAAGGGAAGGGAGAGAGGAGAGGGTTGAAGAGGGAGAGGAAGGAGGAGAGGGGAAATGGGAAGGGAGAAACAGAGAGAGGAGAGGGTGAAAGAGAGAGAGAGGAGGGGGTTGAAAAGAGAGAGGAAGGGAGAGAGAGGAGGGGGTGAAGGGGAGAGAGGAGGGAGTTGAAGAGGGAGAGGAAGGGGGGAGAGAGGAGAGGGGAAGGGGAAAAGGGAGAGAATAGGGGGTGAAGGGGAGAGGGGAGAGGGGAAGGGATGATGGAGAGAGAGAGAGAGAGAGAGAGAGAGAGAGAGAGAGAGAGAGAGAGAGAGAGAGAGAGAGAGAGAGAGAGAGAGAGAGAGAGAGAGAGAGAGAGACGAGGAAGTGTAAGGAGGAGTAAAAGAGAAATAAGAGGTGAAGGGAGAATTGCATAGGGAAGGGGGGATGGTGAGCGGGTGAAGGGGAAGAGGAGGAAAATAGGGGTAAAAGGAAGGGAAAGAAGAGGGAGGGGAAGAGTTGATAAAGAGGGGAAGGGAGAGAAGTCAGAGGGTGAGGTGAAGGAGGTGGGGAGTGACGAGGGTATGTGGAAGATGGAGGAGGAGGCGGTGAAGAGGAGGGAGGGAGGAGGGAGGGAGGGAGGGAGGAAGCTGGGAAGGGGGGAATCAGAGGATAGGGAGGGGGAGGGGGGGGTGATACCGATGGTGATATTGATGCCAGTATTGTTGTTAATGCTGTTGTTGGCAGTTGTGGCACCGCGTTTATGACGAAGGGAGAGGAAAGAAGAAGGATAGGAAAAAGAGGATGCTGACAAGGAACGAGAAGAGAATGGTAGATGGGAAGAAGAAGAAGAAGAAGAAGAAGAAGAAGAAGAAGAAGAAGAAGGAAAAGGAGATGGAGAAGAAGCAGAAGACGGTGAAAAGAGAAGTAGAAGTTGGATATAAAGAATACGGAAATAGAAGGAGAAAGAATAAAAGAAAAGAGAAAGAGGAGGCGGGGATATCTTCGCCTTCCTTTCTTTCTTCTTCTCCTTCTTTTTTACTTTCTCATCCGGGTCTTTTCAAGTCAAGCGGCGAAACGATAAATCTAATCTTGTGAGAAGTCGAACGGGGGACTGGTCGGGTTGGGGGGGGGGGGGGTGAAGGAGGGGACGAGAGGAGGAGGGATGAGACGGGAGGGAAGAGAGGGGAGAGAAGAGAAGGGGAAGAGAGGGGAGAGAAGAGAAGGGGAAGAGGGAGAGAAGTGAGGGAGAGAGGGAGAGGAGAGAAGATCAGAGGGAGAAAGGAAGAGAGGAAGGGACGGTAAAGAGGAGAGGAGAGGAGGATGAAGCAGGAGGGGAGAGAGAACGAAGGGTAGAGAGGAGAGAGAGAGAGAGAAGAGGGAGGACGAGGAGTTAATCTTACTTTTCATGCCATCCGATCAAGGAGTTTAAAGTTCGCCATCTTTCAAACGAGAATTCCTCCGTCTTCAATGAGTCAGTGTGTCAACCTCTCTCATTAACAAACTTGTTTCATTTATCTCCTTCTTTTCAGTTCGCGCTCACTGCCGCTCTGTCCTTTTATTAGTGCTTGTACTTTTTTCCCATCATCCATTCTCTTTTCCTTCTCTTGTTTTTATTTCTCTCTCTCTCTCTCTCTCTCTCTCTCTCTCTCTCTCTCTCTCTCTCTCTCTCTCTCTCTCTCTCTCTCTCTGCCTGCCAATCTGTCTGTCTGTCTTTCTACCTCTTTATTTCTTAATCTCTCTCTTCCTTTCTCCCCTACTAACTCTCTCTCTTTCTTTATTTCACTGTTTCTCTCCCTCTCTGTCTCACTCAATCTCTCTTTTCTCTCTCCCATCCTATTTCTCTTTCCTTCTTCCCCTTTCACCTCTCCTTCCTTATTTTTCCCACCTATCCCATCTCCCCCTTCCTTATTCTCTTCACCTATCTCACCTCCCCCTTCCATATACTCTCCACTATCCCATCCCCCCTCTTCCTGATCCTCACCATCTATCCCATTTCCCCTTTTCTTATTCTCTCCACCTATTCCCCCCCCCTTCCTTATTCTTTCCACCAATCTCACCTCTCCCTTCCTTATCCTCACCTATCCCATCTCCCCCTTCACATATGCTCTCCACCTATCCCCCCCCTTCCTTATTCTCTCCATCTGTCCCATCTCCTCCTGCCCTTATTCCCCCATCTATCCCATCTCCTCCCCATACCTCCCCCCCTCCCCCTCCCCCGTGATCTGGCACACCTGCTGGCTTCCGGTGCCAAGTGTAACATCCGGTTAAACCAGATTTCAGACGCTGCCTATCGTCGCCCTCCTCGCCGTGCTTCCCACTCGTGATTAGGATTGTTGGTGTGCATGATTGTGTGGGATTGTATGTGAGCATGACTGTGTACATGATTGCGTGCATGATTGTGTGGGATTGTGTGTGTATGATTGTGTAGGGTTGTACGTGTCATTGTGTGTATGATTGTATGGGACTGTGTGCATAATTGTAAGAGATTGTGTGTATAATTGTATGAGATTGTGTGTATGACTATATGAGATGGTATGTGTAAGATTGCATGGGATTATGTACAGAACTGCAAGTGAATATGTGAAAGCAATTGTCTATGTAACTGTGTGTACATCACTATGTGACTATGTGCACATGTCTGGATGCAACAGTTTGTGTGATTGTCAATACATGCGAAAGAGAGAAAGAGAAAGAGAGAAGGAAAGAAAGAACAAAGGAAAGAGTAAGAGAGGAGAGGAAGAACAAAAGAGAGAAAGAACAAGAAAGAGATAAAGAGAAAACGAAAACCTACGTGTGTCTAGCCAGGTCGTTCAGAGAAGACTACCTTTAGCAAGACAATATAACTCAAAGGTTTCCTCAAATCCCTTTCAGCCGCTGCCAGATCCTATTCAATCAATTCGTAAAGGTTTCAGAAACCATTCCCCGAATTACGAAAAAAAAATCCAAGGAAGCCAACGAACCGACGTTATAATAAGAAAATTTTCGTTATTGAGCCAGAGCCAAAATGTACACAGTTCACGTGCTATACAAGAAGCCATCCAGAAGAAAAATATTTATGTAAAACATATGCTTAACCTCCAAACGACCGAATAACTATTCCATGACATGTGTTGAATATTTTGTCTGGGGGAACATTTTACTTCTTTATTTTTTTCCGCGGACTTAAAACGGCGATGATCATTATATAATGATGGAGGTGATTATGGAGAAAATAAGGACATTTTTTATCATTAGGAACGCCAGTAACAACAATAAATAGAAGAGAAAAAAACATGCATTCGAGCACACGCACATCAAAAGGAAAAGCACAACAATATATAACAATAAATAACAACAGCAATAACAAATAAACAAAACAAAATAAAAACACATGAAAATCTATGAACTACTCCACAACGAAATAAAGAGACAGCGAAAGCCGAATCCAGCCGTTATCCAGAAGCCACTTGACACAACGGCCCCGGGAACGCATTCGACGGCGCACAAAATGAACGTGTTTGGTCCCCGCGACACCTGAGCTCCATTATCGGGGTTGACGGGGGTTCCTCTTCCTCCTAAATTAGTCGACATAATCCTTTCAATCCACTTAAAGTCTCGGGTAATTTGTGCTTATCGACAAGATCCGTGCGAGGAGAAAATAAGAGGAAGAAAAAAAAATCGATAATAATAATGTCACACAACGAAGCTGGAGTTTAACGGACGATACGAAGGTGGCATTTCTTTAACATACGATAACGTGGCGTGGTTTGTATCTTGTTTCTGGCCTTATTCACATTCTGACTTACCTCACTCCTTTTATCGTTTTTTCCTACTGAGTGACCTCTTCTCACTGGTTCGTCTATTTTCATCTAACATATTTCATCTTTTACCTTCTCTACCGTGAGGACTAATGGCCATGGGGTACGGGAAGCTGAGGTTCCTGAGTTACGAAGCTATCTTCTCTCCTACACATTACGGGTATATTCCTTTTTCTTCTTCTTCCTCCTCCTCCCCATTATTATTATTATTATTATTATTATTATTATTATTATTATTATTATTATTATAATCATATATCCCTGTTTTCTTCCTCCTCCATCTCCCTTCTTCACTTCTTCCTCTTCCCTTGTTTCCCTTCCCTGCCTCATCTCTGCTCCCTTTCCTCCTCTTCCTCTTTCTCCTCCTCTTCCTTCTTCCTTTTCCTCTTCCTCTTCCTTTTCTTCTTCCTTTTCCTGCTCCTCCTCCTCCTCCCTATGGGCATGCTCTTACCTCTTACCTCCTCTTTCTCGCAATCTCCTCGTTCGCCCACCTTGTAAATCAACTTGATAATTACTTGCAAACTAGATGTTTTATGGGTCCCCTGACTACGCTCCGTTGGCTCCCGCCGTACCCCTCCCCCTCCCCTCGAACTCTTCCCTCCCCCTTTACAATCTCCCGCTTCTCCCTCCTCCACTCCCCTCCCCTCCCCTCCCCTCCCGTCCCCTCGCCCTCTTCTCTCCCCCTTCACAAACTCGCGCATCTTCCCCCTCCCCTTCCCACCCACTCTGGCGTCACAAGGAAATTTTCCACGCTGTTAACTACGCAGAATTACCTGAACTGCTTGCTCAATAAGAGGCGACTCTTATTCCCTTTCCAAAAACCCATCTTGGTACTAGTATAAATTTTGAAATATACATCCATTCTTCATATTAGCACATGCACCGACCCACCCACCCACCCACCCACCTACACACACATACTCTGTGTGTGTGTGTGTGTGTGTGTGTGTGTGTGTGTGTGTGTGTGTGTGTGTGTGTGTGTGTGTGTGTGTGTGTGTGTGTGTGTGTGTGTGTGTGTGTGTGTGTGTGTGTGTGTGTGTGCGCGTGCGTGTGGGCGGTGTGTGTGTGTGTGTGTGTGTGTGTATATATATATATATATATATATATATATATATATATATATATATATATATATATATATATTTATATGTATGTACTGTGCCACTATATGTATTATTCCCAACAAAAAACTTTCCGTGATTTTCTCAGCACTTAACAAGCTTTCAATTAA
>NC_051403.1:22184418-22186918 GCF_015228065.2 Penaeus monodon
TACATGCGTACAGATATACCTGTATGTAAATATACACACAGACAAGTAAACAGGAAAAACACATGCACATTCATACTCCCGCAACACAGCATCTTAAATGGTACAATCGTTCTTTCAAAGCTTGGCAAAAACGACCCCTATCCCCCTATCCCCCAACTCCCCGCCCACCAACCCCATCCCGGCCTCACTTGGATAATCAAATATCCATCCATCACTTGGATAAATAACCCATTTGCCTATAGCAGCCGCTCGATTATCAAGGTTTGTTCTTTTGCCTCCCGGGAAACTGACAAATTAAGATTTCGGTTGGGAGAGAGGGAGGGAGGGAGGGAGGGGGGGAGGGGGGAGGGGGGGAGGAAGGGAGGGGGAGGGATAGGAGGAAGGGAGAGGGAGAGAGGAAGGGAGGAAGGGAGGAATGGGAGAAGGGAGGGAGGGAGGAAGTGGGAAGGGAGGAAGGGGGGAGGGATAGGGATAGGGATAGGGATAGGGATAGGGATAGAGAGAGAGAGAGAGGAGAGAGAGAGAGAGAGAGAGAGAGAGAGAGAGAGGAGAGAGAGAGAGAGGAGAGAGAGAGAGGAGAGAAGGGGGGAGGGATAGGAGGAAGGGAGGAGGGAGAGAGAGAGAGGAAGGAAGGAATGGGAGAAGGGAGGTTGGAAGGGGAAAAGGGAGGAACTAAGGTAAAAGAGGGAGGAAGAAGGTAGGGAGGAGGAAGGGAGGGAAAGATGGAGAAAGAGGGTAGTGAGGGGAAAGGGAGGAGTGGGAAGGGATAGAAGGAAGAGAGAGAGAAAGAGAGAGAGAGAAAGAGAGAGAGAGGAGAGAGAGAGAGAGGAGAGAGAGAGAGAGAGAGAGAGAGAGGAGAGAGAGAGAGAGAGAGAGAGAGAGAGAGAGAGAGAGAGAGAGAGGAGAGAGAGAGGAGAGACCGGGAGAGGAGAGAGAGAAGAGGGAGAGAGAGGGGGAGGAAGAGGAAGAGAAGGAGGGAGAGGAAGAGGAGGGAGAGAGGGGGGAGAAGAAGAGAGGAGAGGGATAGGAGAAGGGAGAAGGGAGGGAGAGAAGGGAAGGAGGAAAGGGGGAAAGGATAGAGGAAGGGAGGAGGGAGGAGAGGGAAGGAGGATGAGGGGGAGGGGAGGGAAGGAAAGAGGAGGGAAAAAGGGGAAGGAAGGAAGGGGGAGGGACAGGAAGAAGGGAGGGTGGGAGGAAAGGGGGAAGGGGGGAGAGAGAGAGAGAGAGAGAGAGAGAGAGAGAGAGCGAGAGAGAGAGAGAGAGAGAGAGAGAGAGAGAGAGAGAGAGAGAGAGAGAGAGTTAGTTGTTTGGATTCCAGAGAGAGAGAGAGAGAGAGGAAGGGAGAGATGGGGAAAAGGGAGGAAGAGGGAGGGATGGGAGGGATAGGAGGGAGAGAGGAAGAGGAAAGGGAGGAGGGAGGTATGGGAAGAAAGGAGGGGGGGGATAGGAGAAGGTGGTGAGGGATAGGAGGAAGGGGAGGGATGGGAGGAATGGGGGAGGGGTAGGAGGACGGGAGGGAGGAAAAGGAGGAAGGGGTGAGGGATAGGAAGAAGGGGATGTTTGGGAGGACGGGAGGGAGAAAAGGGGGGAGAGGAAGGAAGTAGGAAGAAAGCCCTATTTCCTCTATCCCTCCCTGAAACGGAGGGATAGAGGAGGTAGAAAGGGAGACATGGAAGGAATGAAAGAACGGGAGGGAGGGAGAAGATAGGAGGCATAGGAGAGACCAAGAGGAAAGGATAGGTGGATAGATGAAGGGAATGAGAAAAAGGGAGAGGGAGAAAGGGAGAGGGAGAGGAGACTCTGTTGACTCCTAGTAATGAGGAAATTGGGAGTAAAAACTAGAATCTGATGGAATGTGGACAGTAGAGAGTAACGTTCAGTTAAGGGCAAAGCAGGATGCAGTGTCGAAAGGAAGAACAGACACACACACACAAATATATACATACATACTATATATATATATATATATATTATATATATATATATATATATATATATATATATATTATATATAATATAAAATATATATTATATATATATATATATATATAATATATATAATATATATATATAATATTTATAATGCTGTAGAGATATGTAGTGTATGCATAGTGGATATATACAGAGGTAGATATGTATGTATATATAATATATATAATATATATATATATATATATATATATATATATATCGATAGATGAATAGATGTAATGTATGTATGTATGTATGTATTTATATATGCATGTATGTACGTATGTAGATACGTGCGTGAATAGCAGATGGGAATACGGACGAAAAATGAACAAAGTACAAATTAAACTGAAGCGCTCGCACTATAACCTCAAATACCTTTTAAGGCATGCAATCAGAAAGCAAAGGCAGACCAATGTGGATGGCACGTAGATGGAGGAATGGATGCCCGCTGGAGTGAGGGAGTGTGGAGTTGGCGCACGGTGGGGGGTGGGGGTGGGGGATGGGGCGTGGGGGCACGACTCTGAAT
>NC_051403.1:22191918-22196918 GCF_015228065.2 Penaeus monodon
AGGAGGAGGAGAGAGGAGGAGGAGGAGGAGGAGAGGAAGGAGAAAGAAAGAGAGAAAGAAAAGAAGAGAAAGAAGAGAGAGAGAGAGAGAGAGAAAGAGAAGGGGAGAGGGGGGGGAGAAAGGGTGAGAGGGAGGAGGAGAGGGAAGAGGAGAAGGAAGAGGAGGAGGAGGAGGAGGAGGAGGAGGAGGAGGAGGAGGAGGAGGAGGAGGGAGGGAGAGAGAGAGAGAGAGAGGGAGAGAGAGAGAGAGAGAGAGAGAAGAGAGAGAGAGGGGAGGGGAGGAGGAGGAGGAGGAGGAGGAGGAGGGGGAGGAGGAGGGGAGAGAGAGAGAGGGAGGAGAGAGAGAGAGAGAGAGAGAGAGAAGAGAGAGAGAGAGAGAGGGGGGGGGGGAGAAAGGGGGAGAGGGAGGAGGAGAGGGAAGAGGAGAAGGAAGAAGGAGGAGGAGGAGGAGGAGGAGGAGGAGGAGGAGGAGGAGGAGGAGGAGGAGGAGAAGGAGGAGGGAGAGAGAGGGGGGGAGGGAGGAAGGGAGAGAGCGAGAAAGAGAAAGAGAGAGAGAGAGAGGAGAGAGAGAGAGAGGAGAGAGAGAGAGAGGAGAGAGAAAGAGAGAGGTAGGGAAAGAGGGAGGGAGGAGGAGAGGGAAAAAGAGAAAGAGAGAAAATAAAGACGCAAACCCCCCGAAGAAAAACGAGATTCGGAAAGGAAATGGAATTAGGAAAGAGAAAAGATATAGAGAAAAGAAGAAAAAGAAAAAGAAAAAGAAGAAGGAGAAGAAGGAAAAAAGGCAGAGAAAGAATGAAGGTCCAGGAAGCGATAGCCCTCCCGAGGGTTAGGAGAACCCGTTGGGAGACAAAGAACTTAAATTGGGTGATGGACCGATAGGAAACATTGTGGGCGAGAGGGAGAAAGGGAGGGGGAAGGGAGGAAGGGAGAAAGGGAGGGGGAAGGGAGGAAGGGAGAAAGGGAGGGGGAAGGGAGGAGAGGAGGGGAAGGGAGAAAGGGAGGGAGGGAGGGGGAGGGTCGCGAGGGGGAGAGGGATTGCTGTGGAGTGAGGGAGAGGAAGAGCAATGAGGGAGGGCTGGGGTTGAGGAAGAGGAGGAGGATGGGAGGAGGAAGATGATGAGATGGAGGATGAGTTGGAGGAGGAGAAGGAAGAGAATGAAGTGTGAGAGAAAATGAAGAGGAGGAGGGAATGAAGAACGGGAGGAGGAGAAGAAAGAAGATGAAGATAAGAGGGAGAATTAAACACTCGAAAAAAGACAGGAATAAGAAATGTACATAGAAATAAGAAAATTCGTTCTAAAATAAGAACGGGAGAAATACAACCGATAAGGAATAAAGAAGAGAAAAAAATGAAGATGAAGAAAAAATTGAAACAAGAAAACAAAGTTGCAGAACAAAGAAATGAAGATGAAAAAAATAAATCAGAAGACAAAAACAGGGAAGAAGAAGAAAAAGAAAAAGAAAAAAAAAGAATAAAAAAAGAAAGAAGAGGAGGAAAACAACAATGTGAAAAAATAGTATAAAAGAATGTAAAAGAATAGAGAAGAGAGAATTGCGATAACATGGGCGCACGTGAGCAGAGACCTGTAAACCGTGTCATTAAAGACGACAGAGAGTGAGAGACGATAAAGACGGAATGATCGAGGAAGAGGCAACGTTATGATGAAGCCGGGAGAGAGAGAGAGAGAGAGAAGAGAAGAGGGGAAATAAAAAATCTAAATAGAGAAATAAAAGAGAGAAGACGAGAACCAGGTAAAAAAGGAGAAGAGGGAGCAGAGGGAAGAGGGAAAAGGAGAATCTGGAAATAAAAGAGAGAAAGGGTAAACCGGGGAAACAGAAGAGGCAAAAGGAAAAGTGAAGCGAGAACCTTTCCCGGATGGATAATAAAAGAAGGGAAGTAAAACTTAAAGGAAAAAGAAGTGAAAATGGGTGTCTTCCAAGGTGTGTGTGTGTGTGTGCGTGTGTGTGTGTGTGTGTGTGTGTGTGTGTGTGTGTGTGTGTGTGTGTGTGTGTGTGTGTGTGTGTGTGTGTGTGTGTGTGTGTGTGTGTGTGTGTGTGTGTGCGCGTGGGTGTGTGTGCGCGTGGGTGTGTGTGCGTGTGTATGGGTGGGTACGTAGTGCGTGTGGGTGGGTACGTACGTGCGTGTGGGTGGGTATGTGCGTGCGTGTGGGTGGGTTGTGGTTGGGTGGGTCGTGCGTGCGTGTGGGTGGGTGGCTTACGTGCGTGCGTGCGTGTGTAGTGCGTGTGTGTGGTTACGGCGTGAGGCGAGGGGGTAGTGATGCGGTGGTGGTAGTGAGTGCGTGGGATGGTACGTGCGTGCCAGCGTGGGGTTTGGGAAGTGTGCGTCGTTCGTGGGTGGTGGTAACTGCGGGCGGTACGGCGTGGTGTGGATGTGTGCGTGCGTGTGGGTAGGTACGTGCGTGCGTGTGGATGTGCGCGTGCGTGCGTGCGTGGGTGGGTGTTTACGTGCGCCTTTGTGTGTGTCTATAACTATTGCATGCCTGTATGTAAATCACCTTGTATGAAAAACAGGGAAAGCGAAAACGGCAATGTTAATACTGTGAAGTGATTTACAGAGAAATCTTACAAGCATAGACCTCAGGTTTGAAATACAAGTCTGTTGTAAAACTCCCTTTGTTGTTCCGCCCGGTCCAAAAGGGAACCCTTTGACGTAAGAGACAAACGGAACCCGGAGATGGACTCAAATGAAAAGGAAAGAGAAGAGAAAAAAGGAAAAAGAAAAAGCACTCCTAACTACTATTTAGGAAACAGAGCATAAACGACTGAATATTTGAAACAACCGAACCAGCTTCGGATAGTTCAAACACATGAAACAGCGATATCAGCTGATAGACCTGGTGATGCCCACAGACAGGCAAATTAGTTAGTTCAGGCGACCGAGAAGTGACTGAACTAACAAGCAGCAAATTAAAGGCAACTGGCTCTTAAACAGACATAGACAGGTAGGAAGCAATGTGTGCGTGTGAAAGAAGCACAAGTCAATATACTTAATTAATAAATAAATACTAAACTCTCATCAACATCAAAGTAGACTGAAGACAAAAGCAGAAGATATACACAGCCATTTGTCACCAACGCCTCCGGCCCCATCGCTCAGGAATAAACACGCAGGGCCCAAAGCGATCTTTGTTAGAAGACAAAACCGCCAATTTGCATCCCCTCCCCTCAGACCGTCCGCAACTTAATTACCTTGTTTCTCGAAGACCAGACCGCCCAAATGCTGCATGCCCTTCTCGCCTCAGCCCATTCTCGACCGTATTACCCCCATCCCAAAGACCATGACGTCAAGATCCTGCATGCTCTCCTTCCTTCCTTCCTTCTTTCCTGGAGCCCAAACAGCTAAAAAATATGCAAGCCCTCCTCCCCTCAGACCATTCGTGACCTTACTACCTTCCCTTCCGGAGACCAGACCGCCCAAATCCTGCATGCCCTTCTCCCCTCAGACCACTCGACTTTACAACCTTCCTTCCCAAAGCCCACACCGCCCAAATCCTGAGTCCCTACCTCAAAAAACCCATTCTCGACCATTAACTCCTCCGTAAAAGAGTGTAAATCCGGATGCCCCTCCCTTTTTCCTCTCCTCTTAGACCTTCCCTTCAGCCCCCCAATCCTTATAAAACTTTGCAGAGGCCTGCTCTAAACCCGAGAGTTTCAGTGGCTTGATCCCAGGGCGCTGCAACACGGCGTGTCTGCCAAGCGAGTGTTTTATGGCGCGACCGTGTACTGCAAGAGGGGGGAGGGGGAGGAAGAGGAAAGGAGTGAAGGAGAGGGAGGAAGAAGGGGGAGGAAGAAGGGGGAGGAAGGAGGAGGAGAAGGAGGAAGGAGGAGGAGGAGGAAGGAAGGAAGGAGGAGGAGGAAGGAGGAGGAGGAGAAGGAGGAGGATTGGAGAAGGATCGGAATCGAGAAGGATGGGGTTATGGAAGAAGATGATGATGAAGAAAAAGAGGAAGAGGAGAAAGGGGGAATGGAGGAAGAGGAGGAAGAGCAGAGGGAAGTACATTATAGTATGCGTCTTTCGGCAAGATTGAATACTTGACAAAAGCAACACTCGAAAAATATCGAAGTGACTTCATCTACTGACACTCAGACTTCAGAGCATCTTTTTGTTTAAACACTATTGTAATGGAAGGAAGACAGAAAGTGTGGAACAGAGAGAGAGAGAGAAAAAAAAGTAGATAAGTAGATAGAATTAGAGTGGGAGATGGGGAGGAAGAAGGAAGAAGAGAAGATGGAGAAGAAAAAGAGAGAGAGAGAGAAAGAAAGAGAGAAAGAGAGAGAGAGACAAGAGAAGAGAAGAGAGAAGATAAGAGGAGAGAGAGAGGGAGGAGAGAAAAGGGAGAGAGGGGAGAGAGAAAAGGAAGAGAAGAGAGAAAAGGAAAGGAAAGGAAGAGGAGAAGGGAAGAGGGAGAAAGAAAAAGGAGTGAGAGAGGAGAGAGAGAGAGAGAGAGGAGACGAGGAGGAGGAGGAGAAATAGAGAAGAGAGGAGGAGGAGAGAGAGAGAAGAGAGGAGGAGGAGAAGGAGAGAGAGACGAGAAGAGAGAGAAAGAAAGAGATAAGGAAAGAGAAAGAGAGAGAGAGAGTAGTACGAACACACAAAAAACGTACCCACAGATCGCACGGGTTGCTGACACCTTCCGCAGACGCAAGCCACTCGGAGTGCTATTTAAATGTTCATAGTTATGACAGCATATCGCACACATCCCTAGCCACTCCCGAGCAAAAATTAAAAGGACCTTTCGCCGTCTCCGTCGCCAGGCAGAGACTCCTCGAGCGGAAGAATGCTCGGGGTCAAAGCGCCTCCCCCTCCCCCCGGCGCTTCTGTCCAGGTAGTAAAAAATCCCTTCTCCTTCTCCTTCATCGTCTTCTTCTTCTTCTCCTTCTCCTCTCCTCTTCTCCCCTTCCTTTCCCTCCCCTCTCTTCCTATCCCTCCTCCGCCTCCCCTCCCTTTCTCTCCCCTTCCACACACACACACACACACAC
>NC_051403.1:22204418-22211918 GCF_015228065.2 Penaeus monodon
ACATCAAAAGACAGACTTGGTGATCCTAGTAAATCTATTAAGCAGAAGTATCTAATATAGGAGGAATGACGGTATTAACAACATTTTTTCGTATATGAGTGGTAAGGGTGCAGAGGGAGATGGAGTGGGGGATAGGGATGCGAGAAAGAGAGAGAAAGAGAGAGAAAGAGAGAGAAAGAGAGAGAGAGAGAGAGAGAGAGAGAGAGAGAGAGAGAGAGAGGAGAGAGAGAGAGAGAGAGAGAGAGAGAGAGAGAGAGAGAGAGAGAGAGAGAGAGAGAGCGAGAGAGAGGAGGAGAGGAATGTGTGTTGTGGTGTGGTGTGTGTGTGTGTGTGTGTGTGTGTGTGTGTGTGTGTGTGTGTGTGTGTGTGTGTGTGTGTGTGTGTGTGTGTGTGGGCGCGCACTCGTAAGCGTATGTATGTGTACAGAATGACTGTAAAAGAAATAACGTAAGTAAGGCAAACATCATCATCATAATAATAATAGCAATAACTTATAAACAAACAGAATAGAGAAATCCAAATAAACCATACCACCCAACATTAGAAAACTAGAGCCGTCGAGAGGGGGAAAACCCAAGGGGCAAAAACGGAAAAAAATAAGGTTAATTATATTGGTTAATTAGACCAGTTGTTCGGTTGTAAATTACCTCGTCGTCTTCTTAACCAAACGCAGGTGCTGGGGAACCACAACGATGACGTAAAAGTACTGGCTGTCACCCCCTTCGCGAGCTTTGGCTTGCTCCGTTGCAGGAGGGGAAAGATGAAGATGAAATGAGGGAGAAATAAAGATGAAAATGAAAAGAAGAAAAAAAAACATATGTAAACACAGGATATGCAGCAAAACAGAAAGTGAGTGAGTGAGTGAGTGAGTGAGTGAGAGAGAGAGAGAAAGGGGGAGAAAGAGCGAAAGAAAAAAGACAAAACGAGAACGAAAGAAAGAAAACGAAACGAAAGACAAAAAGAGAAAAGGAACGCGAGAGAGAGCAAAAGACGGGACCGACGGCGCCGAGAGAGACAGCCTTGACAGAGCGAGAGACAGGAGTCGAGGCCCTGCGACAGTTGCGCCTAAATTCCTCGCATTAACCTAAAAAGAGAAACTCGCAGCTGCCCGAGTCATTTGAGGAAGCGATTTAAATATTCACCGTCGGGACTCGGGAAGGCCTCGAAAAAAAGAAAAATTCTCCGCCGCTGAAGGCCGCCACCTCCGGCTTTGAAAGAGTTTTATGAAATGGTGAATGTTTGGCGAAACTGCAAGAGTTGGCCGAAAAAAAACTTTTTATGATCCGGAAGATTTTTAGGGTATATATAGTTTTTTTAAAGAAAAGGGTTGAGATAGTTCTTGCCATTAGTGGCGGATTCGCGTATGTACCGGCCATGCACACAATCCTACACGTACACTAACAGAAACATACGCAGGAACAAAAATGAATATCGGGCTTGCCGTATATCTAAGCAATTAAAAATAACTCGAAATACATAAATCACGAATTACATATAGATAATTCAAGCTTGAACAAAAGCAATTACCCCCCAAAAAAATCGCAAATGCAGGAACTATCATGACACATTGCACCGCTTTAATTTGCAAGGCGTGGTAACCCACATCCTTATTACTGGAAAATGAATCACACGTAAAAAAAAAAAAAAAGTAAAAAAAAAGACAATCATTTTCCAATAAAAAAACTTAAACAACCAAAATTTCTACAATATATCTTCAGCTACATGAATTATGTCTTATATATCATCTACATTTTCAAAGCCTCAGCGAACAGACGAGCCAGACCGATTTTAGCAAATTAACCTTATGGTCGAAAGTCCCCTTCCTAATCTACGTGTACAACGGCCTTAGCTGAGAGGACAACACGCCTCCTCCTCATTAATCTACTTGCCCCAACTTCCAAGATATACCATGTACCCGCATGAGGATCGTGAACACATAAAAATTCGGAATTAGTCATAAACCTCAACGATTAAACGTCTTGAAGAAATGGCGGACGAATAAACTCCATAGGGGCAGGTTGGGAGGCGCGGCACAGAAGGTCACACGCACTCGCCAGATGACCTACCATACAATCGCCCTTACGCACTCCAACCATAAGGCACACAATCCTGCGACGCCTCTGGGAGAGCCGATGTCCACCAAGCTCACCGACGCGGATATTAGGTATGTTTAAGATCAAAATCCCCATAAAGGACGAAAAGGTTTACCTGCCGAGGGGAAAAAATATATGGCCAAACGTAGTACTCAAAATGACCAATAAAAGCTACGACCCGCCAAAGAAAACGAGATCTCGCGGACCATCAGAGAATTCTTCGAAGGAAAAAACAAAGGCATATTCATCAATTACGGACAAACGCGCAAACAGAGAAAATAAAGATTATAAAAGCATGTCCCAAAAATATGAATAACACGAGAACATACAAAAATCATGGGGGGAAAAACATGAGCATTTACACGAACTTATGAACAAACACGTAAACATAAAAAGGAAAACAAAACCAAAAACTGAAATTACGAATTGAAAGATTCAAACCGAAGGGTAGAGAAAAAATAGTACATCGAAGATCACGAACAAACACGTACGATCACCGAGAATACGTGAAAAAATGTGTCAATGAAGGTGCAAAACCATATCATAACATTTATATAAACACGTACACACATACTCATTAATATTCTAAAAAAAAGAAAAAAAAATGTGTGTGGCGGCGGTATATATCGGTGACATTCCAAAATGCAGTTCACATTTTAACAGAAAAGATAGTATGCCTTTGGACATTTACATCGAAAATTTCCAGGGCTATTTTGTTTCCTCTATTTACATAAAACCAATTTTCACTGGAATAGCTACTGGATCCTTCTCATCCACTGCTACATGATAGAAGTGAAATCAGATATTAAAGTAGCTAGCGGAGTAATGTTATGATGAAGAATTTAATATTATTACAATCACTGTCGTCATCATCATCATCATCATCATCATCATCATCATCATCATCATCATAATTGTTCTATATCAGCATTATAATCATTATAGTTACCATAATATTCATATCAAAATCATCACCATCATCATCACTATTAATGATATTGTAGTTGAACCCATACTACAAGAAAACTGATATTGGTCTCACACAAAACAACGGCTCCCTTTGGACCCCAATTAACTAATGGCTTCGTCTCTGCAACCAGAATACAAAATCCCCAGGAACTGAACTCGACAACAACCGGTCGTACTTCGCCCCCAGGTAGTGGTGCATATCAATTATAAATTTCCTCATAAAACAGCCTCTAATTCAACATAATCGCCGGTTCCACATGCCTCCCACCCCCCTTCAACCAGCCACACACCTGGGAGGATGTCAGTGTCACCAGAACCAGAAGCTGACATGAAATTCTGTCGTTTTAGATGCTGTTATTATCCCATTAACTGGCAGCGCTGCAGGATATTATACCTCAGGTTTATACATCTTATATGTCTATATTTCTCTAAAAAAATGTTTTAATGTACTGCGCGACTTAATACCTTACCTGCTGAAGTAAAATAAAAATCTTAGAACAATAGTCTCGACGAATAATTTCATCCCAAGCCTGACTAAGTGAAACTAAATGATTCAAAAAGAAAACAAAAATCCTTTTATCAATATTAACCTCTGGCTTCCCTTCCCCCTTCCTTACCCCTCCTCCCTCCACCTCGATCCACGCCCCCTACCAAGACCTCTTGTAAACAGCCTAATAAGAACATATCGCACAATCAACATAAAAGGGACATGCAGAGCATAGCAGAACAGAACGGAGAGAGAGAGAGAGAGAGAGAGAGAGAGAGAGAGAGAGAGAGAGAGAGAGAGAGAGAGAGAGAGAGAGAAGAGAGAGAGAGGAGAGGAGAGAGAGAGAGAGAGAGAGAGAGAGAGGGAGGAGAGAGAGAGAGAGAGAAGAGAGAGAGAGAGAGAGAGAGAGAGAGACAAAGGATGCAGACGCGATCGCAGGTGAGGCTCAGCGGAGAAGATGGGTCCTGACTGTCAGACTTCTCGGCCTGACATTCTCGGAGGAACGTCTTGCCAATTGTGATTTAAGAGGCGGTTTCTGCTTCTGGATTCATCAATCTTCGCTAACTTTTTTTTTTTTTTTTAAGGTGTTGTCTACCTCGTCGTATTTGGCTACATGGGTTTTAATCTTTTATCTAATTTATCTCATTTATTTAATTATCTATTTTAACCTAATTTTAACTCGACTTTTATCGTCTATTGTCCTTTTTTTTCTATGTGTTTTCTCTTCTCTCTTTTCGCTCTCTCTCTTTTCTCCTACTTGTCTTTCTCCTCTCTCTCTCGTCCTCCCTCTCTTCTCTCTCCTCTCTCTCTCCCTCTCTTCTAATCTCTTCCTCCTCTCTCTTCCTCTCCTCGACTCACTTCTTTCCTCTCTCATCCCCTCTCGTCTTCTCTTCTCCTTCTCTTTCTCCTCTCTACCTTTCGGGATCTCTGCTCTCTCTCTTTCTGCGTTCTAACTGTTCCGCTCTCTTTCCGCACCCCTCTCTGCTCCCCTTCTCTCTCCAGCTCACTTCTCTTTCCTCAAATCTCTTTTCTCTCATCTCCCCTCAACTTTTCAATCTGTCATTCCTCTGAAGTCTTATCACTAATTCCTTACGACTTACCATTCCCATCTCATCATTCACCGCTCAGCCTCTTTCTTTTCTACACTCTTTCTCCCTTAACCGTTAGGATTTTAAGGCAATTTGCTCCTTCTGCAGATATTTAAAACTTTTTTCCGACTCGATTCCAGGCGAACCCCTTCGTGATCCCCTTCTTCTTATCCCAGGCTCCCGCTCTCTTTTCCTCAAATTATATATGTAATATTTTCGCTGACAACTTTCCAGTAAACTATGTTGGAAAGGATATAATATTGAAATAATTTATATATATACAGAGCATAAAACAGACCGATACTTACATACATACTGCAGAAGCACATATATACTTATTTTAACAACAGAATATGTTCGCCTATCTTTCCGTTAAAATCTTTAAAAAGGGCGATATCGACTTGGTACCTTCTGCAGGTGGTCCGGGAGATTTTTAATAATATGAACAAAGTTTTTGCTGCCCAGGTGATGTGCTTTCTGGGGGGAATCTTTTTTTTCGAAAAAAATAACAATTTTTTCGTTTTAAACCGAAAAATTTTGGGAAAAATAATCATAAAAATTCAATCACAAAATAAAACGTGAAAAGGGGTCGATTTAAAGGTAAAAAAAAAAAAAAAAGATAGAGACAAGAGAGAGAGAGAAAAGAGAGGAGAGGGGGAGAGAGGAGAGAGAGAGGAGAAGCGAGCGGGCGAGAGGGGAGAGAGAGAAGAGAAAAAAAAAGCGAGGGAGAGAGGAAAGAGAGAGAGAGAGAGAGAGGAGAGAGAAAGGGGAAGGGGAGGGGAGAAAAGGGGGCCGAGAGAGGGGGAGAAGAGAGAAGGAGGGGGAGAGAGGGAAAGAGGCCCGGGGAAAGGGGAAAGGGGAAAGGGAAAAAGGTTAGAGAAGGAGAGAGAGGGGGAACGAAGAGAGAGAGGGAGAGAGGAGGAAAAGGAGGGGGCCCCCCCCCGGTTGGAAGAGAAAGGAGGCGAGATAAAAAGGGACCCCCCCCCCCCAAGGGAAAGGGAAAGGAAAAAAACCTTTTTGAGGGGCCGATTTTTTTTTCCCCCCCCCCCCCCCCCCAAAAAAAAAAAACCCCTTAATTTTTTTTTTTTTTTGGGGGGGGGGGGGTTTTTTTCCTTCTCTTCCCTTCCTTATCTAAAAGGAGAGAAAAAAATGTATGTGTATTTTCCCTGAAAATGCATGCAGGGCCACCCCACCCACCACCACACCCCACACAAACAACACACACCCACACACACACCCCCCCACACCAAACACCACCCACACACCCCCACAAAACACCCACACCCCCAACACAAAAACACACTCTAAATTTTATATATATATATATATATTTTAAAATATATTTTATAAAAATATAATTATTTATATATATTTTTATTTTATGCATGTGTGTGTGTATAAAATAATATCTTTTAAAATTAATATAAAATTATATTAAATATATATATTTTTAAAATTATATATATCTAAAATTTTATAAAAATTGTTTTATAAATAAAATATAGTATAAAATATAATATATAATATATATATATATCAATATATATCCCATATATAATATGTATGTATAAATAAAATTATATATAAAATATATATATATATATTTTTATTATAAATCCCCCATATAATTTTATATATATAAAATATACAAAAAATACAAATATTATTATAAAACCCCTTATTTTATATAAAAATATCTATTTTATCATCTATCTATTTAACATTTATATATAAAATAAATTAAAAATTTATCTATCTATCTATCTTCAAATTACTATCTTCATCTACTATCTATATAAAACACATGAAATATATACACATGTATATATCCCACATGTTAATATACACATGTATATGTAACATGTATATAAAACCATGTAATATAACATGTTATTTTTCTTTTTTAACCCGGTAGGTTCATGTCTGACCCCGGCCGTGGTAAAACAGCATTTTAAATTAAAATTGTATTTTTCCAGGGTTTTGATCCCCCTTGGGGTTGGTTTTTGAGCTTTGGAGGGTCCCCCAGGTTTTCCCTTTCCCAAAGGGGGGCCGGTGGTCCTTTTGGGGGAAATCCCCCCCCTCTTTTTTTAATTTTTTTTCCGGGGTTTGGGACCACACTTGATTTGGGGCTGGTTTGGCCCAAACCCAGTGGCAAAGGCGGGCCCCAATCGGGGTTTGAAGTTTTTTCCCCAAGGGAAAAAAAACCAAACCCCGGGGCCCCGGGAAAACTAACCCCCCAAAAATGTTGCCCGGGTCTTTAAACCATTTCTTAAAAGGGGCCCGGGCTTTCCCAAACCCAAATTTTTTCGGGCCCCCGGGGGCCCCAACAAAATGTAAAAATACACATGTTATATTTTATATACATGTATTAATGATGCATTTTAAAATATATATATATTTTTATATATAATATAAAATTTACATGTATATATATATATTTTATATATATATATAAATAAAATATATATATTTTATAAAAAATACATTTTACAGTAATACATGTATTACATTTTATTTTTTTTTATATATATTATTTTAAAAATATATATATTTTATTATATATACATGTATATATATTATATATATATAAAATTATTTTATATATATAAAATAAAATTATATACATGTTTTATATATAAAAAATGTATATTATATATATATATATATATTAATATATATAAAAAATTAAAACATTATATATATATTTTAATATAAAATATTTATTATATATTCCCCAGTTTAAAATGTACATGTAATAGGTAAATGTTATATGTCCCTGAAATTATTGGCCCTGTATATATTACATGTATATAATCCATGTATATTTATCGTCCCATGTATATAATCCCTGATATATTACATG
>NC_051403.1:22216918-22219418 GCF_015228065.2 Penaeus monodon
AATCCGGGCGCGACCTAATCAGCAGCTCATTAATCTTAGTCTCTGACGAGCCCGCCTCAAGTCCTCATCAGAGACGCTACGGTACCGTCTTCAGATCTCTCTCTATCTCTCTCTCTCTCTCTCTCTTTCCCTTTTCATCGGCCCGCACTCTTTCTCTCTTGTTTCACGCTCCGCTCTTCCACTGTTCCCTCGGTCTCAATCATTCTCTATCACTTTAACTGTCTATTTTAATTTTCTCTCTGGCTTTATGTCTTCTTATTCTTCTTGTTCTTGTTCTTCTCCCTCTCCTTCTTATTCTTCTCCTTTTGCCCCTCCTCCTACTCTACGCCCTCCCTTCCCTTCTTCCTTCCGTTCCTCCTTTTCTCTCTACCTCTCCTCTTCCTTCCCTCTCTGCCCTCTCCTCTCCTCTTCCTCTTCCTCTTCCACCTTCCCCTTCCCCTTTCCCCTCTTCCTCTTCCCTAATCAATGGCTTCAATCCCCGCTTCATTTATTCGATTTTACGTTTGTTTACACCTTCCCCCTCTCGCTCCCTCTTCTTCCTCTCTCTACTGTCCTTTCGCAGCTCTTCTTCTCTTCCTTCTCTATAAAACATTTCTCTTCTTCTTTACTAGCTTTCTCCAAAATCTTCTGGCTTCATTTCCCTTCTTCAAGTATCTATATTTAGCCCTATATTTATTCATTTCTTTTATCTCTCTTCCCTCCTTCTCTTGCTAATCACCCACTCTGTATTCCACCTCTTGTTATATTACATTTTAACCCTCCTTTCCTCTCCGTTCTACTCTATCCATCTATCCCATTATTCCTCGTCCCTTTCCCTATCCATCCTTATCTTCCGTTATTCCTCATCCTTTCCCCTATCCACTCTTACCTTCCATCATTCTGTCTCTCCCTATTCCCTTACTCACATCTTCTTCTACTTCTCCCCATCCCTCTTCCACTACCCACTCTCACTTCTTCTATCCCTCATCCTCACACCCGCCTTATCCTTCTCTACACCCCTCCCCCCGCCGTCAGCTGAGGGAGCAGCCGTGCCACAGGTGTTGTGCTGACAGAGTCCGTGATAGATTACTGACAGATTACTGTGTCAGAGCTACAGACTGGTGGGCGTGCAAGGGGGTGGGCGTGCAAGGGGGTAGGCGTGGTCGTTTTAGTGTGTGTGTGTGTGTGTGTGTGTGTGTGTGTGTGTGTGTGTGTGTGTGTGTGTGTGTGTGCGCGCGTGAGTGTGCATATGCGTGTATGTGCGTGTGTAAAAGTGTGTACAAGTGTGTGTGCGCGCGGCGTGAGGATGCATCTAGTCGCATTCGCCTGAGTATGACTGCATATAAATTGGGAGGAACCGTAGTCTTGTCTGGAATGACGAACATCGCTGTTTCTCGTCGAAATGGGAAGGAACAAAGAAGGAAGTGAGGGGGACAGAAGGAGAACCCGTGGCTAAGGTATAAACGCAGAATATTAAGTCTTTAGATGAAGGGGCATCCCGTCCCCATATCTCTCCTTCCCCAGCATCTCGAGCCGTTAAAAGTGCATACACTTGGCTTCGTGGCTTCTTACACACGCACGAGTACATTTATAAACACTTTCACCCGAAGCTTGTACTTCCATCGCACCAATGCCCTTTAACAAGCGACAAAATACAAAAACCAATCACTTCCATCTCCTCCTCCATCTTCTCTTCTCTTTTCGACCCTCTCTTCTTTACTTCCCTGACCCATCTACGTCCACCCCTCCTCCTTTTCCTTCCCCTCCACCTTCTCTTTCCACCACTTACTCATCCCCATTCCGCTATCCACCTCCCTCTTCCCCACCTCCCCTTTCCCCTTCCCTCCTACTAATACTCATTCTACTCCCCTTCCACCATCCTCTTCCCTCTCCTCCCCCTTCCCCTCCTCTTCCTCCTCCCCCTTCCACCATCCTCTTCCCTATCCCTCTCCTCTCCTTTTCCTCCCCACCTTCCCATTCCCTCCTCCTCCTCCTTCTTCCACCATCATCCTTCCTCTCCCTCTACTCCCTTTTACCCCTCCCTCTTCCTTCCACCATCCTCTTCCCATTCTCCTTCCCCTCCACCTTCTTCTTCTTCTTCTTCTTCTTCTTCTTCTTCTTCTTCTTCTTCTTCTTCTTCTTCTTCTTCTTCTTCTTCTTCTTCTTCTTCTTCTTCTCCTCCTCCTCCTCCTCTTCCCATATCAATTTCCCCCCCTGACACAGCGCAAGGAGGCTGCACCTGTCTCGGAGATCTGTCTCGCGAGCTTATCTCAGAATGGCAGAAGACGAGACAACTGCTGATTAATCTATTCTTTCGAAATGACTTAATTTGCATAAAGCTATATTTATGGATAACCAACCCTGTCTTAAGTTCAGCACCTGTATCGATATCCAATACAAGTTAAACTATTTTAATCACATCCAATACTGACTGTTGTTGTTGTTATCATTCTTGTACCCTTATTACCATTTTATCGATAATAAAAAATAAATTAATAAATAAAAAAAAATCTTCGAAGTA
>NC_051403.1:22221918-22229418 GCF_015228065.2 Penaeus monodon
AGGTCGGGAGAGGGAGGTCGGGAGGAGAGAGGGGAGAGGGAGGTCGGGAGAGAGAGGGAGGGAGGAGGGAGGAGGGAAGGGGGAGGGGGGAGAGAGAGAGAGAGGGGAAGAGAGAGGAGAGAGAAAAGGAGAGGGGGAGGGGAGAGGGGAAAAGAAAGAGAGGAGAGAGAGAGAGAGAGGAGAGGGGAGAAAAGATGAGAAGGAGGGGAGAGAGAGAGAGAGAGAGAGAGAGATTTAGGAAGGAAGAAATGAAGAGGAAAAAATTAAGGGAAAGATAGAGCGAGAAAATGAAAGAGGGACAAAGAAAAAAGACCGAGAGAGATACGCCCTCTACCACAACGCAAACAACTCACTCATCATTTTTCAAACTATGAAAAAAGACGTATAACTTCCGACGACCGATCTCGGCGCCACGGAATAAGACAAAATATATTCCAGTCGTTTACCTTTCAGCGAAAAAGAGGGAAATGACGAGAGAGGAAAAGAAAGGGAAGGAGGGAGGGAGGGGGAGAGATAGAGGGAGGGAGAGAAGAGAGGAGGAGGAGAGAAAGAGGGGAGAAAAGAGGGAGAAGAGAGGAGAGAGAAGAGAGAGGAGAGAGGGAGAGAGAGAGAGAGGATGGGGGAGAGAGAGAGAGAGAGGGGGGAGGCCAGTCAGGGGCCGAAACGAGAAAGAGATTTTAGGAAGTTCAGGCCAGTGTCACTGCCCGAACGTTTGGTGTTGGACGGGCCTCCTTTCGTCTCAGTACCGGGAGCACGACGGGATTTTACATTAAAAGTAGCAATGATGATAGCGACAAAAATAAAATAAAATGGGGAAAAAGAAGGGATATGACAAAAGGGAGGAAGAAGAAGGAGGGATTTGACGAAAGAGAGGAGGGATATGACAAGAACGGGAAAAGAGAAGTAGAAATATCACAACATTTACCTTATGAATATTGTATATAAAGGATAACAAGCAAAATTTTGAAAAAGGGGATTATATAAATTTACGTGAACACATTTATTTTATGGTGAATTTCCTGCCTAAGATATCTATATAATGATTATATCATCAGCAACAACGAAGAAAACATTAACAATCATACCAATTATTACTATAACTAGTAGTAGTAGCAGTTGTAGTAATAGTAGTGGTAATAGTAGAAGTAGAAGAATTAGTAGTAAAAACAGTGATAGTAGTAGTTGCAGTAATAGAAGAAGAAGAAGAAGAAGTAGAAGAAGTAGTAGTATTACCAAATCCACAATCGCACACAAAACAAACTTCAAATAAAAATAAAAATCATAATAACAGCAACAACAGTAACGACAAGCTTGATAAACGCAAATACCTCAGAGCAGATAAGGCTGATGATGTCGCTGATACTTAATAAATTTCTAATCGAATTACATGTCTTTTTCCAAAATACCAACTTCTCGAGATTTTCTAGGAAGAGAAGGTGAAATAATAGTAGCAGTCATGACAAAAGTGGTGGCAATAATTAAGGATGGTTTAGTGATCATAAAAATAATGTTGATGGTTATTAATGTTGCTGTTAATTCTGTTCTTATAGCGTTCGATCTTATCATCGTCATCGAAATACTATTAGTGCCAGTGAAACATTTTCCTTGTTTGCAGATAATGTACCACATGATGAAACAGGCCCATAGCGCGCATGTCACAAGAAATAAAACATGAAAAAGGAGAAGAAGAAAAGAAAAAGGGGGGAAAAGGGAGGGAGGAGGAGGGGGAAGGGGAGGGGGGAGGGGAGGAGGGGGAGGAGGAGGGAGGAGGAGGGGAGACGACGAAGAAGAAGAAAAAGAAGAGAGAGAAGAAGGATGGAAGGAAGAAAAAAGAAGAAGAATGATAATAAACGAAGGAAAATTTCACAGTTTTACATTCTTAAAACCTCGGCCCCGTTGCCCCACAGGTGTAATCATCGACCAAGACCAGCGCTCCTTTGAAAAAGGGGGGGCAAGGCCCTACCCTTTTTTTTCCCCCTTCTCTGTACTCCCTACCTTTATTCAGTTTCTCTCTGTCTCTTCCCCTCTCTTTCGACTTTTCTCTCTCTTCCCTCTTTTCCCCTCTTTTCCCCCTTCTTCCCTCCTTTTCCCCTTCCCCCTCCTTTTTTTTTTCTCCTCCTTTTCTCCCCTTTTTTCCTTTCCTTTTTCCCCCCCCCCCCCTTTTTCCCCCTTTTTCTTCCTCTTCTTTACCCCTCATTTCTCTCCTTCACCCTTCCCTCCACTTTTTTTTTTTTTTTTTTTTCTTTTTCCTCCCTCCTTCCTCTCCTCTTCTTCCTTCCCCTCTTCCCTTCTCCCTTTCCCACCCGCTCTCCCCTTCCTTCCCTCCTTTCCCTCTCCCGTCCTCCCTCCTTTCCCCCTCCTCTTCCTCCCCCTCCCCCTCTCCCCTTCCCTCCCTCCTTTCTCTCCCCCTCTCCCCTTCCCTTCCTCCCTCCCTTCCCCCTCCTCTCCCTTTCCCTCCCTCCTCCGAACATCCCAAATCCCCGGCACAACAGAGGGCGTCCTCGTCACGCGGAGGCCGAGGTTCATCCGGCTAAGAGGCCATCCCGAGCCTCTTCAATAATCCCATATTGGAGCGATTCCCCGTCCTTCGGAATAAGGCTTTTTTTTTCCTCGCCCCCCCCCCCCCCCTCTCTTTTCCTCTCTCTCTCTTTTTTCCTCTCTCTCTCTCTCTTCTCTTTTTTCTCTCTTCTCTCCCCCCCTTTTCTCTCCTCTCTCTCCCCCTTCCTCTCTCTCCTCCTCTCCCCCCCTCTCTTCCCTTCTCTCCCCCCCTTCTTTCCTTCCCCCCCTCTCTCTCCCCCCCCCCCTCTCCTCTCCTTCTTCCCCCCCTCCTCCCCCTCTCTCTCCCCCCCCCCCCTCTCTCTTCTCTCTCTCTCTCTCTCCCTCTCTCTCTCTCTCTTTCTCTTCCCCCTTTTTCTCTCTCCTCTCCCCCCTCTTCCCTTTTCCCCCCTTTCTTCTCTCCTTCCCCCCTCTCTCTTTTATCCCCCCACTCTCTCTCCCCTATTTCCCCCTCTCCCTCTCTTCCCCCCTCTCTCCTCTTCTCTTTCTTCTCTCTCCCTTTTTATCTCTCTTTTTCTCTCTCCCCTTCTATCTCTCTCTTTCTCTCTCCCCTTCCATCTCTCTCTTTCTCTCTCCCCTTCCATCTCTCTCTTTCTCTCTCCCCTTCCATCTCTCTCTTTCTCTCTCCCCTTCTCTCTCTCTCTTTTCTCTCCCCTTCTCTCTCTTTTCTCTCCCTTCCTTTTCCCTTTCTCTCCCCTTTCTCCTCTCCTTCCATCTCTCCTTTCTCTTCCCCTTTTTCCCCTCCTTTCTCTTCCCCTTCCCCCCTCCTTTCTCTCTCCCCTTCCTCTCTCTTCTTTTTTTTTTTTTTTTTCTCTCTCCCCTTCCATCTCTCTCTTTCTCTCTCCCCTTCCATCTCTCTCTTTCTCTCTCCCCCCTTCCATCTCTCTCTTTCTCTCTCCCCTTCCATCTCTCTCTTTCTCTCTCCCCTTCTATCTCTCTCTTTCTCTCTCCCCTTCCTCTCCTTTTTTCTCTCCCCCCTTTCCATCACTTTTTTCCTCCCCCTTCTCTCTCTCTTTCTCTCTCCCCTTCCATCTCTCTCTTTCTCTCTCCTCTTCCATCTCTCTCTTTCTCTCTCCCCTTTTATCTCTCTTCCTCTCTCCCCTTCTATCTCTCTTCCTTTCCCCCCCACCCCCTCACTCCTTTCCTCTCCCTCCCTCACTCCCCTCTCTCTCTTTATGCATTCTTCTCCCATATCATCGAGCTTCTCCTCTCCTTCCGCGTTTTCTTTCTTTCTCGTATCTACGTCCTTTTCTTTCTCATCTGATATTTTTTGAAGTTGCATAATGGATCAAATAGTCAAGCGAACGCATGAAAGCTGTATGTTGGTAACAAAGGAAGACATTATTAACAGGAGGTTGATTAAAAATAAAGAAAATGTACCATAAGGGCAGCGAATCAATATTCTTTTAAAATGATGTCAAAAATGATGATAGTAATGAATAACACTATCAATAATAATGGTAATTAATATCATTATCATAATAATGACAGTGGCAGGAGTGATAATAATGGAATTAATAATATTAATGATAACTATAATACTGATAATGACACAAACAAAATAACAACAAAAAATACAATAATAGTAATAATAATAATAATAACAATAACAATAATAATGACAACGAAAATGATAATGCTAATGGTGATAAAATTAATAGTAGTCATAATGATAATGATAATAATAAGGATAATGATGACGATAATGATAATATATATTGATAAAAATAACAATAATGACACTAACAATATACAACATAAATCTCACCACAACATGAATAACAACAATAACAAAGATAATATTTTTTTTCCCCACAACAACAATAGTAATAACACAAACCCCTCCCCCACACTCACAGTATTACAGACCCAATTATAACACGGCGACAACGAAAATTCTCCACGTATCTCTCCCCACCCCCCTGCCCGAAAAAAAATATAAATAATAACAATGAAAATAAATAATAAATAAATAAAAATGCCGGGGTGTTCCTCCTACCCCCTGTGAGCGAGGGACATTTACCCTCCGGCTATTTATCGCTTGCAGGATCACAGGGGGGGGGGGGTCCAAGACCTGGCACTTTCTTGGCATGTATTATGGAGAGAAATCTTTTTTTTTCTTTTCTTTCTTTTAAGATTTTGATTTTGTTATTGTTTTGTTTCCTGCTCTTGGTTGGACATTTTTTATTCTTTGTTGTTGCTTTCTGCTCTTGTTTATCTTTTTCATTCCTGAGTTGTTGTTTTCGTTTGTGTTGTCTGTCGAGTTCTGTGGTCAAATAACTGAGGGTGGGGGTAGACGCGCCCGCACTAAGGCGATATCATCATTTCTATCAGCTTTTAACTTATTCCCTTAGCAACCCTTTCTTCTACCCCCCCCCCCCTTCTTTTCCTCTTCCTCTTCTCACCCCAGCAACTCCTTCCTCTCCACCACTTCTCCTCCTTCTCCCCAGCAACCTCTTTCCCTCCCCTACTTCTCCCCCCCCCTAGCAACCCCTTTCCCTCCACCACTCCTCCTCCTTCCCTCCACAACCCCTTCCCTCCCTCCACCCTCCACCCTCCCCCCATTCCGGAAATTCAATTCGGCGATAGGTTTCATGAAGTCTGCATTTCAATATCTCCTTGGGCTGGAGACGCAGCTTTACCTCTCCTCACAGCCTCCGTCTCGGGTCTTCAAATCTCGCTATTCGAGAGGTAATAAAACTGTTTAACATCTGGAGAAGGGATACGGCGTTTCGGGGGGGGGGATGCGAAGGAGGAAGGGGGGAGAAGAAAGGGGGGGGAGACGCGGTAAGGAGTAGGCGGAAGGGAGATGGGGGAAGAGAAGGGTGAAGGAAGATGGGTAAAGGAGATGGGGGAAAGTGGAGGGGGGAAGGGAGACGGTGCAGGGGGAAGAGAGACGGGGGAAGGGAAGAGGAAGATGGGGTAAAGAGAAAGAGAAAGAGGTAAGAAGGAAGAGGGAAGAGGGAATAGGGAAGGGAGATGGGATAAGGGGTAAGGGGGCAGAGGAGGGGACAGGTGTGGGTGAAAGGGTTGGCTCGAGGTTCGAGAGAGAGGAGAGGAGGGGAGGGGAGGGGAAGAGAGGACAGAAGAGGAAGAAGAGATAAGAAAGAAGAGAAGAGGGGAGAATGGGCAGTGCTTGGCTCCCTTCAGGATCTTCCACCGGAGATAAATATATAAAAAAAAGGATGGACTTGGAATAAGAAGCGAATTTATATCTGCTGTAACCTTTTTCGCAAAATCTACTGAAAGCGAAGACGACGATTGTATACTGCTAAGATGAAAGGATTTTACACATGATAAAGCACACTCAGGTACAAACTCTCACAAACACACACACATTACAAATGCACGCAAAGGCACTGGTATAAACATGCACAGGAAGATTCCCTCTCCCTCTCCCTCTCTCCCTCTCTGCGCATGGCACGCACGCACGCACACGCACACACACACACACACACACACACATACACACACACACACACACCAGGAGGGCATGTATAACGTTATACCCCTCCAGGAGGAAAGTCGTGTCTGCCCTCGTTACGGTGAGATTTTATACGCTAACTTTTGAATGCCATTAAAGAAAGGTTGAGTTTCTTGCCTCCTGGAAGATCTACGAGGGGATGAGGGTAGCGAGGGGAGGGGGAGGGGCAGAGGAGGGAAAGGGAAGGGAAAAGGAGGGGTAAGGGAAGGAGAGAAATGGGAAAGGGAAGGGAAGGGAAAGGGGAGGGGGAAGAAAAAGAGGAAAGTGGTGGGGGGAGGGAAAAAGAGTAGTGGAGGGGGAAGAAGGGGTTGGGAGGTGAAGACATGATAAGGAAAAGGAGAAAGGAGCGAAAGGATGATAATGTGATAAAGAAAGATGCATATGAGGATGAGAAGAAAAAGAAAGAAAGAATGAAAAAAGAAATACGGCACATGCCTATGAGGACATAGTGATTAATGGAAGAAATAAATATATGGTAGGGACGGGAGACGAGAGAAAAGAGAGAATGTGGATGTAGAGGGAGTAAGGAGGGATGTGGATAGGAAAGTAAAAGGACAATAAGGAAGATGATATGAGATGTGAGCAAACGACAAGAGGGGATATGGAGTTATGGAAAGGGGGAGAGAAAGCACATAAAAAGAAAAAGAAAAGAAAGAAGAAAAAAAAAGAAAAAAGAAACGGAGAAAGGTAGAGAAAGAGAAAGAGAAAGAGAGAGAGAGAGAGAGAGAGAGAGAGAGAGAGAGAGAGAGAGAGAGAGAGAGAGAGAGAGAGAGAGAGAGAGAGAGAGAGAGAGAGAGAGAGAGAGAGAGAGAGAGAGAGAGAGAGAGAGAGAGAGAGAGAGAGAGAGGAAAAGGGAAGGCATCTAGAATAAATCGAGTCACTCCACACTTCGCACGCAAACAATCGCCCTCTCGCACCCAATTAGGTAGAAGACCCATCTAGGTAGTTACTCCTGTACACAGAGGTGGTGTTGCAGGAACTGCAATGCAGATGTGAAAATTTCATTACAGCTTCATCCATCACACGATGTTGTTAGTCATTTTTAAGAACCTCTTTTTTAAATATTACATGATTTACAGCATCACTAGCCAGAGGCTGCACATATAGGAATGTTTTGGGAGGTCAGTTTTAGAATCAAAATGTATATACACATGCAGACAGACAGACAGACAGACACAAACACACACACACACACACACACATATGTATGCATGTGTATACATATACATAAATATACATACATATATAATATATACATATATAAATATATATACATATACAAATATATATACATATAAATATATAAATATACATACATATATATAAATAAATAAATAAATAAATAAATATAAATATAAATATAAATATATATCTATATCTATATCTATCTATATCTATATCTATATTATATTATATCATATATATATATCTATTATATATATATATATATATATATATAT
>NC_051403.1:22236918-22244418 GCF_015228065.2 Penaeus monodon
TAATAATATAATAAGGAAATAAAGAAATAGAAGTAGAAATGAAAAATATAAAAAGATAATATATATATATATATATATAATATATATATATATAAAATATATATAAATAATATTAATATATATATAATATATATATAATATATATAAATATAATATAATATATAAATATAATTAATAAATATATAATATATAAATTATATATATAAATAAAATATAATATAATAATATATTTATATATATAATATAATATAAAATATATATATATATAATTATATTAAAATAATATAATAAATTATATAATATATAATATATATATAAAAATAAATATATAATATATATATATATATATAATATATTATATTATATATAAATATATATATAATAAATATATATATATAATAAATATATATATATATATATATATATATATATATATATATATATATATATATATATATAAATATAGAGAGATGAGAGAGAGAGAGAGAGAGAGAGAGAGAGAGAGAGAGAGAGAGAGAGAGAGAGAGAGAGAGAGAGAAGAGAGAAAGATACCGTCACTTATTAAAACATTACGTCTAACGTCCCCCAATACCAACATTTCCCGGTTCATCCCGTTTTCGTTACGCGGCCCCAAGAAAAGGGAAAAAATAATTATAAATAAATAATTAAATGAACAATAATAAAATAAAATAAAACAAGAAAGAAAAAAAGGAAAGCGAGCGAGAGAGACTATCTTTTCCTCAAGCCTTTCCTTTTTTTCCCAAGGTCTTAAAGCTGTTTCACATGCAAAGCCTCCTTTTATTCCGATAGTTCCTCGCGCCAGCACTCAAGTTTCTCGCCGCTATCTTGGACTGGAGGAACACTTTCTATACTTCCCTCTCGGTGACTTGTAGTGTGTGCGGACTTGTGAGAGTGAATGAGGAGGAGGAGGAGGAGGAGAAAGACGAAGAGGAGGAGGAGGAGGCAGACGCGGAAGAGGAGGAGGAGAGGAGGAGGAGGAGGAGGAGGAGGAGGAGGAGGAGGAGGAGGAGGAGGAGGAGGAGGAGGAGGAGGAGGAGGAGGAAGAGGAGGAGGAGGAGGCAGACGCGGAGAGGAGGAGGAGGAGGAGGAGGAGGAGGAGGAGAAAGACGAAGAGGAGGAGGTGGAGGCAGACGCGGAAGAGGAGGAGGGGGAGGAGGAGGAGAAAGACGAAGAGGAGGAGGAGGAGGCAGACGCGGAAGAGGAGGAGGAGGAGAAAGACGAAGAGGAGGAGGTGGAGGCAGACGCGGAAGAGGAGGACGAGGAGGACGAAGAGGAGGAGGAGAAAGACGAAGGGGAGGAGGAGGAGGAGGAGGAGGAGGACGCGGAGGAGGAGGAGGAGGAGAAAGATGATGATGATGATGATGATGATGATGATGATGATGAGGGAAAGGGAAAGGGAAAGCAAAAGGAGGAGGGGAAAGAGTAAGAGGAGAAGGAGGAAGACGTGAAGGAGGAGAAGGAGGCGGAGAAGGAGGGGTGGGGAGGAAGTGGAGAATGGAGTGGAGAGGAGGAGGGAAAGGAAAAGGAAAGAAAGAAGGAAGAATAGGGGGTGGAGGAGGGGGAGGGGGGGACAGGAAAACAAGAAAGAGGAGGAAGAGGAGAAGTAGGAGGAGGAGGTGGAGGAGTAGGCGCGTGAGCCTCAGAAAACAGAAATCTATGAAGTCCGAAAGAAGGAAAGAAGGAAAAAAAAGTAATGCGAGGGATCTTGATGCACGCAGAGTAATTATTAATAGCATTGCAGTTGTTGCATTTTCATGGACTGAAACGCACACACAGAGGGAGCATGGGAAAGGGAGGAAGTACAGGAGAGAGGGAGAAGGAGACGATGTAGCGAAGTAAAGAAGACGGAGGAAATAGAGGGGAAGAGAGAGAGAGAGAGAGAGAGAGAGAGAGAGAGAGAGAGAGAGAGAGAGAAGAGAGAGAGAGAGAGAGAGAGAGAGAGAGAGAGAGAGAGAGAGAGAGAGAGAGATAGGGAGAGAGTAATGTCAGCAAAAAATCTGTGAAGAGGGAGGAAAGAAAAAGAGAACAGAAAAAACAGAGAACACATCTAAAAAAGAAGAGAAGCGAAAAGGAGAGAAAGGAGAGCAAGTTAAACCGCAGACACCTCTTTAAAACGGTCACACGCAGCAAGCAACGTGCAAGCAACCAGCACCGACACCCCCTGCCCCCCTTTCCTCCCACCCCCCTCCCCCACACCCAACAGCCTCCATCACCGTCATCTCGGCAGCGATTCCGATGTCGCGGCGCCTCTTGCTCCATCTCAAGGAAGTCGTGGGAGGAGGAGGAGGGAAGACGAGGGAAGAAGAGGCGAGGGGAAACTCTCTCTCTCTCTCTCTCTCTCTCTCTCTCTCTCCCTCTCTTTCTCCCTGCCTCCCTCTCTCCTCTCCCTGCCACCCTCTCTCCTCTCCCTCCCGCCCTCTCTCCTTCTCTTCCTCCCTCCCTCTTCCTCCCTCTCCCTCTCGATATCTAACTTCCAATATCTGAGCAACAACAGTTCATCTCGAGTATATGAGCATCTCGGTATATCAAATACAAGGGAGGGGAAAAGAGGGCGGGGAGGAAAGGGGCGGAGAGGAAAGGGGGCGGAGGCGAGAGTAGGCGGAGAAATGAGGAGAGAGGGAAGGAAGATGGGAGGGCAGAGGTGCGGGGGGGGGGGGGAGACAGAGGAGGGAAGGAGAAGGTATAGAATTAGAATGAGGGTAGAGGGGGAAGGGTGCGGTGAGGGGAGGGGAGGAGAAGAAAGAGTGGAATGGGGAAAGAGAATGAGAGGGAAATGCGGGAAGGGAGAAAGAAGGATAGATGAAGGGTTAAGAATTGATATGAGGAATGAAGAAAGAAGAGAGAAGAGGAAGCAAGGAAGGACAAAGTGGAAGAATAAAGGATGAGATATAATAAAGACAAGAAACAGGAAACATCTCATGATTAATGTTTATGAATTTTTCAGCCGCGTATGAGGAGAGGTAATATAAGAAGACGGACGTGGAAGAAGAGAGAGATGAGGATGAGAACGAATGGGGTGAATATCAAATAACGGGAAGGACTTAGAAACAAACAGTATGTATAAGGAAGAAAAGAAAGATGGAGAGAGGATAGAAAAAAGAGAGAAGATGAGAAGAAAAAGAAAAAAAAACATAGGAAAAGATAATTGGAAAAGGAAAAAAAGGATGACAAAAAAAAAGAAAGGACATATATGAGACAAAGAGACAGAGAAACAAAAGAGAGAGAAAAAGAAGAGAGAGAGAAAAAAAAGAATAACGACGCCACCGGAGGAAACATAACCACGCAACCATCTTTTTTCCATACAAAAAAAAGCAAATAAAAGAAATAAAATTCGTTCCACTACATTTCGGGACATTTTCTCTGATAAATGTCATCCCTTAAGACCCGATATATCACAAACCATGAAGCAACGAAGAGGAAGAGACGAAACACCAGCGATAAAACATTAGAAACACATAAAAATAAGCGGGATGAGAGAAAAATAAGAGAAAGATAATTTTTATTATCTTTCACTATGATGTACAGAAGGGTGAAGTTGCGAATGTAATAGGTTTTGTTTGTTATGTAACATTAAACATCGGCAATAACAAAAATGGCAATAATAATTATCCTCAGTGAGATGTATGTAATTTGTCAATCAGCATTAAATACAACAATAATGACAATACAACAACTACATATTAATAATAGGAATGATATCATCATTACTATCATTATCATTATTAATATGTTTATCTGTTTCTCTGTTTCTCTCTCTCTCTCTCTCTCCTATCCACTCCTCTCTTTCTCTCTCTCTCTCTGGCTCCCTTTCTCCCAATCTTTCTCTCTTCTACCTACTCTCTCCCTCTCCCACTTTCCCACTCTCTCCCTCTCCCCCTCTCTCCTTCTCGTCATGTCAGTCTGCATGTCTCTCTCTTCACCAATGAAAATGAAAATTATAACACTTCCTGCGGCCTCGCAACCGTATCAAAAGCACATCCTAAATTACCTGGTTAATTATCAATTTCCTCTACTGTCCGTTTTAATCTCTAACCCTCTCCCCCTGTTCTTTTCTACCTCCCCCTTTCCCCTTTTTATCTATTTAACGTTCTTTCTCACAATCCTTTGTACCGACGCCTTTTATTTCGAAATCTGATTCTCTTCATATATTACACGCAGATTTTTTTTCTCTTTCTCTTCTCTCTCTCTCTCTTTTTCTCTCACGCACACGCTCACACACACGCTCCCCCCCCCCCCCCCACACACACACACACTCACACACTCACACACACTGACCTAATTAACCGACCAACAGAACTCGCACCAAGAAATGCATTAGTTGATGAAATGGCGACTGGAAAGGTGAAAAATGCCAACAGCCGCTGTGTCAACACTTCCTAGCATGGCGGCGGCGTTGAAGGGGGGGGGGTGATGGGGGGAAGGTATGGTAGAGGGGAAGAGGGAAGGATAGAGGAGAAGGGGAGGATAGAGGGGATAGAGGGGTTGTCAACGCTTCCTAGTATGGCGGAGGCGCTGAAAGGGGGGGTAGAGGGGAAGAAGGGAGGATAGAGGGAGGTAGAGGAGGAGGGTGATAGAGAGGAGAGGGATGGATAAAGGGGGAAGGGAAGAGGATAGAGGGGAGACGAGGAGATAGGGGAAAGAAGGGTGAATGAAAGGGGAAAGGGGAAAGCGAGAGCGGAGAGAGGAGGGGAGAAGGGAGAGTGGTGAAGGGATTGGAGAAGGAAAAAGGAGAGAGAGGAAGCGAGGGAAGACGGGAAAGTGGAAAAAGGGAAAGGAGAATAGAGCGTAGAGCGGAGAAAGAAAAATTGAGAGGGATAAAAGAACAGGGAGAGAGAAGAGGTGCAAGGGAAAATGAGAGGGAAAGGGAAGGGAGAATGAAGTGGAGAGGAGAGGGGAGATGGAGAAGGAAGAAGTGAGAATGGATAGGAGAGGCGTGAAGCGTTAGTTTTAGAAGAGATGGGAAAAGAGAGTGGATAGGGAAACGGAGGAGAGACAGTGGAAAGAGAGAATGCAGAGTTAAGGGGAGAGGGGAGAAAGGAAAGGGGAGAGAGAGAGGAGAGGAGAAGGAAGAGTAGAGAAGGTGAAAAAAAAGAAGGGGGGAAAGGGGGAGAGGGGTCAAAAGGGGAGAGGGGGCGGAAGGGAGAGAAGAGAGAAGAGATGACGGGATAGTGGAAATTTGACTGGGACGGGGGAAAAGGAGAGCGGGAAGGGAAGAACAACAGAAAGGGAGGAAAATAAGACAGAAAGAAAGAAAGAAAACAGACTGGGGAGGGCAGGTGATGGGGTAAAAAGAGAAAGGTAAGGAGAAAAGAACAAAGAAAAGGGGGGGGGGGAGAAGAGTGCCCGGGGTAACACACTCGATGAAGATAAAAAGGTCAAACACTTGGACCGCAGATGATATTAGCTAACCCCGAGGACAACCTAACGCTCCGACCTCTGACCTAACTCTAACCTAACACTGTGGGAAGGTAGATGACTCTCGTCCATGCTCACAAAGATGACTCCTATTCATGCTCACAAAGATGACTCCTATTCATGCTCACAAACATGACTCCTATCCATGCTCACTAACATGACCCTATCCATGCTCACTAACATGACCCTATCCATGCTCACTAACATGATTCACATCCATGCTCACTAAGATGACTCCTATCCATGCTCACTAACATGATTCACATCCATGCTCACTAAGATGACTCCTATCCATGCTCACTAACATGATTCACATCCATGCTCACTAAGATGACTCCTATCCATGCTCACTAACATGATTCACATCCATGCTCACAAAGATGACTCCTATCCATGCTCACTAACATGATTCACATCCATGCTCACTAAGATGACTCCTATCCATGCTCACAAACATGATTCACATCCGTGCTCACTAAGATGACTTCTATCCATGCTCACTAACATGATTCACACCCATGCTCACTAAGATGACTCCTATCCATGCTCACTAACATGACTCACATCCATGCTCACTAAGATGACTCACATCCATGCTCACTAAGATGACTCACATCCATGCTCACTAAGATGACTCACATCCATGCTCACTAAGATGACTCACATCCATGCTCACTAAGATGACTCACATCCATGCTCACTAAGATGACTCACATCCATGCTCACTAAGATGACTCACATCCATACCCACTAGGCTTTATCCAAGAGCGAATCAAAGGGCTCTGACTCAGGAATGACCTTTTTCCTCCGTTTTAAGACGTCCAGCTCAGCCACAAAGACAGCTTCATTTAATTCCTCTTCTAATTCTGTGATTCCGCGTAATTGTTTGCTCAGCGGCTGACTTCAGATTAACAGCCACGAGCATAATAAATGTACATGTCCGGGAAGGAGGAGATGGACAGAGAGGAGAGGAAGGTAGAAATGACGGGTGGAAGGAAGGAGGGAGAGGGAGGAAGGGGGAGGAGGAGGAGGAGGAGGAGGAGGAGGAGGAGGAAGAAGAAGAGGGAAAGCGGGTGGGAGAGGAGGAGGAGGAGAGGGGGAAGGAGGAAGGAGTGGAGGAGGAGGAATAGGAGAAAGGAAGGGAGAGTAGGTGTGAGTGGGGGGAGGGAGGAAGGAAGAAGGGAGAAGGGAGAAGGAGGAGTGAGGGGTGGGGAGGAGGATGTGGTGGTGGTGGAGTAAGAGGAGGGAGTAGTAGAAGATGAAGATATGGAAAGAGGGACGGAAAAGAAAGACAGAGAAACGAGATCAAATAGAGAGATTTCCTCGTCGAGAGAACCGTACAGCCTGCCTATCATATCACAAAACCTTTATAGAACCTTAGGAATTATCATCCTCCTACCCGTTTCTCTCTACGTGCTTAACAACATTTCACAACGCCACAATCCGCTGCGTTGTGTCTTATTGCTCAATCCGACGATGGGGAAAAAACGTATTAACTGTATTACTATCTTTTTCTCTCTGTTCTTCTATCAGCTACACATGCATACAAAAGGCGTATAAGACGTACGTGTGTCCAAAAGAATCATAAATACATAAACAGCCAAATATAAACAGGATGATGGTAAAAGAACACGATTTAGGCCGTGCAGCTCCTCCCACTGGCGAAGAAAGATGAAGGATTTAGTACGGATGGCAGGCGAGACAAAGTCTTCATCCTACTTATCCTACTGTCTTTGAAATCCTCCTCATCGTATCCCATTCCTACTCGAAAAACGAGTCGTCCTTCTCGCTTCCTAATTAGCTTCTGCGCTCCTAATAACACCCCCAACTAAGCTAGGGGGAAGGGGGTGTAGGTGAGCTTGCCTGTGATCGTTAAAGCAAATTTAAATCAAGCTGTTGACTGATATCCATGTGCGCTGAGGTAGAAACCGCGACTTAGGAGGGTAGAGCAAGTTAGGTTCTAACACCGAAGTACTGGAGAGAGAGAGAGAGAGAGAGAGAGAGAGAGAGAGAGAGAGAGAGAGAGAGAGAGAGAGAGAGAGAGAGAGAGAGAGAGAGAGAGAG
>NC_051403.1:22249418-22264418 GCF_015228065.2 Penaeus monodon
CCTCTCTTTCCCTCCTTCCCTCCCTCCCTCCACCTACCGCACGTCATCTGAAAACGTTTTGGGGGAGCGGCGATGGCCCGACGCGTTCCCTGCGTCCTGAACTCCCACAATGAGGGAGTGGGTGGTGGGGGAGGTGTATGGGAATGTTGGGGGGAATGGGATTCAAAGAGGACTAGAAAGTGAAGAAGAGAAGGGAGAAGATAAGGGTATGGAACGTAAGGAGGAAAAGGGAGGAGGAGGAAAAAAAATAAAAAAGGTCTAGAAGAGCAGGGAGAGGACATAGAACACTAAAAGAAAAGAGGAGAGTAAAAGGGAATAAAAGACGAGAATGCACGAGAGTAGGAGGGAGAAGAGTGAGAGGGAAAAAAGAGAATGACAAAGGACGAGAAGCGAAGAAAGAACGAAAAGAGAAGACATAAAGAGGAAGAAAAAAAATGTCAGAGCAGCGCAGAGATAAGATCTATTACCGTCTTATTTCCCGGGCATTTATCATTTGCAACAATAATTACAACAATATTTATATACTTTTCCCCCACCTCTTACTCTCAGGAAGGGGAAGTAAAAAAAATATAAAGGAAATGGCCAATACGTCCTTATTACATATAAAAAAGAGGGCGACAGAGAAGGGGGGAGGGGGCGTAGAAGGGGAGAGGATGAGAAAAAGAAAAGGGGAAAAAGAGAGAGAACAAAATCACAGTAATAACTTATTCACTTCCATTCGCGTACGTCAAATCACGGGGCGCAGGCGCATAATCAGTTCACGCAGCGATACGCGAAATACCTGTTTTGCACAACACGAAAAAACCGCGGAAACGTTGGACTAAAAACGGAATATCAATCACCGGCCAAACTGTTCTCTTCCGCCGCCCCTTCGCGCTCCGTACTTTGATAACTCTTTAACTGTCTCCCCTACTCCCCCCTTCTACCCTACACTACTTCTCTCCACCTTCCCCCCCTCACCCCTTCTACCCTACCCTCCTTCTCTCCCCTTTCTCCCCCCTCACCCCTTCTACCCTATCCTACTTCTCTCCCCCTCCCCCTCTTACCTCACTTAGCTCCTCCTCTCTCTTATTTCCACTCTCCCCTCCCCCCATCCTCTCTCCCATACTCCTCTCCCCCTAATCCCCTCTCCCATCTCCCCCCCTCAATCCTCTCCTCCATCTCCCCTCCCCCTAATCCCCTCTCCCATCTCCTATTCCCTTTTTCCCCTTCTCACTTCCCCCAACCTTCCTCCCCCTTTCCCTATTTCCCCCATCTTACTTCCCCCAACCCCCTTTTCAACTCCCCCCCCCTCGTCTGCTCCCCCGCCATGTTGCGTGTCTGGCTTCGTCCCGATACCATCTATGCAAAGGGCTTTTCTCGTGTGCGATTTTTTTTTACGGCGCCTTTAGTACGACCGTTATCGACAATACAAAAATAAGATAAGGTCAAGATTATTTTTTTAAAAAATATACACAATAAAAAAATAAACAAATAAATAAAAATAAAATACAATTTCGTTTCTTTCACTATCTTCTTTTTCTGCTCCCATCAACGTTTCCTCTGATTCTCTCTTCCCCATTCCCCTTCTTCCCTCGTTCGCTCTCGCTGAACAACCAGACAGCCTGAAGTCCAAAGATAAGGCCCAGCGAGGAAGAGGGGGTGGGGGTTGGGGGTGGGGGGTAGGTACGAGGAGAGTGCCAATCACATCCGTTGTGGCACGCAAGTCACGTGATCCTGCCAGTCTGAATGAGGTTAATGATGAAGAAAAGTGAAAGGAGAAAAGGAAAGCGAAAAGAGGGCGAAGAGGGACCCTTTCTCTGGCAAGATCTGAGTGCGAGGCGAGAGAAGAATAGACAGGTGACCGTCGCCCTCGACATGGCGTTCTCGAGTCGCATACAAGGCACCGACGTGTTTTTGTCTCGGAAAAGAGGAAACAGACAAAGGGAGAGGAAAATTATATATATATATATATATATATATATATATATATATATATATATATATATATATATATACATATGTATGTATATTATATATATATATATATATATATATATATATATATATAGATATATATATAGATAGATAGATAGATACATTCATACATACATATATAGGTATACATTCACTGGTGTATGTACGTATGTGATGTACGTATGGGTATGAGTATGTGTATGAATATATATTATAATTTCCTCTCCCTTTGTCTGTTTCCTCTTTTCCGAGACAAAAACACGTCGGTGCCTTGTGTATATATGTGTGTGTATGTATATGTATATATATATATATATATATATATATATATATATATATATATATATATATATATATATATATATATATATATATATGAGACAGAGTCAATAAGAAATAAAGAGAAGAACAGGATAAAAGAAAAATATGAGAAAGAGAGAGAGAGAGAGGTTGCTGATCGTGTGAAACTAAGGGGGGCGGAAGAGAGACCAGGAGGGAACGCATACTGTATGCTCTATCATGCACGATACAGCGCATGACCACACCGCGAGGCACATCTGATATAAAGCAGCTGATCATGATCGCCGAGGTCGTGACTCGGAGGTTGTGGACGAGATGGAAGAGGGGGGAGGGGGGGAGGGAAGCAGAGAGGGAGGAGAAGGGGAGGGGAAGGGAAGCAGAGAGGGAGGAGAAGGGAAGGAGAGAGGAAAGAGAGAGGGAGGAGAGGGGAAGGAGAAGGGGATGGGAGGAGGAGGAGAAGGGAGGAGGAAAGGAGAAAGGGGAGAGGAGGAGAAAGGGGAGAGGAGGAGGAGGAAGGGGAGAGGAGGGAAAAGAGGGAAAAGTGAGAGAGGAGAGGAAAAAGAGGAGGAAGAGTACGAGAGGAGAAGTGTGGAATTAAATAAGAGAGATCGGGAAGAAAAAAGATGGAAGAAAAGGACAGATGGAAATAAACGGAGGCAGGGAGGATAAACAGGGGGGAGGCGAATAGTGGAATGGTAACGAAAAAGAGAGGAAGGGAAAGGAAGGAGGAGGAAAAATAGAACAGATGAAAATGAAAGGAAGAGGGTAAAAGGACAGAGGAGAGGGAAGAGGACGGAGTGTTGTCAGAGGAGGAAACGAGTGGCTAGTGGTAGGGCGTAGATAATGATAGAAGGGAGACGGAAAGGAAGAAAGGGGAAGGGAAAGGAAGGGATGGAGGAAAAAGATTCTAGGTAACAGATTAGGAATGAAATATGAACTCGTTTGGAGAGTCGGTGTTAAGAGGATCGGGGAGAGGGGAGGGGGGAGGAGGAGGAGGAGGAGGAGGAGGAGGAGGAGGAGGAGGAGAAAAAGAAGCGAGAAGAAGAGGGGGAGAAGGAGGAGGAGGAGGAGGAGTAGGAAAAGAAAAAAATAGAAAATACAAGAGGGAAAGGAGGGGAAGGAGTACGTAAGAAAGCACGAAAGACAAGGAGATTAGGAGGTAAGTGTAAGAACGAAAAAGAAAGGGAAGGACGAAGAAAATACAAAACCGCAGAGGAGGAGGGAGGGAACGTAAAAACGTAAGGTAAAATAAGGAGAGGGAGGAGAGTAGAACGAACTGACTCAAAACGAAAAGTCAGAAAAGAATGAGAATGAGACAGAAGGAAGGAGGAGGGAAAGGACCGAAAGGGAGGGAGGGAGGAAGGAAGGGCATCCATATCTCGGGAGATAATGGATAATCAATGTCTACCTCATACGGATGATCTACCTGCGTGGTGATGGCCGTAAATGATCGCTCCTTATTTCAGACAGAGACGCATGGCCGCCCTACTTTTCTTGGCGGCCTTCGGCTACGGCGTTTGTTTTATATTTCGGCTTTGAAAACGAATCCTTTAGAGCGTTGGTTGATGGTGGTGGTGGTGGTGGGGGCAGAGGAGCGGGTGGGAGGGAGGGATGGAGGGGGGGAAGGAGGGAAAGAAGAGGAAGAGGAGGGGAGAGAACGCTCGTGCGCGCGCGCGCATCAGCACGTTCACGCAAGCGTGTGTTCGCGTGTTGTTCAGCCAGCTCTCTTCAAGTGCGTCTGCACATGAGTGCACCAGATGTACATAATTACGAATGACTTTGCACAGAGCTCGCCATAATCCCGAAATTCTCCCGAATTTCGAAGTTCTCACTTCCCATAACCAAGTTTTCCTAAAGCGACTCCCACCGACAGAGCAATCACATGTAGCGCTGCAACTTATGCATCCAATTGCGCCGTTCTGAAGAAGAATCTTGTTAGCAGACGTCAGGGCGATCCTCTCACGCCAGATTACTCCACCGATTGCAGGCGCAACAGCACTCTTACGTCTCAACTTTAAGCACAGATGTACGGCCCGGAATGGCGTCCAATAATAGCGGCGATATCCGGTATTACAATCAATATACCAATTGAGCTATAATCAGAATCGCGTTCCTCTTTTGCCGAAGCGCTGGTCGTTAATATTCCGTCATGGTTACGGAAACTGTAGACATTTCTGAAAAGAGAAGACTGCCATGCACAAAAACACTGTTGCTATTTCGTTAATTTTCAACTACACCATTTCTTGGATTCCTAAACTATACCAAGTCACTAGTTTTGAAAATAACCATCAAGTCAATTCTGATGAAAATACTGTTTCATCAATGCTGAAAAATATTGCTTCATGAATTCCGGAAAATAACGCTTCATTTTTCGAAAATACCATTTTGTCATTTCCAAAAACATGATTCGCCAATTTTCATGAATTCACCAAAAGAGCATTTCGTCAACATGATGATGATGATGATGATGATGATGATGATGATGATGATGATGATGATGATGATGATGATGATGATGATGATGATGATGATGATGATGATGATGATGATGATGATGATGATGATGCTGATGATGATGATGATGATGATGATGATAATGATGATGATGATGGGTGATATGAGTTGGTGGAGGTAGGGGAACGGTGGAAGAATGGGAGGAAGAATTGGTGGAGTAGGCGTGGTGGAAGGAGAACTACCGAAGGTGGAAAATGGGTGAAAAGAAAATTGGTGGAAGGCGCGTGGCTTATGGAAGAAGTGGAAGAGGGGAAGGGAAGAGGGGGGGGAGGGAGGGGAGGTAGAACTATCGATGGTGGTCGAGCCAATTAAACCATCTGAGGACGTGTCGTTAATCACCAATAATTGGGTTGTACAGGGAGGATATTGCTCCGGTCGTGATGGGGGTTGGGGCGTCGGTAGGAGCTTGGGGGAGGAAGGGGGGGAGGGAGGGATGGGATTGGGGAGTCGGTAGGGGCCTGGGGGTGCAGATAGGGAGGCGGTTGGGGTGGAGGGGGGGATGGAGGGTGGTGTATTTATTGGCTAAAGCAGTTTAGCGCGAAGCCAAAAAGGATTTAAGCTTTAACGCTGAGAGGTCAAGTTTATTATTTTTTATTATTTTTTTCCTTTCGTGAAATGTGAAATGTCGAAATACAATACAGATTACCGTAATACAATAGATATCATAACATACATCCTTCTGTAAAACAAGAATTTCTTACCAAAAACAAAAATACATAAATACGAACTGAGAGGGGTATCTACACAATCGGCTGCCATCTTTATTTATAGATAAACATATATATATAAAATGACAATAATGATAACGGTTTTCAAAATCCATATGAACTATTACAGGCCTAACTTCCTAAGTTAGGTGCAAATGATATCTCCATAAAGATAAATGTAAAACTTTCCTTAAAAATAAAAATGATAATCATCGCAATAATAATGGAAATAACAAAAACAATAGCAACAACCAATAGCAACAACAACAATAACAAAAATAATAATGCAAATTAAATAAATGAATAAACGACCGAAAAAAGTGTCAAGAGCACCAGAGCCAACAGCATTACAGCAAAGCAATTAAAAGCTGCAACAACCTAAAATGTGCATGTTTTGTGGCCACTAATAAACCGATGCAAAATGAAGTCTAAATATCATTAAAACTTTTAAAGCAGTATATTACAAAAGACAAAAGATGTTTTTGTTTTTTTTTCCTCGTTAATACCAGAATACAGTAATGGTATTTTCAAGCCTGATTCTATTTCCAAGTTTCATTATATTTACATCATTATTCTTATTCGATCACTGTGTCATTTATCTGGCCGTGCTGTCACGATCTCCTACAATTTGCCACAGCGGAAAATATGACTTACAAACGTCGAATGCCTCTGTTCATCGGATAAAAGCGACCTGTAACTTACAAATGGAAGTTTAGTGTCAAAGGCCGTCCCGACAAAGGAAGGAAGTTGTCCAATATGACTGAAATAAGGAGCAAAGGAATGAAGTTCAATATGACTGATAAAAAGGGGTAATTACGCTACGAGATCTGTCTGACTAGTTCCATTCACAGACCAGAAGAGATTTGGACTCAAAATGCATCAATATACCAATAGGGACATACAACGACCCGATCTTACATGATCACACTTTGCGTCATTCTATGTAGGATAAAATCAATCTTCCCTTCTCTCTTTTATGAACTGCTGCCGCCTTTATTGGTTGGTTTCCTGGTTAACTGGTTTGTCAGCAGGATTACTAAAAAAAATACGGACGGATTGTGATAAAAAAGAAAAGGAAAAAAAAAGTGGGGCAGCTATGACGTGGGATAAGCTTTTGGTGGTGAATCGGATCTGAGTATGGATTTTGGACCTAAATGAAGGATTCTCTGCTAAGATGAATCATCTCAGAAAAACGGTCTGCTTGGGAATTCCAAAAGCAAGGATTTACTGATAGCATGAGTCATTCCGGTGAATAGATCTGTTTAGAAAATCATTGTTGCAATAAGATGCTACCATTTCAGTCGAGCGTACATTGATTCCTTTGTGCTTTGTAAAGTTACTGCCCAAGTATGTGCTTGATCAACGGATTCTTAGCCGAAAGGAATAGGTTATAACCTCATTTTATCTCGTCGATACGAAGCCATATATACGGTGGAAATGAACTGTTCAGTAGTTTTTGAACGTCATGCAAGGAACCTACGATCATACGTCACACCCACCCAAACACACACAACTATAAATATATATATTTTGTATCAACATAAAAAAAACTCTTAGCGTGTTTGTGTAGTATAGTGATTTGGTGTATTGTAGTGTACTGTAGTGTATTGTAGTGTATTGTAGTGTGTGTGTGTGTGTGTGTGTGTGTGTGTGTGTGTGTGTGTGTGTGTGTGTGTGTGTGTGTGTGTGTGTGTGTGTGTGTGTGTGTGTGTGTGTAGGAAGGCCTAATTAGACAATTCAGTTACAATGCCTGTAAATGCCTTCAATCCTAACTAACCTAAATATCGATAATGAAGTTAATTATAAAAAAAAATATCTGATATCAAAACCAGAATATAGGCTCGTTTCGCGTCGATGGGTTAAAAGTAATATACGATTATCTTTGCTTTGTGGTGCACCCGTTATACTGAAACTGGAATAAAAAATTCAGTGACGGAAATACATTCGAATTATAGTCCAACCTTTTTTTCAGTTCCATTAAAAACTCCACTTTAGTATTTCATATCCTAGTGAATTTATCAGCACTATAACAAAAATATGATATATTTCAGAGGGCAAAAAGGTCACAGGTTAAACAGTATATCACAACGGTAGCTACATTTCCAAATATAAACTTCTGCCGCTCTCTGTTTACAGAAGCATCGACAATCGTAAACAATTATGCTTTACACTAAAAACAAAAACAAAAACAACAAAAATAATAATAAACAAATAGATAAAACTTGCGACCATGAAAAATCTACAAGTCAAAACGAAAGCACATTAGAAACAACAAAAACAACCACGTCACTCAAAGCTTATCGGCAAAAGCTCATGCCCTGATAATGAAAGGCATATGTGATACAACAGCAACAACATGGAGTCACTCAAAATGTATCAGAAAAACTTCATACCCTGAAAATCGAAAGCACATGAGAAACAATAGCAACAACGACAACAATATCAAGATCAACAACAACAACGAGAGCGATAACAGCAACAACTGCAACATACTACTCAAAAAACAGTGGCCTTGAAAAATAAGCAAGCAAAACTCTCCCTTATACAAAACGCGAGAACTCAAACTTGTCAGTAGCTCAATTGAAAACTACTAACCTGCAGAACCAATAACAGAAAAAGAAGAAGAAAAGAGGAAAACAGAAGAAGAGGAGGAAAACGTAGTAGTAGTAGTAGTAGTAGGAGAAGAAGAAGAGGAAGAAGAAGAAGAAGAAAAGAGGAAAACAGAAGGAGAAGAAGAGGAAAACGTAGTAGTAGTAGTAGTAGTAGTAGTAGTAGTAGTAGTAGTAGTAGAGAAAGAAGAAGAAGAAGAAGAAGAAGAAGAAGAAGAAGAAGAAGAAGAAGAAGAAGAAGAAGAAGAAGAAGAAGAAGAAGAAGGGGGGAAGGAAAAAGAGGAAGAGGAAGAAGGAAAAGAAGAGGAAAAAAAAATTTAATAATAAGAGGAAAGAAAAGGCACAAACTACCTGTACTGTACCTAAACAGGCGATACCGTAGCATTTTAATCCTTTACAATTGCAGTAACAGAATTACATACTTTCAAGTGAAATAATTTCCCTTTAACATGAATATCCGGACTGGGTACACACTCGGAATTATTTATAGTACATGATTTCCTTCCGACAACAGTAATGAATATTCGCATTAAAGGAAAATAATTACGAAATCATAGCTGGATTCCGATCGCCTTGGGATTAACGAGCATGATTAACGGTGGCAATGGTGTCATTCTTCCTGATACTTTGATGAAACTGTTTAAATAATTTCATTTCATAAGTTCTGGGAATCTTGGTCTTGCCTTCACTCTCTTTCTCTTCTCACTCTCTCTTTCTTTCTCTTTCTCTTTCTCACTCTTACTCTTACTCTCACTCTCTCTCTATCTCTCTCTCCTGTCTCATTCCATATTCTCTTCTTCCTTTCTTTGTCTCTTTCTGTCTTCCCTTTCTCTATAAAATCCCTCTTCTTACTCTTTCCTATACGCACTCAAACTTCTATTCCCCTTGGCTTTAAATTAAACTCCCCGCCCTTTTCCTTCCCCACATTCCATTATTCTCCCTTTCCCTCTCCCTCTTCATTTCCGTTTTCCCATCCCCTCTTTCCCTCTCATTCCCACTCCCATTCCTTATCCCAATCCCGCTCCTACTCCAGCTCTTACTCCCACTCATACTCCATGCTAACTCCCACTCCCAATCCTACTCCCTTTCCCTTTCCTCAGTGCCGTCCATCTCTCATACGAGTCTTGCTATCGGACACATTAAAGTTCATTGGCGGGGAGCGTTCGGACGGCAAGTAGTCCCACGTATCTCTCAAATAGCCCAACGCATAGCCTGTCTAATAGTCCGTCACTCTCTCCAATACAAAGGTACTTTATTCTGTTTGTTGCAAGGGATATTGTTATTCTATTTGTGGCAAGGGTTATTATTAATCTATCTGTTACAAGGGTTAGTCATTACGTAAAAAGTAAGTTTACATGACATGTTAATATAAGGTAGACGTAAGGAAATCAAAGGTTCAAATAAAATGTACACTTTAGAAAAAATACGAAATAATTCTAGAAACACGAAATTATTCTATGAAAAATTACATATCCCTATCAAAATAATTAGAAAATCTGATCACATACGAAGATTAAAGCTAATAATTCAAAAACATATTCGAATACATCCCGGGAAAACAAATCGCGAATCCAACCCCCCCCCCCCAAAAAAAAAAAAAAAAAAAAATCGCCGACGCCTTGCCAAGAAGTACTGTACCCGACAACCTATCGGTGAGCAACCAAGCAAAGGGCGAAAGTCAAGGGAACTTCAGGTAACTCATCGGCCTCGACTAACAAGACGATACCCAAGCCCACGACACGTCATTCTAGAATCTTTGGTCGCTGATAAATCAATGTAGGGTACACCTGGGGGGAGGTAAGGAGGGAGAAGAGGAGGAAGGGGGAGGAAGATATATGAGGAAGAGGAGGAGGGGAGGGAGGCAGAGGAGGAGGAGGACACGGGGGAAGTAAGGAGGGGGAAGAGGAGGAGGAGGGGGGAGGAAGATATTGGAAGAAGAGGAGGAGGGGGAGGGGAAGTAAGGCGGGGGAAGAGGAGGAGGGAGAGAGAGAAATTGGAGGAAGAGGAAGAGGGGAGGAAGGGAGAGGAAGAGGACGATGGGGAAGTATGGAAGTGGAAGATATAGAAGCAAGAGGAGAAAAGGGAGGTAGGCAGAGAGGAAAGTAAGGAGGGGGGAGAGGAGGAGGGGGGAGTAGAGGGAAGGAGACAGAGGAGGAAGAAGAGGGGTAGGAAGGGTAGGAGGGGGGATGAGAGGGAGGAGGGGGAGGAGGAGGAGGAAATGGAAGGGAAGGAGGGGGGCAAGCAAGGGAGACGAAAGGTTGAGAAAGAGCGAGAGGAAGAGCTGGAGGTGGAGGAGGAGGATTCGGGGAAGGGGGGAAGAGGGGGGGGGGTCGGGGAAGAGCGAGAAGGGTACAAAGAAGCCGGGACGTCGTCAGCCACGTAATTAAGAACGTCTATCACGACGTCGACGACTCGGTAGCGACGCAGCATCTACCCCCCCCCCCAAGTCCTTTTCCGCTCCGCTAAACGCCATAAAAAGCACAGCAAGCAACATAAAAAGGGTAACCAAAGGGAGGGAATCAATATGTAAACAATGCAGCCCCGCTTGTTCTACGACACACGCCCACGTCGCCGGCATCGTCTTTCCGACGTCGCGATAATTGAACTTGTCCCCATCACGAAGGCTGTGATTGACACATTAAATGAGTACATTAAGGCCGGAGACGAGGGGTGTGGCAAGGGGGGAGTGGGAGGGGGGTAGGGGGTGTCTTGTAGCACTCGCCTGGGTGCGTGCGCGCGCGCCTGGATCTGCATCACATCGCATCTTCATGAGGTATTCATGTTGTTTATACATGTCAATGTGACATATATAATATGCCAATACCTTATTAATTACTGACTCATCATCTAATGATTCAGATTGATGACTGATAAATGATAAGAGAGAGACAGACAATGAACGAAAAAGCAAGGCGAAAATGTACAATGGGGGGACCAAAATGTTTTAATAGTGGAGACCAGTAATGTTCGATTCATGACTACATCCTACAAACATACGATAATACACACAAACACACACACACACACACACACACGCGCGCGCGCGCGCACGAATACACATACACATAACATGTACCATATGCATGCGAGGAAGGAGGGGAGGGAGGGCATACGTACGTGTATTATTCAAAATAAACCTTTGCAATTGAGCCAAGAATATACCCCACGCCCCTTTACACAACAAGGAATTCCACGATAACATGAACGCACAAGTAATCACGACACATAATCAACTTGATGCTTAATTGTGCAATCTATGCAACATGTCTACGCACTCAACGACGTGCAGCCAAAACATCTGAATATGAGGCACAGCATGAAAAGTCACTTTCTTGAACATATTACATTCATGTTGAGTATAAAATCATTGCCAATCTACTAATCATAATTGCTGTTGTTGTTTTTATTATTATTACCATCATAATTGCAATATCATCAATATTATCATTACCATCATCTGCTCTTCAATTCTAAAAGTATATAAAAATATACTGAAACATTAAAGGAGAAATTCCGTCACTGGCGTAAACCCATTTTCACTAAAATCAATTTAGTTTTATATTTTTAATTACTCTGCGGCTAATGCAGTAATGAAATGAATATTGGAATACAAAGGCTAAAACGAAATTTAAATAACAATATAGCCATTTGTGCGATTTTAAGATAATAGCGGGGAAGTTCACGTTTAACAATATTGTAAAAATAAATCACGGTAGGAATATGGCAGAAATAATTTTAAGGAGATTATTCAGTAAAATGAGGATGTAGAAAAAATATTAATATTAGTAGTAATGATGATGATGATACTAATACTAATAATGATAATAACAACAATAATAATATCATTATAATAATAACAAAAATAACACCAACAAGATCAAGAACACAAGGAATAATAATGATAGAAATAGTAATAATAGTAACAACAACAGTAATAACAGCAATAATAATAATAATAATAATAATAATAATAATAATAACTCTCTCTCTCTCTCTCTCTCTCTCTCTCTCTCTCTCTCTCTCTCTCTCTCTCTCTCTCTCTCTACCTTCCTTCACTTACACACTCCTTACCACTCCCCCTCTCTGCCTCTCCTTCCCCCTCCCCCTCTCCCTAAGTAATCTGATACACCTTCCTTCATCCGCCCAACCATATACATCGACAAACCGGAGATTAATATGGGCGTGTCCGTGTTGGGGGCGTGGCTGCGGTAAGCGTAAGGGCGCAGGTGGCACGGAAAAGGAGAGAGAGAGAGAGAGAGAGAGAGAGAGAGAGAGAGAGAGAGAGAGAGAGAGAGTAATGTCAGCAAAAAATCTGTGAAGAGAGAGGAAAGAAAAAGAGAAGAGAAAAAACAGAGAACACATAAAAAAGAAGAGAAACGAAAAGGAGAGAGAGGAGAGAGAGAGAGAGAGAGAGGAGAAGAGAGAAGAAAGGGGAGAGAGAAGAGAGAGAGAGAGAGAGAGAGAGAGGAGAGGAGGAGGAGGGAAGAGAGAGAGAGAGAGAGAGAGAGAGAGAGAGAGAGAGAGAGAGAGAGAGAGAGAGAGAGAGAGAGAGAGAGAGAGAGAGAGAGAGGATGGGGGAAAGGGGGCAGCATAAGACAAATCGCAGTGATGATCTAAATTCATCTCCAATTCTTCCTTCTATTCCTCCGCTACCTATCACTACTGAATCCAATAAAAATACTTCAGCAATTAATCAGTATCTTTCAAATCTATAATAACGGTTCAGTTTAAAAATCTATACAGCATGTTAATGTGATATAGACGTTGCCTCAGTGACAAATTTCGCTAACGTGACAACAATTTTACGAAATAAATTGCCTATTATCAAGCATTACTACATCATCCGGTGTGATGAGATGATGTAGAAATTGAAATTGAAAGAAAAAAAAAACGAAAATGAGGAAAGAGAAGAAAAAGGAGATGGAGAGGGAGGAAGAAGAAAAAGAGAAGGAGGAGGAAAGAGAGAGAGAAAAAAAAGAGGAGCCGGAGAAGGAGGAAAGGAGAAAAAGCAAAAAAAAAGAGGAAAACGAAGAAATGGGAGGAGGAGGAGGAGGAGGAGGAAGGAAAAAGGAGGAGGTAAAACAAGAAAAAGAAGGAGGAGGCGGAGGAGGAGGAAGTATTTTTTCACGGTTAGACAAAAATTGTTTACCTCTGTTATTAATTAGTAAAATAATGGTTTCACTCCATCCATCACTCTCGCCTCGCCGGAATGAATAAATTAAATAATGAACGAACACATACCAACACCATGACACATATATACCTACAAACACACACACCCGACACAGACACCCATTAAAAAATAAAAAATAAATAAATATACATACATACATACAAACACACATCATCCACACACATCATCCACACACACACACACACACACACTAACCTCCACCCCCCACATCCCCCATCACCCCACTCACGCACATGCCGAAGCTCCCTCTCCAAAAGATTTCGTGATGCAATAAAGGCAATCAATCAATGACCCAATAATTGGATTGCGACCTTATCATCCTCTTCCTCGCTTGTGATTACGCCGCGAGTACCCGGATGTCGGTTGTCACGGGGCGCTCTCTGCCGGAGGTCAGGGCGGCGCGACGAAGGGGGGGGGGGGGGAGGGGGGTGGAAGGGGGGGGGGGGAAGGGGGAAAGGAGGAGGAGGAAAGAGAGATGTAAGAGGGAGAGGAAGAAGAGGAGGAAAAGGAGGAGAAGGAGGCGAAGGAAGCAAAGGAGGAGGAAGCGGTGGAGGAGAAGATAAAGGAGGTGGAGGAAGAGGAAAGGTAGGAAGAGGAGGGGAAAAGAAAGAGAAAATAAGAAGAAAGAGGAAAAAAGAAGGAATGGAGGAGGACCTTTGACGTCATTTGTGGAAGAAGAGAAGGAGAGAAATAAGGAAGAAAAGGAGGAGTAAGAGGAAGAGGAGAAGGAGGAAGGGATGAGGAAGAGGAAGAGTAGAAAAGGAGGAAGGGAAGAGGAAGAGTAGAAAAGGAGGAAGGGAGAAGGAGAGAGGAAAAAAAAGAAAATGAGAAGACAGAGAAAAGCAGAAAGAAATAGAAAGCGAGAGGGAGGAGAATCCTTGACGTCACTTGTATTTAGACTATACTTATTTCCGGACTCAGCGCCTTCCACCGCCTCCAAGGCAGGTGTCAAGTTACGCCTAAACTCTCCAGGTTCCTCGTCGATTGGAGACAAATTTTTCTCGAAATTAGGAGCAAATTTGTGTCGTAAAACTTGCTCTCAAATAACACAAATATAGGAGTATATTATGGACTAGATGGAGGACGAGAGAAAAAAGAATAATATATAATGAAGCAGGGTAAAGGGAGAATGAAGAGATGAAAGAGGGAATGAGAAAATGTAAGAATAGGGAATGAGGGGGGGTGATGAGAAAATTAGGAAATGGGTGAATTGAGGGGTTTTGAGACAGAGGAAATGAGGAAGTAGACGGAAAATAGGAGAGGTGAAGAGTTAAGAAGAAGAAGAAGAAGAAGAAGAAAAAAAAAAAAAAAAAAAAAAAAAAAAAAACGAAGAATTTGACAAGTGACGAGTTAGAGAGGTTATTGGAACTAAGCGTAAAACCAGAACGGAAATAACGAAAAAAAGTAATAATGGAGAACGACAGAAAATCAGAAGGCGGCCCAAATCAAGACTTACATAATGACAGTTTTCTCTTTCTCCTTTTCCTTCTCTTTCTTCTTTTCCTCCTCCTTCATTTTCATAACATCAACGTGAAAGACAAAGTTAAGGTAAGCAAAGACAATGATGAAGAAGGTAAGGAGATAATCCGAATGAGTAAATAGGCATAAAAACAAATAAAAATAGAAATAGATACACAAACAAATAAATAAAGGGCTAAAAATACAGCGTCATTGCGAAGGAAAAACGCAGTTGCAACATTTGATAATAATGCCTCTCTTA
>NC_051403.1:22266918-22276918 GCF_015228065.2 Penaeus monodon
TATTAGGGACAGTGAAATGTTTACGAAAATTACAGCAGACGGAGATGATAAGTAAAACGGGAAAAAAAAAAAAAAAAAAAAAAAAAAAAAAAAAAAAAAAAAAAAATATATATATATATATATATATATATATATATATTATATATATATATATATATATCATATATACATATATACATACATACATACATATATATATATATATATATATATATATATATATATTAAAAATGATAATAATAGTAGTAAGTAAAAAGCAATAAAGCCAATATCCCTGATTCAACAGTTTATGAGCAAACAGCGCGAGGTCAATAAACTTTGATACATTCATAAATAAAATCATTTGCGACTTTACACACTCTTAAAGAGGTATATTCGCCACGACGTTAGCACCCAAGCGGCCCTTCAAACCGACTTCTATCACGCGAGAAACAACCAACGGTCTCTCTCTCTCTCTCTCTCTCTCTCTCTCTCTCTCTCTCTCTCTCTCTCTCTCTCTCCACTCTCTCTTTCTCTCTCTCTCCACTCTCTCTTTCTCTCTCTCTCCACTCTCTCTTTCATTCTCTCTCTCCACTCTCTCTTTTCTCTCTCTCCACTCTCTCTTTCTCTCTCTCTCCCTCTCTCTCTTTCTCTCTCTCTCTCTCTAACACTCCCCCCTCTCTCTCTTGTCCCCCCTCTCTCTTTCCCCCCTTTTCTTTTCCCCCCTCTCTCCCTCCCTCCTCTCTTTCCCCCCCTCTCTCTCTCTTGTCTCCTCCCTCTCTCTCTCTCTATCTCCCCCTCTCCTCCCTCTCTTTTGCCCCCTCTCTCTCCCTTCCTCTCTCCCTCTCCCTTTTCCTTCCTTACTCCCCCTTTCTTCCCCTTTTCTCTCTTCTTCTCTCCTTTTCTCTCTCTCTCCTCTCTTCCTCCTCTCTTCCCCCCCTCTCTCCCTCTCTTCCCCCCCTCTCTCCGTCTCTTCCCCCCCTCTCTCTCTCTTCCCCCCCCTCTCTCTCTCTCTCTCTTCTCTCCTCTCTCTCTCTCTCTCTCTCTCTCTCTCTCTCTCTCTCTCTCTCTCTCTCTCTCTCTCTCTCTCTCTCTCTCCTTCTCTATCTCTGTCTCGGCCTCTGTCTCGGTCTCTACCTCTCTCTCCGTCTCTCCTTCTCTCTCTCTCTCTCTCTCTCTCTCTCTCTCTCTCTCCCCTCTCCCTCTCACTACTATTAAATAAATCGATATATTATTTATTGGCCTTAAAGACCATAATAAGCGTCCCCGTAACCGAGCCATGTTTGCTGATTATTTCCAATCGCTTTATATCATCACGACCATCGTAATAACACGATAAGAAAGACGAACCCAAAGTATTCTAATCATTGCTAGCAAAGGAAGAGTTACGAGATCAACAGACTAGTAGCTCCGACAAAGGTCTATTAAATGATCATAATGAAGTGAGTTTAGGAAGTAAAAGTAGTAGAGTATTAGTAAAAAAGAAAAAAAAGGAAAAGAAAGAAAAAGAAAAAAGTAGAAGTGAAAGCAGAAAATAACTGAGGTTTGGCAACAAAGGTACTACGACCATTATCATATTGACATTAACATTTCCAGGACTTTTACATCCGTATTGATGATGATGATGCTAATGCTCATGTTGCTATTACAGCTGTTAATACACTACGTACTATAACCTAAATTGCTACTAATACAAAATATGAAGAACAATAACAATTATATTGAGAGTTGTATCGCCAGAGGTCATAACAATGTTATAAAAAAGTAAGAATAAAATTTACTATATTTATATCAAAATGGATAAGAGGCTTAATATTACTAATAATAATCATGATAATGGTGATGGCGATAATAGTAATAACAAAATTATCATTACAACATAATAAAACAATAAAACAACCGCACTACTAACATCACACAGCTTGTGTTAAGAATAGGATCTAAACATTCAAAAGTAAAACAAATAAAGGAATTCTACTGGAAAAGATATAAAAAAAGAAACAGAATAAGGATACTTTACAAGCCTACTCTGTATAACAAAAGATAATTTACGAAATTTAGGCCTATCTAGACACTCGGGGGGCAAATTGGGGGCTTCCTCCTCGGCATCAAGATGAGGAACAAAAAGCGTCTTTCTGAACACTGCTTTTACACATCCATTATTTTCCTCTAGACACGAATGAAGGAAACCAAAAAATATATAAACATTAGATTTCGCCCTGCTCCTCTTTCTCACTTCCTTTTTTCATTTATTTATTTTTTTTACTAGCTCTGTCTTTGTTTCTGGTTTTGACTGCCCCCCCCCCCGTCTCTCTCTCTTTGCCACTCCTCCTTCCCCTTTCTCGATTTCCCTCAAACAGTGTCTTTCCTTCCCTATGAACCTCATTCCCTTTTATTCCTCTGACACACGCGTCACCTCACATAATCATTCTCCGTCACACTTTCACCGTCGTTTATGCGATTTACATCTTAACGACACACTCTCTCCTTGAGCTTTCTTCCTCCACCCTTCACTGCTCTTGCCCCCGCCCCACTCTGACTGGCTGTCTGTCTGTCTGTTTTTTACCGGGTATTTCCATTTCCCCCTCTCTATCTACTTACTCACTCTCTCTGTCTCTGTCTCCCCCCCTCTCTCTTTCTCTCGTTTCGTCTATCTCTCTTCTCCGTCCTTCCCACCTTCCCTTCCTCTCTCAACCTTTCTTCCTCCCTTCCTTTCCTCTCTCCCAGCCTCCCACTCTGCCTCCCTTTCTCCCTCCCTCCCTCCTATCCACCCATCCACTCACCTACCCACCCTCCATTCCTCCTTAACACCCCTCTCCCTCTCCCTTCCCTCCCTGTCTCTTTCGGCTTTATATATCCAGCAAATATAAATCTATCCCCGCTGCCCATCGTCAATCCCAAGCGACGTCTCAACAAATTAGAGTAGAGCCTAAGAGAGCCTAATGTTGCGGAAAGACATTACATGCTAGGCCTAAAATCCTCTAGAACCCTAAGCACTCGAAGCAGGGAGGAAGTGTGGGGGAGTGGGGGCAGGATAAGGATTGGGGGGAGGGGGGGTAGATCTCATGCTGTTCAAGTGGCCAACCAAGCGCATGATTTCTTCATCTTTCTTCCTCTTCCTCTTCCTCTTCTTTTTCTTCTTCTTCTTCTTGTTATGGCTTCGTTTCTGATCTTGCAACTTCTTTGGTTATTTGGTTATTGTTTAGCTTCTTGTTATGTTCTCTTAGATTCAGAAGTATGTATTGTAGGAATGCAACTGTTTATCAATAAGTATTTTCGGTATATGTACGTGTATGTGAATATTCAAATATATGTGAATGTGTTTATGCATATAAATGTCTGTATGTGAAAGTATCCATGTGCATGTAGGTGAATATGTATGTCTATGTAAATGTATGTATATATGAAAATGTGTTTATAATCGTGCTGTGTATATGTATGTGAATATGTATATGAACACATGTGAATCAGTCCTTTTCACACCCTCTTTCCCCCCTCTCCTCCCCTCCCCCCCCTCCCAATCATCGGTCTCCCTCGCGACCCCTTCCGCCTCCCCTTGCAGCTTCCCTGCTGCCTCGCCTTCCCTCTCACAGCCCGAGATTCCCTCCCCAGGATGCTGCCACGAACACTTGTCTCCTCCGTAATGAATTTTAAACGTCCTGTAATTAATTACCACACAACGTAATCCCATAATCCCGATAATTAATAACATAATGAGGGCCCTAATCCCGCAACAATTAAGTTACTAAGCGCTCGTTAATTCTAAGCAACAACCAACAATCATTAGGAGATTAACACCGCCACAACCGTCCACGGAGCCTCCTCTGCTTGCACTAATAACCGATCTAATTGCACCAGAGCAATTAGCAGCCACGGCAAACACCGGATCTCCATTTTCGCGACGCTGAATCACTCGGATCTTAATATTTGATCACCGACAACACCCGTCTAGTTTTCCGCCATTTTACGCCGGGGAAATTCCGCCCAATCAGAACCATTTTTCATCATCGCCATTTTTTTTTCTGTACATCTTTTAATTTCATTGGCGCGACCTCGCATATACGTGGGGCATAAACCGGGCGGTAAAAGTGGCCTGCGGACCATCAAAACACAATAACAATTAACAACGAAATGACATGCAGACACAGGCATGGTCGTTTAAAAGGCCGACAAACGCATCCATCCCTTGTGCAAACTCACTCATTTTTCCAATGCTTCCAAATCTGCATATACATACATGCATACGCACACACATAAAATACTGACAGATTTATAAACATGGAAACATACACAACCAAAAGCAAAGCCCCCCAAAAAAGAAGGTGAAAGGGAGAAAGAGAAAGAAAGAGAGGGAAAAAAAACTATTTTACTATTTATAAAGCTTCTCTTTACTGTAGACTGAAGGCACAATGCTTGTCGGGAAAAGGTGTGGGAAAAAAAATTTGGACGGAAGAAAGGGAGTGGGAAAGGATGAGGTGTCTAGGGAAGGAGAAATGAGCAATTTGCTGAGAAGAGAGAAGTGAGAGAAGAGAGAGGGGGGGAGAGAGAGAGAGAGAGGGAGAGAGAGGAGAGAGAGAGAGAGAGAGAGAGAGAGGAGATGAGAGAGAGAGAGAGAGAGAGAGAGAGAGAGAGGGAGAGAGAGAGAGAGAGAGAGAGATGAGGAGAGGAGAGAGAGAGAGAGAGAGGAGGAGAGAGAGAGAGAGAAGAGAGAGAGAGAGAGAGGAGAGAGAGAGAGGAGAGAGAGAGAGAGAGAGAGAGAGAGAGAGAGAGAGAGAGGAGAGAGAGAGAGGACGAGGAGAGAGGAGAGTGAAGAGAGAGAGAGAGAGTGAAGAGAGAGAAAGATAGAGAGAGAGAGAGAAGAGAGAGAGAAGAGAGGAGAGAGAGAGAGAGAGAGAAGAGAGAGAGAGAGAGAGAGGAAAGAGAAAGAGAAAGAGAAAGAGAAAGAGAAATAGAGAGAGAGAGAAATAGAGAGAGAGAGAAATAGAGAGAGAGAGAGAGAAATAGAGAGAGGGAGAAATAGAGAGACAGAGAGAAATAGAGAGACAGAAAGAAGATAAAGACAACGACACAGCCAACGACACCGACAGAGACCGACAGACAGACAGAATCACAGAGGCACGAGGGCCAGATAAAGGGGTATGGCGTCCTATCTATAACCGCAACAAGTTTCTCACGGTTATGAGAGCCGGGCGAGGGTGTAGTTAAGACGTAGTATTTCATCTCCTTAATGATAGTTAATTACAAACCGTCGGGCCGTCGCCGCGATCTCTCGGGCATCGACGGACGCGCGGGGAGAGTGATTATTAACGACGCCACAGACGCAAATGAGGTAACAAAAGGCGTTACGACTCGAACCGTTTTCTCCACGTCGTATTTTCTTCTCTTCATCTTCTTTTTCTGGCACTTCGAGGCGTTTTTTAAGAGCATCCGGGTTCCTCCTGGGGAAGTGGGGATAGGGGGTGGGGGTATGAAGGAGGGGGTGGGGGATATAGGGAATGGGGGGATGAGGGAGGGGTTGGAGGGGGATCTCGGGTAGGGGAGGGGTTGGGGGTAATGAGGGAGAGGATAGAGAGAGGGGTTTGATGAGGGAAGGAGGGAGGGAGGGTTGAATCATAAGACGTATTAGGGCAGTGGTAATGGCCTGTAATCAAGTGTCGGCCGAGGGAGAATATATCCTGTGAAGCTCTCTTGTCTATGAGTATGCATGATCACGCGGTACGTACTCAGTTGGTCAGTCAGTCCCTGTATCTCTCTTTCTCTTCCCCCCTTTCTCTCTCTGTGTTTACCTCTCTCTCTCTCTCTCTCTCTCTCTCTCTCTCTCTCTCTCTCTCTCTCTCTCTCTCTCTATCTCTCGTTATCTTTCTCCCTCCCTCTCACTCTTTCCACTCGCGCTCTCCATTCTCCTCTCTCTCCCCTTCCCTCTCTCCCTCCCACTTGTTTCGCCCATCTCATATATACAAAACAAACCACAAACTCACAAACCCACTTCCTCCTGTTCCTCCTCTTCTCCCTCCTTTTGTTCCTCCTCCTCCTCCACCTCCTCCTCCTCCTCCACCTCCTCCTCCACCTCCTCCTCACCTCCTCCTCGACTCCGGGCACATCCCAGCCCGCTGAACCTCGAAAGAAGATCTCAATATCTATGAACCAAGAACCTCCAAAGGCGAGGTAGAGGGATTCACAGGGATATACAAATACGATAATACTATGAACTCTGGCAAGTACCCGCTGTCTAAATCGAGGTTGGGTACGTTTAAATCTCTGTATTTTCCTTAAGTTTAGGGGGGAAAAAGCTCACAAACTCTATGCCAATTAGGTACGCTCGAATAGACGAGAAACGCTTTCAAAGATCAAATTGAAAATGACACATAAATTGTGCTTCTATCGACTTCCTAAACAAGCTGCAGAATGATTCCAAAATGGTCACTGGAGCTTGCTTGGAAGAGATCATCTCGAGATTGCGATCTCTCTCCCTCTCTCTCTCTCTCTCTCTCTTCTCTCTCTCTCTCTCTCTCTCTCTCTCTCTCTCTCTCTCTCTCTCTCTCTCACACACACACACACACATATCTTACAAGCATAGCCATGACCATCACGTGGCATAATACAGACCCATTTTTGTATCTCTAAACTAACTAAATACAGGGGAAGCTAAGAATACAAGATTTACAGCAAACAGGCTCTAAAATAAGTTCTTACTGTAGTTTCATAGCTCGAAGTTGGTTATCAATAATTCTTAATCGACACTTAATCTATTTATATAACATGGACAACTAAATAGGTAAATCCCAAATAGGAATTCTTACATCACGAGAAAATCTAATATTTCCAAATTGTATTCATTCAAACACAATCGGTTAGTAAGAGCCTTATATTAACAACAACAACAACAACAATTTAGAAATACAGACATATGCTTTCCTGACAAACATGATAGCTGAAATATGAAACATTGTACCTAATTAACACTATTATTATCACTAATCACATCTTTTGAAATTGCAATTTACAAAGAACTTCATGTCTTTTATTTCAACTTCCTCTTAACTCTTCTCGCATTACTGATCCTCACATCAAATCCACTTTCCGAGTGAAATGCATGATCGTGTACAGTTTTCTTCCCTCTTTTTTTGCACCCCAGAGAAATATATCTTTCGCGCTTTTATAAATGTTTGTTTAAAACTCGCACATCTTTCTCTTTTCACTTCTAATTTATTTCCGTCTCTCTTATGGCTTCTCGTGTTCTCTGGAAATTCACTGAAAAGTTACACATTTTTAAAATTTCTTGTTCTCCTCCATCGGATCTGTCATATATATATATTTTCTAATTCTTTCGGCCAAGTTTATATGTTTGTTATCATTGTCTCTTAACGTCTCTCTCTCTCTCTCTCTCTCTCTCTCTCTCTCTCTCTCTCTCTCTCTCTCTCTCTCTTTCTCTCTCCCTCTCTCTTTCTCTCCCTCTCTCTTTCTCAATCTCTCTCTTCCTCTCCCTCTCTCTTTCTCTCTCCCTCTCCCTCCCCTCTCTCATGCCTCCCTCTCTCCTTATCTTTCTTCCTTCCCGTTTCACAAATTAGTTTCTCTGTGTCTGTCTGTCTCTCTTTATCTTTCTATCTCCCTGTCTGTGTCTGTCTGTGTATCTGTCTGTCTGTCTGTCTGTCTGTCTGTCTGTCTGTCTCTCCCCCCCTCCCTTCCTTCGTTCGTCCGTTCGTTCGTACCTCCCTCCCTCCCTCCCGTTGCATAGATCAATCTCACTATTGACACCTTTTGTTGTGAATGTTTACCCGCGATGATGGGTCGCCGGGAGCCGAAAATCATGGCAACAACGGCCGATAATAAATCATAATTAATCCGAATAAGAATCGGGCCTGAAGAGCAAGCGATGGCAAATGGCTAGCCGGCAATCCTTTCGCCCGGGCAATTAATCAGACAACAAAAGATTAAATGCTCGATGTGATGGAAAATGCAGATGTGAAATGACCAGAACATTCCGTGCGAGCATGTATATCTATAACTACATTCATCTCTATATTTATATCTACACCTATCGACGTGTGCGCGTGTGCGTGTGGGTGTGCGTGTGCTGATGCGTGTGCGTGTGCGTGAGAGTGTACGTGCGTGTGTCCAAGACATATGTATCTATCATCCCCTCACAGTTTCTGTCTGTCTGTCCGTCGGTCCGTTTGTTATCTGTCTAACCAGCATTTCCTTCTCGCCTAAATCAATATTAATCCTCGCACCCATGCACGCGCGGGCGGACCCAAAACAGCGTGCGAAATATGGGCGGGGTGGTCGTTAAAAGGTAAGTAGTGGGCGTGAATTAGGACACAGGGAGAAGGGAGATGATGAGAAACAGAAAAGAGATGACGGGGGAATGAGGAAAGGGAATGATGAGGGGGAACGAGGAAAAAGGGAGAGATGGTGGGGAATGACTAAAAGAGTGATGATAGGGGACTGAGGAAGAGGGAGTGATGTTGGGCGAATGAGGAAAAGGGAGTGATGATGGGGGAATAAGAAAAAGGGAGTGATGATGGGGGAATAAGAAAAAGGGAGTGATGATGGGGGATGAGGAAAAGGGGAGTGATGATGGGGGAAGATGAGGAAAGGGAGTGATGATGGGTGAATGAGGAAAAGGGAGTGATGATGGGGGAATGAGGAAAAGGGAGTGATGATGGGGGAATGAGGAAAAGGGAGTGATGATGGGGGAATGAGGAAAAAGGGAGTGATGATGGGGGAATAAGAAAAAGGGAGTGATGATGGGGGAATGAGGAAAAGGGAGTGATGATGGGGGAATGAGGAAAAGGGAGTGATGATGGGGGAATGAGGAAAAGGGAGTGATGATGGGGGAATGAGGAAAAGGGAGTGATGATGGGGGAATAAGAAAAAGGGAGTGATGATGGGGGAATGAGGAAAAGGGAGTGATGATGGGGGAATGAAGAAAAGGGAGTGATGATGGGGGAATGAGGAAAAAGGGAGTGATGATGGGGGAATGAGGAAAAAGGGAGTGATGATGGGGGAATGAGGAAAAGGGAGTGATGATGGGGGAATGAGGAAATGGGAGGATGATGGGGAATGAGGAAAAGGGAGTGATGATGGGGAATGAAGAAAAGGGAGTGATGATGGGGGAATGAGGAAAAGGGAGTGATGATGGGGGAATGAGGAAAAGGGTGATGATGGGGGAATGAGGAAAAGGGTGATGATGGGGAATGAGGAAAAGGGAGTGATGATGGGGGAATGAGGAAAAGGGAGTGATGATGGGGGAATGAGGAAAAGGGAGTGATGATGGGGGAATGAGGAAAAGGGAGTGATGATGGGGGAATGAGGAAAAGGGAGTGATGATGGGAGAATGAGGAAAAGGGAGTGATGATGGGGAATGAGGAAAAGGGTGATGATGGGGGAATGAGGAAAAGGGAGGTGATGATGGGGGAATGAGGAAAAGGGAGTGATGATGGGGAATGAGGAAAAGGGAGTGATGATGGGGGAATGAGGAAAAGGGAGTGATGATGGGGAATGAGGAAAAAGGGAGTGATGATGGGGAATGAGGAAAAGGGAGTGATGATGGGGGAATGAGGAAAAGGGAGTGATGATGGGGGAATGAGGAAAAGGGAGTGATGATGGGGGAATGAGGAAAAGGGAGTGATGATGGGGAATGAGGAAAGGAGATGATGATGGGGGAATGAGGAAAAGGGAGTGATGATGGGGAATGAGGAAAAGGGAGTGATGATGGGGGAATGAGGAAAAGGGAGTTGATGATGGGGGAATGAGGAAAAGGGAGTGATGATGGGGGAATGAGGAAAAGGGAGTGATGATGGGGAATGAGGAAAAGGGAGTGATGATGGGGGAATGAGGAAAAGGGAGTGATGATGGGGAATGAGGAAAAGGGAGTGATGATGGGGGAATGAGGAAAAGGGAGTGATGATGGGAGAATGAGGAAAAGGGAGTGATGATGGGAGAATGAGGAAAAGGGAGTGATGATGGGGGAATGAGGAAAAGGGAGTGATGATGGGGGAATGAGGAAAAGGGAGTGATG
>NC_051403.1:22281918-22306918 GCF_015228065.2 Penaeus monodon
AATATTCCTTCCATTCTATTCTGCGTCTTGTGTTGTCGTCCTTTCACACACATACACACACAGACACCCGCACTCACACACTCATCCTTTACTCCTACTATCATCCTTTCTTCCGTCTCTCGCTGCTTCTCCATCCTTCAGCACCCTACCCGAAGTAACCTTCCCTGACCGAAATCCTGTAGTCTGAAATGCGCCCATGCTTTCAGCTCCGCGTCAGATCCATCACCAAGCACCAGGTGTGAATGTAGGTTGGATTGGATACGCGGGTAGACAACTCAAAGATTTTTGTTTTAGATGCTTTTTTAGATTTTAGATTCTTTATATATATATATGTATATATATACATATATATATATATATATATATATATATATATATATATATAAATATATATAATATATATATATATAATGATTTTTTTTAGTTTTTAATTCTTTCTAGTTTAAAAAAATTATTTTGGAGTCTTTTTTTTAAGATTTTATTTTTTTTTATGTTTTAGATTTTGTCTTAGATTTTAGTTTCTTCACAGAAATCAGTTTTTTTTTAGATCTTAGATCCTTTCTATTTTTTGTTATAGATTTTACATTCTTTCTACTTTTTTAATAGAATTTAGATTTTTTGTTTTTAAACATATTTTAGATGTTTCCGTTTTTGAAATTATAGATAGATTCCTTTCGTTTTCTTAGATTAAAGATTTATTTTAGATTTTTTTGGGGGGGTTTAGATTCTTACCAACATTATTATTATTAAATTCATATGTGATGCATATTGAGATTGGTCTTTTTAAATTCATACTTACATCATTTGTCTAGATTCACACCAAGATTATTTCTATGAAGATTCATACCAAAATTATTTCCTTAAAATTTCCTACCAAAAGTATCTTTAAAGATTCATACCAAAACAATTTCTTTAAAGAATCATACTAAATTTTTCTTAAAGATTCATACCAAAATTTTCTTAAAGAACATGCAAATTGTTTCTTTAAGATCATACATTTTATTCAGATTCATGCCCGATTCGTTTTTCAAGATTCGATTACAATTGGTTAAGATCACACCGAGATTTTCAAGATGCAAAGTTCGTTTAATTGCAACAATCAGATTCATACACGAATCGTTTCCATTTAATGATGATGCAATTGGTTTAGTACAAATGGTCGGGATGAAATAGGAGCAGGAGAGAAGAAGAAGAGAAGACGAGAAAGCAGGAAATGTAGATACATGATAGATGTGAGAAGTGGGATGGAAACGATGAAGGGAGGAAGAATGAGGAAGAGAGAGAGAGAGAGGAGAGAGAGAGGAGAGAGAGAAGAGAGGGAAGGAGGAGAGGAGAGAGAGGAGAGGATGAAATGAAAAGGAGAGAGAGAGAGAGAGAGAGAGAGAGAGAGAGAGAGGAGGGGAGAGAGAGAGAGAGAGAGAGAGAGAGAGAGAGAGAGAGAGAGAGAGAGAGAGAGAGAGAGAGAGAAAGGGAGAAAGAAAGAAAAGAGAGGGAGACAAAGAGACACGAAAATACAGAAAGGGACTGGTATGGAAGATACGTACTATCCCAGCCTCCAAAAATACATACAATAACCAACAAAACAATAACAAACACAACAAATGACATAAAAATCATTCACACAAGCGAAACAAACACACATACCCAAGTTGCATAAATTGCACACCGCACACCAGACGTATTGCATAAGTCTACTAAGCTAAAAGCCTGGTGACTGTCTCTCCTTACCACACCTCCAGGCTACAAAGTGCCGCACTGTTCGCCTCCCATGGGAAAATGTTTTGTATTTTTGCACGCGAATAGTGGATGCAAAATGCACCCTCTAGCAGTTTCATTTTCATATTTTACGCCAGTTCATCTATATCAAGATCATTCTCTCGACGTTCGTTCCGAGAGAGAAAAATCATTCGAGAGCGAGTCTCGCTATCATTTGCAGAGTATTTCAATAAAAATGTAGATTTAACTCATTCCTGTCAGTAAAGTTGTGAAAATACATTAAAACATGAAACAGTTTTACCCTGAGTGATGGACTGATAGCATAAATATAACAATCAAACACCGACATTAGAATAAAATAATAATAATAATAATAATAATAATAATAATAACAATAGCCTATACTCATGATAGTGATAATGACAACAACAAAACACTAATAACAAACATGACGATGATATTACTAGTTATAGTAATGACGATGAATCTTTATTGCATGTAAAGGATAAGAAAGGTAAAGACAATGATAAGATAATGAGGGTAATGATAATCGATCACTATAGGATCATAATAATGGCAATAAATAAAACAGCCACTGTTCCTGTTACTACTGCAAACACTACCAGTATCAATATTTGTAACAGTAACAGCTATACTGAGGATGAGATCATCATAATGGCGCAGATTATGATATACAGTGATGATGATAATGATAATAATAGATAATGATAATAAAAATAATAATAATAATAATAAAGATAAACATAAAATCACCAGCATTCAAGTAACACAATGCCGACTGCAACACCATTAACAACAAAAAACAACAACAGGAACAAAATCATAACATCTGTACAGTGGCTACGTCTGCATAACAAAGCTAACTAAGAACAATGGAAGCACATCTCTCTCTCTCTCTCTCTCTCTCTCTCTCTCTCTCTCTCTCTCTCTCTCTCTCTCTCTCTCTCTCTCTCTCTCTCTCTTTCTCTCTCTCTCGCTCTTCTTTCTTACTTACTTAATTACTTTCGAGAATTACCAATGGTAGAAAAATGATCTCATCCTCACTTCCAGAATCCTCCCCATCCACTCATGAAATCAAAGAATAAAGTAAAATGCACAAACGCACACATGTGCACACTTACACAGAGGCACACACAGAGACAGACAGACACATATAGAAACATAAATGCCGACAGGACAAAGGTAAACGCAAGACCGTACATAAACACACACGGGAAAAATACATACGGAAGAAGTATACGTACATGGATACGCACACGGATAAAGTCGCCTACTGACACACACATGGACAAAGTAATGCACACAAAAAAAGCGTACAAACAGACACATGGACGGACAAAGGCACCCGCATTCCTATACCAATTTAAACACCTCATATTAATAAAAATATTATTTCAGTGAATCCATTGAATGGGAAATCTCGGCGCCATGCATGACTAAAACAAATGGATATACTAATTAACCATATTTATCAAATAAATTCATTAATCTGAAACCATTACCATCAATTATTTGTAAACAACTATCGTTCAACACTACCTCATGGACTCACGCACACCAACACACACACGCACACGCACGCACGCGCACACACACACACACACACTCACATGGGTTTGTATGTACAGCATGTGTATGTGAATAAATTGATAGTTATGTATATATCAACAAAAGGAATAAATACTGAGAATACAAGAGTCAATTTTCCTCAAAGTTTAGGATTTTGGATTTTTTTAACCGAGATATCTTCCGGAAACAAAAAGTCTTAAAAGGGGGCAAAGTTCCCCCCAATAGAACTCCAACAAAAGTAATGACAATAAAAAAAACACAAGCATACCAAACACATAACAAAAACATTTACCTTTCCTAAACAAGTACAGAAAAAAAAGTTCTAAAAAGTACGGGAAAATAGCATTGCACACCTCCTGACGTACTCATTACCGCTTTCTTCTCGCCCCCCCCTCCCCCGAAAAAAGGAAAAGAGAAATTCCAGCGAGGGGAGAAGGTCCCCATTAACAACTTCTCTTCAAGACGAAGCAGTCTCAGTTCCATTAACTTTACATATGCAACTTTCTCAATCACTACAAGTTCAGCTCCCTGGTTTAACTTCCTTCGCCAACTTCTTAAACTTTTTTTTTTACGGTTGCCGTGAGAAATTTTTCAGCCCCTATCATATGAGGGGAAGAAAATTATTTGGGCTGTGATCTGTGGAAATCGGAATCTGTACTATGCCTTGAACTTGACCTCTGCTTCTCTCTCTCTCTCTCTCTCTCTCTCTCTCTCTCTCTCTCTCTCTCTCTCTCTCTCTCTCTCTCTCTCTCTCTCTCTCTCTCTCTCTCTCTCTCTAGGCTTTCTGAGATGGAACTGCTTATATCATTAAACAGTCTGTCTGTCTTTTTCTCCTTTTATCTCACTCCTTTTCTCCCCATTCCTCTCTCTCCTCCCTCCCTTCTCCCTACAATACCCAAATACCCATCCACCATAAGTCAAAGATACAAACAAACATATAAACCAATCATGAAAAAAAAAAATTATTCTTGAAAAAAAAAAAAAAAATCACATTAAAAAACAAAAGCCAAAAATTATTCTTGAAAAAAAAACTCACACTCACAAGCAAAAGGCAAATATTATTTTTGAAAAAAGGCTCACACCCAAAAGCAAAAGCCAAAAATTATTCTTGGAAAAAAGCGCCGTTTTCTTTGTCCATCCGAGAGCCAACGGCCGTCGGCTCCCCTCGTAAGGTATCAAGGCGATGCTACCCCTTTCCTTCTCCTCGTTGACTTCTCTCTCCGTCCTTCTCCCGTTATTTCTCCTTTCATCATCCTCATCCTCTTCATAATTTGTTCATTGTTCATTTCTTTTATTTTATTTCCTTCTTTTCACACATTATTACCCTCTCTTGTTCCACACGCACATACATACACACATGTCACAAAGAAATACATACATGCATATGTATAAATATCGACACAGATACACGAGTACACACACACACACACACACACACACACACACACACACACACACACACACACACACAAAAGTACATGCATTCGCGCCCACTTTTAAGATTTTCGCTTCCGAATAATAATTACAGCGACCGCGATTCCTCTTTCCTCTCTCCTCTCTCTTCTTCCTCCCAGGGTACGTTCGAGTCTGTTTCTCTTGAGGTCAGACTCAATGGGAATTTGATGAGCATTTTCTTTTTCTTTTTTGTTCAGTTTCTCTCTCACCCCATCACAACCACTTCCCTCTCTACCATGATCACCACAACCACTTCCTCCTCCACCACCACAACCACTTCCTCCTACACCACCACAACCACTTCCTTCTTCACCACCATAACCCCTTCCTTCACCACCACAACCGCTTCCATCTCCACCACCACCACAACCGCCTTCCTCTCCACCATCAAAACAACCGCCTTCCTCTCCACCACCACCACAACCGTCTCCCTCTCCACCACCACCACAACCGCCTTCCTCTCCACCACCACCACAACCGCCTCCCTCTCCACCACCACCACAACCGTCTCCCTCTCCACACCACCACCACCGTAGCAACCGGACGCATCCACCACCACGAACGCCAACCTTCGTTCCCCTTTGCTTCTCTTTTCGTACCCGATCTCTCCCCAAGACCTTCTGCTGGTTGTCTCTCTCTCTCTCTTACTCTCTCTCTTCGTCGGGCACTCTCTTCCCCGACTCCTCCTTGCCTCCCCCTCCCCTCCCCTCCTCAGGCCAATCCCCCCTCCCCTCCTCCTCTTCCTCCTCCTCCCCTGCTCCTACTCCATCCTCCTCCTCCTCCCTTGTTCCTCCTCCTCTTTCTCCTCTCCTCCTCCTCGTCTCTCTCTCCTCTCCTTTCTTCTTGTTTATGTATGAATGCATTTCCCCGTGCATTTTCCTCCTTTCTTCCCGCCCAAGTCTCTCGCCCACCCTGAGCCTCATAGCAAATAAGCTTCCATTCTTAAACCTGCATATGCGCGCACACATTCATATATACAAGAATTGGCACAAGCAGCGGTGCATGCGCGGAAGCACGGGCAGGAACTGGAGAGCACAATGTAAACACTGATCCTGGAGTTGTTATCCTCTTCCGAGTTCTGCCGAGCTGTCTGTCTGACTGACTGACGGAATGCTTTCGCTCTCTCGCTCTCTGTCTGTCTGAAACTCTCTCTCTCTCTGTCTGCCTCTCTCTCTCTCTCTCTCTCTCTCTCTCTCTCTCTCTCTCTCTCTCTCTCTCTCTCTTTGTCTGCCTCTCTCACTCTCTCTCTTCGTCTGCCTTTCTTCTTATCTCTTTTTGTCTGTTGCCTCGTCTATCTATCGCACATGTGGAAACACACACATCGTACATGCACGTGCATACGCACACACACATATCAACACAGACACACAACCACGCAAACACACACACACACACACACACACACACACACACACACACACACACACACACACACACACACACACACACACACACACACACACACGAGCGCGCGCGCGCGCGCGCTCCATCCTCTTCCTAGATTCGACGCGACCTAATCAGATCATCGTTTGACAAATCCTATTTAAGATGGCGGCCGATGTCGCGACGTAAAACTTAAAACAGTCTCCCGCAATTCCCTTCTTTCACCGTGCATAATGTTAACTTACGGTCACAGTAATAATAATAACAACAACAACAATAATGGTTATCGTTATTATTAGAATAAAAAAATGACAATAGTAATCATCATTATCATAATAAAAGTAGTAGCAAAAATTAAAACAATAATGATAATAGCAATGATAAGAATGATGATGATGATGATGATAACAATAACAAAAATAAAAATCACAATAACAATAAAAATAAGCTCTAGTAATAGTCATAGTAATAGTAATACTCTACTACTACTAATAATAATAAGAATAATAATGATGATAATTACAAAAGAATTATATAGAATAGGAATAACAGTGATAATAAAAAGACTAACTTTAAAAGAACAATTACAATAAAACCGACGATATAATTAAGAAAATAAAAAGGAAGAACAATAGCAAAAGAGAGAGAGAGAGAGAGAAGAGAGAGAGAGTAGAGAGAGAGAGAGAGAGAGAGAGAGAGAGAGAGAGAGAGGGAGAGAGAGAGAGAGAAAAGAGGGGGGGGAGGGGGAGAAAGAAGGGGGGGGGAGAAGAGGGGAGAGGGGGGAGGGAGAGAGAGAGAGGGAGAGGGAGAGGGGGGGGAGAGAGAGAGAGAGAGAGGAGAGAGAGAGAAGGGTAGGAGAGACAACGGAAAGAAGAGAGAGAGAAGAGAAGAGGGAAAGAGAGAGAGGGAGAGAGAGAGAGAGAGAGGAGAGAGAGTAGAGAGAGAGGGGTCGGTCGGTCGGTGCACGAGTCCAGTTTTAAAGCTGACTAACAGGTGGGGGGGCGGGGGGGATGCACAGGCTTTGTCGTGGTCACTGTCGTCGTGAAGAGGACCCAGAAAAAGGGAAGAAGGAACAGTGATAGAGGGAGAGAGAGAGAAGAGAGGAAAGAGAGAGAAGAGAGAGAGAGAGAGAGAGAGAGAGAGAGAGAGAGAGAGAGAGAGAGAGAGAGAGAGAGAGAGAGGAAGAGCGAGCACGGACAGTGACGACTATAACTTGAATATATTATGTATAAAAGGGAAAAAGCCTCTCTTCCCTAAATCTCGAAATACTAATACTAATAATCAAAACATTTCCTTAACTCACTTCCTATAAAAGACTAAACGTTATTTTTTTTTTTTTTTTTTTATTTTTTTTTTTTTTTTTTCCATTTTTAACTTCTTACTTTTTTTCATTTTCACATAATCACTTTTTTTTTTCATTTTTTTTCATATAAATTCGGAATACATTATTGAAGACATGTCATGTCATCCAATCTCATAAAGAACCACGCAAACAGACAGGGAAGGGCACCATCCACACAAAACATAACCCTGGAATATCTCAGTAAACATATCACCATCCCTGATCTCCACCTAACCTAAGTTATGGATCCCTTTGTTTCCGAATTCTACCTAAGGTTATGGATCCGCCAAATAGGGTGTCAAGCAGGGGTTATGCACAATAATTGCAAAATATATTTAGCCAACGATCCGCGCGTATGGGTGGGTGGTTTCAGAAGGCAAACAATGCAAAACGAAAACGCAAACAAGAAAAACACGTGCGTAGCCTTAAAATCCTCAATCCAAATCTAAATCTCCCCACCTGCAAGACAAAAAGAGTACAAAATACAAAATGAAAAAAGCAAAGGATCAATAATATAAAGCCTACTACGTTTTAATTAATAGTATGAACAGCATTAACCTTTGTAATGCATTGTTTTTATAATTATTCACTTTATCAATTTTCGAAATCATTATTGTGTGATACCTTCTTTCTTAATTTCATACTTGGCATTTTTTTTAGAAATAATTATTTATAATAATTATAATTAATTATTTCTTCCGAATAATTATTGTATGATGTCTTAAATTTCATACTTGACAATTTTTCCATGCAATTCTCTCATAAGTGGGAGAAGGAAAGAAGGGAGGTAGGAGAGTAGAGAGAGGGTGATGGGAAGGAGATAGGGGATGTGGGGAAGGAAGGAAGGAAGGAAGGAAGGAAGGAGGGAGAGAGAGAAAAGAGAAAGGAGAAAAGAGAAGAGAGAGAGAGGAGAAATAGTTAGAATAAATAGAGCTATAGAGATAAGATAGATGAGATATTATAGATAGATATATATATATATATAGATATATAGATGAGATTAGATTATAGAAGAGAGAGATTTTTGTAGATCCTTATTTCCTTATTTTCACTATCACCGGTGTTAATCCCCGCCAATGATCTTTACTAATGATGTACTTTTCCTCATCATTAATAGAAGATATATTATATATATATATATTGTATATATATATATATATTATATATATATATATCTTATATAGTATATATATATATATATATATATTATTATATATTATGTATATATTATATATATATATATATATTGAGATATATATATATATATATTTATATATATATTATATATATATATATAATATATATATATATAATATATATATATTATAATATTATATATATATATATATATATATATATATATATAATATCTATATATTATATTATATATATATATTATATACTATATAATATATATCTTATATATCTATATCATATATATATATTATTATCTATTATAATATATTAATCATATTATTTAAATATATAATATCGGTGCTCATCTATACTATATTTCTATATATATATATATATATATATATATATATTATATATATATAGATATGTATTATATCTATTCTATTATCTCTACTATATCTCTTCTTAGATCTTTATATATATATATATATATATATATATATAATATATTATATATATCTATATATAGAGTATCTCTTCTCTCTCTATATATACCTTTATCTCTCTATATTATATCTCTCTTATATATAGATATATATATATATATATATATATATATATCATACATAGTTAAATAACCAAATAAGAAATTAATAAAAACAATAAAGCAAAATAAACAGGTTCTTAGACAAATAAAAAACAAACATAACTATCACTGCATAAACTCAAAAACCATTAGCAGCACACTAGTTCAAATGAAACCTCATTTCAGTTTACTTCTTTCATATATCTTACAGCTGCTTCATGAGTACACATTTCAACTTATATCTGAGGCCCCAGTATAATGGTAATGTCCCATTTGATAATAATCATACTAACACTAGTAATAGTAACAACAATAATAAGACTACTACTACTAATAATACCTACAGTATTTGTAACCGTAACAGTAATAGTAACAACAATAACAACACAATAACAACAATAATAAGAATAATAATCGTAATAACAATAGCAATAGTACTAATAATAATAAAAATGATCATTATCATTATCAACAATAATAATAAAATTAACAATACTACTGACTACTCTAACTAACTACATTACACTATAAACTACTACGACTACTATAATAATAAATAATAATAATAAATACATAATAAATAAGGATTATAGTATTATGATAATGTAATGAATATAATATAATATAATAATAGATAGATATAATTAACACCAACAAAAACAATGATAATAACACAATAATAATAATAATTAACAGGTCACATACAATAAATCAATTAGAACATAACAAAGTACTAATACTATTACTAATGATAATAATAATAATATATAATAAAATAATAAATAATGATAATAACAAGAACAATATAATGTATGGACACTAATATAATAATGATAATGATGGACTAATAACAGCAAATAAACAGCACCACAAAGCCACAACAATAAATCATGTAAACCTTACAAACCATAAATAATAATACATGCATATACAGTACGTCAATAAGGCTTCGCTCCCAAAGATTACCATCGTTATAAACCTCTCCGATTTACGCAACGATCCAGACGTGGTCAATCACAATCAGGTCTTCCAGGTCAACCAGGTCAACCAAGTCAACCAAGTTCATCATCAACCGTAAAAAACATGAGAAGATAACTTGCATATTCCGGAAAACACGACAGTGACTTCGGTACAGAGGGGCAAAATTTCCTAGATTTTCTTAGCCGATTTCACGTGTATCTTCCTGTTCCCTTTTCCTAAATGTCAACACGCATTTTTATTCTCCCCCCCTCACAGTTTGCTTTTCCTTTTTTTTCCTTTTTTTTCCCGCTATAAATATAAAAATAAAAAGTAGGTGGAAACAAGGATGGGGGGCAGGGGAGAAAGAGAGGAAGAGGGAGGGACGGAAGGAGAGGGGGAATTAAGGGAGAGAAGGAAAATATACGAAAGCAAAAAGACGAAGCAAAGAGCCTGGAAGGGAGGGATGGGAGTTAGAGGAGAAGGAGGGGAGGGAGTGATTGGAGGGAGAGCGAGGAGTGAGAGCAGAACGCAAGGGAAAAGTAGGCGACAGAAAAATAGGGTGGGCGAGAGTAAAGGGAGGTGGAGGGGATAGAGAGGGAGGAAGAGAGGGAGTAGGGAGTGGGGGAGGGAGGAGGGAGGGAGTAAGAGAGAGAGGGGAGAAGATAGTGATGAGAGAGAGAGAGAGAGGGAGAGAGAAGAGAGATCAAGAAAGAGAGAGAGAGAGAGAAGAGAGAGAGGGAGAGAAGAGGAGAGAGAGAAGAGAGGAGAGAGAGAGGAGGAGAGAAGAGAGAGAGAGAGAGAGAGAGAGAGAGAGAGAGAGAGAGAAGGAGAGAGAGAGGAGAGAGAGAGAGAGGAGAGAGAGAGAGAGGGGGGGAGGGGGAAAGGGAAACAAAAAAACTAATCCCAAAATAAGAGAAACATTGCAAGAAAAACGAGAACGACGCCCCTTTATATATACCAGATATAAACTAACAACCCGCGAACCAGTACAAACTAAGACGAAAGCGATCGAACTAATCCGAAACACATACAAAAACCATATCACAAACGCAACGCAAAACTAACCGATCCGCATCCAAAACCCATCCACACCACAAGCACCCAACCCATCCGAACCGCAGGCGGACTATCCGGGAATATCCTAAAAAACTTAATCACACACAAATCAAACCACCCGAACTTTAAACAGACCATCGGAACCACAATCAACCCATCTGAAGCGCACGCAAACATACAAACCATGCAGGCGACCCATCCGAACCGCACGCAAACCACGCACCATGCAGCAGCGCGTATTCATGGTCGCGAGCGCCCGGAGAGGAGGGCCCGGCGCAAAGTCATGGAAATATTCTGGACCCGATTGTACGATGATCAAAGCGTTGGGTTATAATTAGGTCTGCATGGATAATTAATGGGCGCATGTATGATCAGGTGGGCATAGGTAATTAGGTCTGCGTGCATAATCGCGTGTATAAATAGGTCTAAACGTATAATTAAATTTGCATCTATAACCACGATTGCATATAAAAAACTATGTTTATCTATACATAACGTTTATATGTATACAATGTATCTGAATACATGATGAATTATAACATAAGCGTGCATAAGTAAGTCAACAAGTATAATGAAACATGCATAATTAGGTATGCAAGTGCAGACCACAGGGTATAATCAAAGTCATCCAAAAAGATATTAGGTTTAAAAATATACAGGACTATATATAACCGCTTGAGCAATAGAAAACAACCATATATAAAATAATAATATGATGTAATAACCCCCAAAAGTCGTACAATAATCTAAAAATAATATAAAAAACGGAACAAAAATACAACTCAAAAGAGGCACATTAATCGAAATTTTGCAAATCAGATGGGCAATACGTAAAGGCCCGAGAGACGATGGTGTGGAACGAGAGACAATGTATTCGCTGTAGCATTCATTATGAGTCTGGGATCGGTTTACTCTTTGAGCATGGGCGTATAAGAAATGGGCGATGGGGAGAATGGGTGATGGGGAAAATGGGTGATAGGGAGGAAATGGGTGATGGGGAGACAAGGAAAAAGGACAATTAATAAAAATCATTAAAATGACTTGATGGTGTGGGAGGAAATGGGCGATGGGGAGGAAATGGGCGATGGGGAAAATGGGTGATGGGGAATTGTCATATTTTCACATTTTATTGTATTCCAACCTCATATTTTTCCTGCCTTTGTCCTTCGGCGGCCGTCTCTTTTTCCTATTTATTTTTTCTTATTGTGTCTGTTTTTCTAGCTCTTTTTTCTACTTCCTACTTCAACCTACTTTCCTTTGCTCTCTCTCTCTTTCTCTCTCTCTCTCTCTCTCTCCGTCTTCTCTGGCCCCCCCCTTCCCCTCCCCCCCCACCACCCCTCTCTCTTCTCTCTCCCACTCTCTCTCTCTCTCGCTCTCTCTCTCCTCCTCTCCCTCCCTCTCCCCTCTCTCCCTCCTTCTCCTCTACTCTTCTCTCTCTCTCTCTCACCCTCTCCCTCTCCCTCATCCCTCTGTCTCCCTCTCTCTGTCTCCCTATCTCTCTCCTCTCCTCTCGTCTCTCGCTCCTCTCTGTCTCCGCTCTTCTACTCCCCGCTCTGTCCATCCTCTCTCTCTCTCTCTCTCTTCTGTCTCCTCTCTCTCTCATCTCCCTCTCTGTCTCCCTCTCTCTCTCCCTCTCCTGTCGCCTCTCTCTCCTCTCTCTCTCCCTCTCCTCTGTCCTCCTCCTCTCTCCTCCCTCTCTGTCTCCTCCTTCTCGTCTCTTCCTCCTCTCCTCTTCCCTCTCCCTTCTCCCCCACTCCCCCGTCCTCTCTCTCTCCTCCTCCTCACTCCTCTCTCTTCTCTCTCTCTCTCATCATCTCCTCTCTGGACTGGTACTCCTCATCATCCTCTCTCTGTCCCGTCCATCTCTCAGCTCCCTCTTCCTCAACTCTTCTTTCTCCTATCCCTCATCGTCTTCTCCTCTCCCTCTCACTCTCCTCCTCTCTCCGATCTCGATCTCTCTCTCCTCCTTCTCATCTCTTCTCTCCTCTCTCTCTCTCTCTCTCCTCTGTCTCCCCCCCCTCCTCCCCCCCCCTTCTCCTCTCTCTCTCTCGTCTGTCTCCTCCCCCTCTCCTCTCCTCGTCTCTCCGTTCTCATCCTCGAACCCGCCACATCTCTCTCCTCTCTTCTCATCTCTCTCTCTCTCCACTCATCTCTCTCTCCTCTCTCCTTCTCTGGTCCCCCTCCCCGCCCCCTCTCTCTCTTCTCCACCCCCCCTCTCTCTCTCTCCATCCTCTCTCCTCTCTATTCTCCTCATCTCGCTCTCTCGCTCCTCTTCTCGATCCTCCTCCTCTCGCTCCTCCTCTCTCTCTCCTTGCTCGTCTCTCGCCCTCTCATCTGCCCCCCTCCTCTCTGTATCCTTTCTCACATCTCTTCTCTCGTCTTCTCCCTTCGCCTCCGGTCCCACTCGCCTCTTCATCCGTCCTCTCATCTCTCTCCTCTTCTCTCCTCTCTCTCTCTCTCTGTCTGTCTCCTCCTCGTCTCTTCTCCCTCTCAGTCTCTCTCTCGTCGCTCTGTCGCCTCTCTGTCTCCTCTCTCTCGTCTCCGCTCTCTGTCTTCCTCTCTCTCTCTCCCTCTCTGTCTCACCCGTCTCTCTTCTCTCCTCCTCTCTCTTCCCTCTTCTCTCTAGTCCCCTCCATCGTCTCCCCCTCCTCTCTCTTCCTCTCTCCATCTCCCCTCTCTCGTCATCTCCTCTACTCACTCCTTCCTCGCCTCTCTCTCAACTCTCGTCTCTTCTCCTCTCTTGCTCTCCTCTCTCTCTCTTGTCCTCCTCTCTCTCTTCTGTCGATGCCCTCTCTCTCTCCTCTCTCTACCCCTTCTCTTCTCTCCGTCTCTTCCTCTCTTCATCTCCTCAGCTCCTCGCGACATCCTCTCTCTCTCCTCTCTGTCTCCCCCGTACCCCTCTCTCTCTCGGTCTCTCCATCGTCCCTCTCCCCAGTCTCTCCTCTCTCTCTGTCTCCCAAAACTCCCCACCCCCTCCTCCTCCTGCTCCCCCCCCTCTCTCTTCTCTCCACTCTCCTCGTCTCCCTCGGTCTCTCTTCATCGTGTCTTTCATCTTCGCTCTCTCTCTCTTCTCTCTCCTCTCTCCCCCGTCCTCTCTCTCGCTCACTCTCTTCTCATCTCTCTCTCTCTCTCCCTCTGCTGGAACACGTCTCATCCCTCTCTGCCCCCCCCTCTCTCTGTATCCTTTCTCACTACGCTCTCTCTCTCTCTCAACTCGTCTCATCCGTCTTCTCTCTCTCATCTGTGCCCATCTCATCTCGTCGTCTCGTCATCTCTCCTCTCTCTGTCTCTCCTCTCTCTCTCTGTGTCTTCCCCTCTCTCCCTCTTCTCTCTCTCTCTCTGTCCTCCCCCTCGCCTCTCTATCTCCTTCTGTACTCCCCCTCTCTCTCTCTCTCTCTCTGGGTCTCCCCCCCCTCAATCTCTCTCTCTCTGTCCATCCTCTCTCTCTCTCTATCTCTGGTCCTGTCTGTCTGTCCTCCTGTCTCCGCTTCTCTCTCTCTCTCACTCTGTCTCCTCTCTCTCTCTCTGTCTCTCCCCCTCACTCTCTCTCTGTCTCCCCCCTCACTCTCTCTCTCTCTGTCCCCCCCTCCTCTACCTCTCTCCCTTTCTGCCTCTCCTCTCTCTCTGTCTCTCTGTGTCCTCTCCCCTCCTCTCACTCTCTCTCTCTCTCTGTCTCCCCCCCTCTTTCTCTCTCATCTTCTCCTCTCTCTCCTCCCTCACTGTTCTCCTCTCTCTCGTTCTCTCTCTCTCTCTCTCTCTCTCGCTCGCTCTCTCTCTCTTTGTCCTTCCTCTCTCTCTCTCTTCTCCCTCTCTCCCTTGTTGCCCCCTCTCTCTCTCTCCTCTACCCTGTCCCCCTTTCTCTCTCTCTCAGGCATCGCCAATCCCTGTCATCCTCTCTCTCTCTCATCTCTCATAATCCTCTCTCCTCCGCTCTCCCTGTCTCCTCTCGTATCTCTCTCTTCCCTCGTACCTTCCTCTCTTCCTCTCCTCCTCCCCGTCTCTACTGTCTCTTCATCTCTCTCTCTCTCCTCCTCTTCTCTCGTCCCCTGTCTCCCTCTCTCTCTCTCATCTGCTCATCTCGCTCTTCACACATCCATCTCCTCTCATCTCATACACTCTCCTCTCTCTCTCCGTCTCCTGTCCTCCTCCTCTCTTCCTCCCTCTCTCTCTCTCTCTGTCTCCTCCTCTCTTCGCTCTGTCCTCGAACCCTCTTGTCGTCCTCTTCTCTCCTCTCTCTCTCTGTCGGCCCCCCCCCTCCTCTCCTCTTCTCTCTCTCTCTGCTTTCCCTCCTCTCTCTCAGTCTCCTCTCTCTCCTCTTCTCTCCTCTCTCTCTCTCCCTCTATCTCTCTCCTCTCTCTCTCTCACCCGTCCCGTCTCTCTCCCCTCTCTCCTCACTCTCTCATCATCTCTTCTCTCTCCTTCTTCTCTCAATCTCATCTTTCTCACGCATCCTCTCTCCATCTCGTACTCTCAATCCTCTCGCTCTCATAGTCTTCCTCCCTCTCGTCTCGGCTCTCTGTCCTCTTCTCTCTCCTCTCTCTCTTTCCTCTGTCTTCTGTCTCTCTCTCTGTCCTGTCCTCTTCTCTCTGTTGTGTATCTCCCCCATCACTTCTCTCTCTGTCCTCCCCCCCTCACTCTCCTCTCTCTGTCTCCCCCTCACGTCTCACGGTCTCTCTCTGTCTCCCCCTCCTCTACCCCCCCCCTCTTCCTTTCTGCCTCGCCTCTCTCTCTGTCTGTTGGTCTCCTCTCTCTCCTCTCTGTCGGCCTCTCTCTCTTCTTCTGGTCTCCTCTCCTCTCTCTCTCTCTCGTCTCTTTCCTCCTTTTCTCTTTTCGCTGGGGTGTCCTCCTCTCTCTCTCTCTCTCTCTCTGTCTCCTCTCTCTCTTTGTCACCCTCTCTGTCTCTCTGTCTCCTCTCTCTCTCTCTCTCTCTCTCCCGTCTCTCTCGCTCTCTCTCACCGTCTCTCTCTCTGTCCCCCTCCTCCACCCTCCTCCCGACGCCTCTCCTCGTTCTCCCCATCTCTCTCCTCGTCCCCACCTCTCTCTCTCTGTCTCCTCTCCTCTCGTCTCTTCTCGTCTCTGCTCTGTGTCTCTCTCCCTCTCTCTCATCCTCTCTCTCCTCTCGGCGCCCACTCTCTGTCTCCACCTCTCACACTCATCTTCTCTTCCAATCTCTCTCTCTCTCTCTCTCTCTCTCGTCTGTCTCCTCTCTCTCCTCTCTCTCTCGTCTCTCTGGGACTCTCTCTTCCTCTCTCTCTCTCCTTCTCTCTCCTGGTCGTCCTCCTCTCTCTCTCGTACCGTCTCTTTTGCTCTGTCTGTCTGTCTGTCTCTCTCCTCTGTCTGGTTCTCTCTCTCTGTCGTCTCCTCTCGGCCATCTCTCTCTCATCTGTCCCCTGTCGTCCTCTCGTCTCTCTCTCTCTCCGTCTCTCTCCTCTCTCCCTCCTCGTCTCGCTCTCGCTCTCATCCTCAGTCTCTCCCCTCCTCCTCCTCTCTCTCTCTCTTGTCACTCCTCACTCTCCTCACATCTTCGACTCTCACTCTCCTCCCTCTCACTCTTACTCTTACTATCACTCTTACTCTTACTCTTACTACTCACTTCTCAACTCTCTCTCCCGCTCTCAGTGGGGGGGTGTGCTCTCATCTGTCTCTCTCTCTCATCTCTCTCTCTTTCTCTACTCTGACTCTCTGGGGGGGGGTCCTCTTCTCTCTCTTGCTCTGTCTCTCTCTCTCTCTCTATTTCTCTTTCTCTCTCTCTCTCTTTTTACTCCTGTCTCTCTCCTCTTATCTCCATCTCTCTCTCTTCTATCTCCTCTCTCTCTCTCTCTCTTTTCTCTTCTCTCTCTCGTTTCTCTGTCTCTCATCTCTCGTCTCATCCGTTCTCCATCCCTCTTCTCGGGGTCTCTCCTCTCTCCCCTCCTCCCTCCTCTGTCCCTCTCCACATCCTCACTCTCCCTCGCTCTCCTCTCTCCCTCTGCCGCCTCCTCTCTCCTCTCTCTTCTCCTCCTCACCTCTCCCCCTCCTTTCTCTCTCCTGTCTCTCTCTATTTCTCTTTCTCCTCTCTCTCTCATCTTTTTTCTCTTCTCTGTCTCTCTTCTATTTCTCTTTCTCTGTCCTCTCTCTATTTTCTCTTCTCTGTCTCCTCCTCTCCCTCTTCCCTCTGTCTCTCTCTCCTTTCTCTGTCTCTCTCTCTCTCTCTCTCCCTCTCTCCTCTCTTTCTCTCCCAGTCTCTTTCTCTGTCTCTCTCTCCTCTTTCCTCTGTCTCGGTTCTCTGTCTCTCTCTCGTTCTTTCCTCCTTTCTCTGTCCTCTCTCTCTCTACTCCCTTATCTCTCTCCTCTCTTCTTGTCTCTCTTCTCTCTCTCTCTCGTCCTCTCTCTCGTCTCTCTCAGTCTTTGTCTCTCTCTCCTCCCTACTCTCCATCCCTCATCTTTTCTTTCTTTCCTTTTTCTTTTTCTTCTTTTCTTTCTTTCTCTCTCTCTCTCCTCTCTCTCTTCTCTCTCTTTTAAATCATCATAATTCCTCCTCGCACTCCACTTTTCCATGTTATAATCGGTTTCTCCAAAGTTAATTTCATGGGTTGCTCCTTGCTTCTTCATTCGGAGGATGAGAAAGTGGGAGAGAGAGAGAGAAGCGATGGAGGGAGAGAAATAAGGAAAAGGCAAAAGAGAAGACAAAAGAGATAGATAGATAGAAAAGAACAGATAAAAAAACAGAATAATAATAAAAAAGTGAGAGTAAAGCAGAGAGAGAAAACAACGCAAGAATCCTCAAATCCAAGGATCACGACTGCACGCAAGGCACGGAAGGCACGAGCATCCACCCAAAAAAAAAAAAATATCACCAGGCTTTCTTTGGCTCTCTTTGCCCGCTTGGACGAGACTAACAGGCAAGTGGACTGATGGGGTGAAGGCTAATGAGGCCGTAGAATAATGGGCTGCCCGTAATTGACAAAAGCGACGATGGCAATGTGATCCTGCTGGAATTTATGGAGGGGGGGGGAGGGGGGATAGCCTGATGAATTGACGATGGATCTTTGCATTACACACTCCTGGAATTAGCTGATAAAATAATAGGCAAAAAACAAAAACAAAATGGGATTATGAAATGGGTAAAAGGGGCAAGGGGAACTTACTGCTTCTCCAATGGAACATTTAATAGGGGTTTCTTAATTGGTGGATATTATCCGATAGAAACAATTGACAACAATGGTGGACAATGTGTGTGGTTTATATAATGGGATGGATAAAACTAGTTTTATAACCAATCGTTTTAAATATAACATGTTTATGAATAAATCTAATAGTGGGTAACATAAATATAAGCAATAGCAATATAAACAGATTATTAAATATGATGATGCTGATTCTTATTAATTATAACCGTGCGTATTTGTTGATGGTAATGTATGATAGTAGCAACAACAACAAACAATAACACTGATCAAATACGAATACTACAATTCTGCGAACATAGTAATTACCCATCCCCCTCCTTATTACGATATCAATGGAAATTAACTTAAACAGCAGAAACAGTAAGTACAAGTCACCATTAATGAAAACAACAACAAAACCACAATACTAATAACTGGTATGCGCAGTGCAGAAACAGATTATCTGATAAGATATTCCGGAAAGAGCAGCAGTAAACCATCATTTTCAGTAGAGCATGAGTGCATAAAGCACAGGAAAGAAATAAGTCACATACCGCACAAGAAATAACTGAAAAACAACAACAAGAGAAAAAATAAATTAAATTAAATAAGCCAACAGAACCAGTTTCATAGCTATAAAGACCATTCGACACAATAATACGATTAGGGAAAGTACTCACGAGCACAGGCTACAAGAAAGGGGCAAGCGCGATAATATAATTATAATATATATATATATATTATAATATATATTATATATATATATATTATATTTATATAATATATATAATATATATAATATATATATATATATATATATATATTATATATATTTGTATAAATACTATATATATATATATATTATAATATTATATATATATATTATTATATATTGTGTTGTGTGTTGTGTGTGTGTGTGTGTGTGTGTGTGTCTAAATGTTCTAAATGTGTGTATATATACGTGTGTATATGTATATATATGTGTATATATGTATATATCTGTATACATATGTGTATATGTATATATCTGTATACATATGTCTATATATGTATATATGTGTATATATATATATATATATATATATATATAATATATATGTGTGTGTATGTGTGTGTGTGTGTGTGTGTGTGTATACATATACATACATATACATATATACATATATATACACATACATATATATACATATACATACATACATACATATGCATATATATACATACATATACATATATACACATAAATATACATATATATACATACATATACATATATATACATACATATACATATATATATACATATACATACATATACATATACACATACATATACATATATACATATATACACATATATATATATATATATATATATATATATATATATATATATATATATATATAATACACAAACACACACACACGAGTATATATAATGTTCCTTCTATCTTTCCTCCTCTTTCTGTCTGTCTGTTTATCTGTTTCTCTCCTTCTTTCTCTCCCTGCCCCCCCCTCTGACCCAATCCCCTCTCCTCTTCCATCGACGCAGTTTTATTTGCAGTTTTCGGCGCCTGACTCCGTAACCATCTCACTTCGGCGCAAGCACAGAATAAACACCGCGGGGGAAATGCCTTAGAGGTCATCTCCGATAGCGACAGCGTCTTACTCCGGCCTTTACAATCACTGCATCTATTCCCACAAGCCCGCCTGGCCCTTTGGGGTCAAAAAAAAGAAAGGAAAAAAAAAATTAATGCGGCACTAAATTAACACAGTTAACCTCAACGACAGCAGGGATCATGCGGCGAGATCTGGCCGCCGATAAGGGAAATGCGGAGACGCATAACCTCGGAACGACAAGAATAACAATAAAAAAAGAGAGAAAAGGAAAAGAAAAGAAAAAGACGAAATCGAATGATCAGCGCCGTGATAAAAATGACGCAAACGGCCCCATCGAACTGGCGCCGCTTTTATAAGTATCGGACCCAAGCTCACGTGCAAAGGCATCCAAGCTTATGTACACGGTCCATGGTGTGTGGGCAAAGTGGGATGTGGTGATGTGGTGGGTGGGAGGGGGTAGATAGGGGTGTGATGAGTGGGAGGGGGAAGGGGGTAGACGGGAGAAGATGGGTGAGGGGGGAAGTGGGGAAAGGGTACGGAAGGGGGGGGGGGGGCGAGAATGGGGAGATGGGGCGTGGTGGGCGAGAGGGGGGGGGCGGTGGTTCGGGAAGGGAGAGGGGCATTGTGGTTGCAAGAGCAGCGGAGGGGGCGCGGTGGGCGAGAGGGGGAGGGGAGGCATGGTGAGCAAAAGGGGGGTGGGGGCGTGGTGGGCGAGTGGGGGGGAAGGGGGACAGGGGGGCACTGCGGAAGGGGAAAGAGAGGGTGTGGGGTGTGGGCTGAAGGGGGAGAAGGGACGAGGTGGGCGATGGATTGAAGGGGGAAAAGGGATGAGGTGGGCGGTGGGCTGAAGAGGAAGAAGGGACGAGGTGGGCAGTAGGCTTAAGGGGAGGGGACGAGAGTGCGGTGGGCTGAAGGAAGAGAAGGGACGAGGTGGGCAGTAGGCTTAAGGGGAGGGGACGAGAGTGCGGTGGGCTGAAGGGGGAGAAAGGACGAGGTCAGCAGTGGGTTTAAGGAAGAGAACGGACAAGGTGGATGGTGGGCTGAATGGGAGGGGGGGGGGGGTGGGCTGAAGGGAGAGAAAGGACGAGGTGGGGTGGGCTGAAGGGGAGAAGGGACAAGGTGTGGCGGTGGGCTGAAGGGGAGAAGGGACGAGGTGGGGGTGGGCTGAATGGGGAGAAGGGACAAGGTGGGCGGTGGGCTGAAGGGAGAGAAGGGACGAAATGGAGAACGCAATGGGGGAGGGGGGAAGGGGGGAGGGGGTTAAGGTGATGTACTGTAATGCTAGAGAGAATTCCTTCTCGTTGGGGGGGGGGGGGGAGGTAAATGAGAAAAAAGAGATGGAAAGTGGGAAGAATAGAAAAAAGAGGAAAAAGAGAAATGTGTGGAAAGGATGAAAAAATGCGCATAGAGAAATGGAAAAGAAAGGGAGAAATAAAGAGTGGAATGAGAAAGAGATAGATAGGAATTTCATATGAAAAAGTAACAAAGAAATGGGAAGGTAATGGGTAAAATACAAAATGGTAAGAAAGAAAGAGGGGAAAATGAAAAGATGTAGTAAAAAAAAAAAGCACGGAAAATTGAAAGAGCAGAGAGAAAATGGAATGAGAAAAAAAGAAACAAAGGAATGGAAAGCGAGAGTAAAATACATACAAAAAGAAATAGAAAGAAGTGAAAAGGCAAAAATATAAATAAAGAATATGTAATGGAAAAAAAGAGAAACAAAGAGAAAAGCTGAAAGAGAGAAAGATAGAAGCGTAAATATGAGAAACGAAGAGAAATGGACAAAGTGAAAGAGAAAAACAAGCAGATGGAAAGAAAGAAATAGAAACAGAAAAAAGTAAGAGAAAAACAGAACCGAAAAGAGAAACAACAGAATTGGAAAGAGAAAGAAAATGAAAGGGAAAGCGAGAGAGAGAGAGAGAGAGACGGGGCAAAGTGAGAGTGGCATGAAAGGCGATACTCATAATCTGCAGGTCGATGGGGCTTCATTATATGCAAATGTGGCAGATCTTCACATTAAGGCCGTGTCCCCCTTGCTTCTACCTTTATTATCTTTCCTTCTTTATTCTCGAGTTCTCGTTTTATGTACACCGCTTACGTGCATGCATACATACATAAACTGCATACATGTCTACATATACGCATACATACATACACAGCATTCCTTTAAATCTCCATTTTCATGTATGCTAGTTTGTACACGTACATGGATACACAGAATAAACATATATAAATCTAAATAAATATACTAGTGCATACTAGTATGTATGCGTACATACATACATACGTATAAACACCCCACGCATCTAAATTTTATTTTTTCTTCTTTCCTTTACTTTTTTTCATTTACATTATCCAACTCACCTTTACCTATTTTCCTTTCTTTTCACTCCCTTTTATTCTTCATTTATTCGTTAGTCTTTCTCCTTTACTGATTCGGTCTTCTCGTTTCTAATTATTATTATCAACTTTTTTTCCTCTCTCTTCTATCTTGCTTTTACACTTTTAATGAAGGAAAGGGCTGGAAGGCGGTTAAAGAAAGACAAGAAACGTACGAAGAGGTGGGGAGGAGGAGGAGGAGGAGGAGGAGAGGAGGAGGAGGAGGGAGGAGGAGGGGGAGGGGGAAGAAAGACGTGAAGAAAATGAAGAGGAGGAGGAATAGGAGGAGGAGGAGGAAAAGGAGGAGGAAGATGGGGAAGAAGAAGTAATAGAAGAGAGATATAGGCAAGATGAAAGAGAGAGAACGAGAGAGTGCACGAGAATACAAGAACGCCAACGACACAGTGAAAGACACAACAAGCAAACCAAACTCGACAAGAAGAAGCGAAGACAAGAAGAATTTAAAAAAAGGAAAGAAGAAACAGAAGAAGATCGTGGGGCGCGAAGAAGCGACAACTCGGCCGGCTCAAATCCGACCGGTTACAGCAATTTCGTGCCGGATTTTTCAGGAGGGGGGGGAGGATTCGAGACGAGGGACCGAGAGACCGACGGACCTTTACTTGCGGTCTAACCCCGCCTTTTCTGCGTGATTTGCCAGCATCTCCTGCACCGAGGTTGTTTAGGGTTATGCCCACCGACGGCCCGGTGGTCAGAGCCCTGCTGTCGTGACGGGCCGAGATTTCGCTCCGGTCTCCTCCTTTGCATACGGAATTCGTGAATATCTGCTCATTGTGTGGCTAGGGAATGTTTCTGCTTTTATCTACTTATGCGTTGTGTTACTTAGAGATGCTTCTGATTTCATCAATTTCAACAGCGTGAAATTAATAATGTTTTTTTTCTATTTTTCTTTCTTTTCTTTTATGGGGTTATTTGATTCAGTCTGTTGCTAAGAAGTGTTTATTTTACTTTATTTCATGAACTAATTTGTGCTTCTTCGTAGCCTTTATTAATTCGTTAGGTTACTAATGAGCTTTTGTTCCATATTTCATGAACTTCATCAAAACACTACCTGTTTTTTTTTTTTTTTTTTTTTTTTTTTTTTTTTTGTTGTTGTTGTTGTTGTTGTTGTTGGGGGGGGGGCCTCTCGTTTTTTTATTATGTTACGCTACAGAAAACTTTTTTTTTTTATATAGTATTTACTCTGTGAATAAACTCATATATGGCTTAACAGTTCCTGTATTATCTACTTCTGTCTATCATTTAATTCAGTCTCCCTCTGTCGTCTTATTCCTCTCTCGTTATCTTGTTATAAATACTTAGGAACTAATATATGATCCAAGACGAAGTTCCTAAGACTCTTTGTGTGTATATGACTTCATTCAATCAATAAACTCTCTCTCTCTCTCTTCTTTCCCTCTCCTTCTCTTTCCCTTCCCATTTTTCACACTGAATCTCTTCATACCTACGTACATCACCCCCTGGACTTCCACCTATCCCCCCCCCCCCGGCAAACTGACCCCTTCCCCCTTCCCCTCCTCCCCCGCTTCGCCCTTCCCCCTTCCCCCTTCTTCCACCCTCCCAACAGCCCGTTCCTGCGCGAGGCTGTGATCCCATAATCTCCCTGAAAGGACTGAAATTAACTGCCGCGCATCATTCCTGACAGAATTAACAAGGGGAAGGGGAAAGGGAAGAAAAGGGAGACGAGAATGGTAGGGGGGGAAAGGGAGAGAGAAGGAAGAAGAGAAGGGTGAGAAGGAGGAGAAAGGGATGAACAGAAGGGAGAAGAGAATGGTGAGAAGAGGGAGAAGAGAAGAGTGGGAAGGAGGGGGAAGGGAAGGAGGGAGGGAAAAGAGAAGGATGGGAAGGGAGGAATGGAAGGGATGGAGGTAGGTAGGAGTACAGAGGGGTAGGGAGGGAGGGAGAAGTGATCGAAAGAGGGGAGAGGAAATAGAGAAGGGATAAGGGTGTAAATATAGGGAGAAAGGTGTAAAGAAAGTAAGGAAGTAGACGAAATAGAGAAAGGAAGGGAGGTGCGGGAGAGAAGACTACAGAAAGGGAAAGAGGGAAGGGGGCGGAGAAGGGAGAAGAGAAAAGGATAGAGGAGAGAGTAGCGAAAGGGAGCACAGAAGAGATGGAGGAAGGAGCAGAGAAGGGAGGAAAGAACAGAGAAAGGGACATAAAAGGGATAGAGAAGGGAGCAAAGAATGAAGGGAAGAGAGAAGGAAGGAGAGAACAGAGAAGGGAGGAAGGGAGGGATATCTGCAGGGCAGAGGCATCCGGATAATGAATTGTCCGGATTTACTTTGAGTCGGTGCTGGGCGGAGGAGAGGGAAGGTAAATGGAGGTCGAAAGTGAATGGAGAAGATGAATAGAGAGAGAAGAGAGAGGGGGTGAAAAGAGGGAGAAGATGAATAAAGGGAAAAAAGGGAGAAGGTGAATAGAATATGAATGGAGGCAAGGAATGAAAGCGGGGAAGAAACATATGGAGAAAAGACGAAAGAAAGGAGGAGAACGAGGAGAAATGTGGAGCAAAAAAGAGAGTAAGAGGAGAGAGAGATAAAAAAAGAGAGGAGGAAACAGACTGTGAGGAAAGAGAATACGAAAGTAAAGGAGAAAATGGAGAGAGAG
>NC_051403.1:22309418-22319418 GCF_015228065.2 Penaeus monodon
ATGCTTTGTCAGTTGAATAAATATACCCTTTTAAATTCAAGATTCAGTACGAAATGCTTCGCCATATCAGTTTTTTTTTCTCTCAGCAAACATGCAATATTCAAAGATAACTCAACATGATCAACAAGACACCCACACACCTGATTCGAGAGCACAATCTTATTATTTTCCAAAACACAAATACCTCGCCCCCATCCTCTAAGAGTGAAGAACCCCCCTCCCCACTTTCTTACTCTCCAATTCCTACTTATCTCCCCACCCCCCTCTCTTATCGGAATGATAACCCCGGCCGTGCAAACGAGAGAGACAGAAGACTCCGTAAAACTTAAAACTAAATGGAGCCCGTCTCAAAATGTTACCGCTTCCATCCCGCATAAATCCAGATTTAAATGATACGACTTGCACTGGCAGCATTTAAAGAGGGTATTACTGGATATGATGTTGCAGCCTCGTCCTCCGATAGTCGCTCGTGCCTTCCGAGGAGGAGCGAGGTCGCCACTCAAGCAGAAAGCGTCGCATATTCAGAGTACTCGCGTGCCCATTGTCCGAGTGCAAGCAATGTCCCTGTGTAAAAGATGTCTGCAGCGCAAGCAATATCGTCGGGTGGTTCTTGCAGCGGAATAAGACACGTGCTGCAACCGTTGAACTTGCTGTTTGCTTAATCAAAATGTCGGAATTGAAACACTTTCGTAATGTTTAAAGATTCTGAGGCACAAGTAATATCCTACCAATATCCTACCATTAACCTCTCTAGTCACGGATTCCTGAACAAAAATGGTATATTACATTCATAATGCTGTTACTTACTAACGAGAGAAAGAAAAAAAAATCGCTGATACAGCTATTATCATTCTCAATTATTAGTCAATAAAATCTTTAACATCATTATCATCATTTAAGCTCTCAAACGCCGTAGTAATGGAAAATGTTATTATCATAATCAGATTACAGCCCGTCTGATTTTGTATCACTAAAATGTTTAGGCTTACGAGTAATTTCCGTCGCATTTTGTTCGGACACACACACACACACACACACACACACACACACATACACACACACACACACACACGCACACAGACAAAAAAACATACACACTCAAACACACAAACAGATCAAAACCCATAAGAAACTTCTGAATCTCCTCATCGCCGACTATCTATCCTGTGCACTTTTCCCCCTATTTAGGCAAAGGCAAGTTCTATAAAGGCGCCGTCTGCAAACCATTGCTCCAAAGCGCAGACTTCTTCCATAACAGCAATTCCTTCACAGCTCCCCGCCTCCACTTCCCTTCCTCTCCTTCCTCTTCCCCCTTCTCTTCCTCCACCTTCCTCTCCCTCCTCTCTTCTACTCTCTCCTCCCAAGGCGTTCCCCCCCCTCCCCCACCCCTCCTACACTCTCTCCTCCCATTCCCTCCCCCTCCACTTTCTCCCTCCCATCCCTTCACCCCTTCCCACTCCCTCACCTTCTACCTTCTCCCTCTCACTCCCTTAACCCCCTCCCCCTCCCGCCCCCCTCCACGTGGCTCGGAAGAACAGCACTGCACAAGCCTGAGCAATTTCCAGGAGCCGCGTCCCCGAATTTGATGAAAATGTGATAAACCGTGATCACAAGGGCATCTGGGCGAAATTCTCTCCTCGGAGGAATAGAAAGGGGTGTTGAGGCAAAACGAGGGAGAGGGAGAGGATAGAGAGAGGAGAAAGAACAGGGAGGGGGGATGGGGAAGGGGGAAACAGAGGGGAGAGGAGGTAGGCGCAGAGACAGGGAGGGGGAGGGGCTAGGGTGGAAGGGCAAGGGTAGAGATTGAGAGAGAGAGAGAGAGAGAGAGAGAGAGAGAGAGAGAGAGAGAGAGAGAGAGAGAGAGAGAGAGAGAGAGAGAGAGAGAGAGAGAGAGAAGAGAGAGAGAGAGATCGTGGGAGGAGGGAGAAGGGAGAGAAGAGGAATGAAATAAAGGGAGGTAAGGAATTTTAAAAAAATGAATATAAAAATAAAAAGACCGAGAGAGTAGGACACGCTGGCAAAAAAAAAACGAAAGACAATGAGTTGAAGACAAAGACAGACAAACAACCTTATAAAGAAAGAAAAATAAAATTAAACAACACAAAAAAAATCGGAATCCTAGTTCACACTTCTTTCAGAAGAGAGGAGAGAGAGAGAGAGAGAGAGAGAGAGAGAGAGAGAGAGAGAGAGAGAGAGAGAGAAAAAGAGAGAGAGAGAGAGAGAGAGAGAGAGAGAGAGAGAGAGAGAGAGAGAGAGAGAGAGAGAGAGAGAGAGAGAGGGAGGAAGGACCTAAGATAACATGCAAACTGCGAGATACATAACTAAATTACCTCCCTCTCGCACACACTCTCTCCACCTCCTGTTTCCGCCCCTCTTCTCCTCGCATTTCCTCCTGCCGAGGCGATGATGTCCCAAGAACACCGGGGATAAAGAGTGTATTGGAAAAGTCTCTCTCTCTCTCTCTCTCCTCCTCTCTTTCTCTCTCTCTCCATCCCTCCCTCTCTCTCTCTCTCTCCATTCCTCTCCCTTTCTCTCTCTCTCTCTCTCTCTCCTCTCCTCTCTCTCTCTCTCTCCATCTCTCTCTCTCTCTCTCCATCTCTCTCTCTCTCTCTCCTCTCCTCTCTCTCTTCTCCTCTCTCTCTCTCTCTCTCCCATCTCTCTCTCTCTCTCTCATCTCTCTATCTCTCTCTCTCTCTCTCATCTCTCCTCTCTCTCTCTCTCTCTCTCTCTCTCTCTCTCTCTCTCTCTCTCTCTCTCTCTCTCTCTCGCCCTTCTTTTCCCGCGCTGGTATTTCAATATACCTCAGATTTAGAGGTGGAGGGAAAATGCGAAAAAATATCATAAAAAGAGAGAGAATTAAAGCGCGCGAGAGAGGGAGCGAGTAAGAGACAGAGAGAAATCTGGGGAGAAGAAAAAGAAGAAGAAAAAGACGAAGAAAAAAATGTAAAGAAAAATGCCGGCAAATAAGTGAGACGAGCATTGCGCAGCCAACGGTTTAGATCCTGACAATTCATTTTGCAGATCCCTCAGTCCATTAATTTTCTCTGTGGCGATGGGGACAGTTCATTTTGGTCCGTTTAAATGAATTACTGACGGTCAAGGGCTCGGGGAAGGAAGGAAAGAAGAAAGGAGTGAGGGAGGGAAGGAAGGAGGGAAGGATAGAAGAAAGGAGTGAGGGAGGAAAGGAAGGAGGGAAGGAAAGAAGAAAGGAGTGAGGGAGGGAAGGAAGGAGGGAAAGATAGAAGAAAGGAGTGAGGGAGGGAAGGAAGGAGGGAAGGAAAGAAGAAAGGAGTGAGGGAGGGAAGGAAAGAAGGAAGGAAAGGAGAAAAAAGGATGGAGTGAGGCAGGAGGATGGGAAGGAAAGAAGGAAGGAAAGGAAAAAAAGAGAAGGGAGGAAGGAACGAGGGAGGGAAAGAAAAAAAGAGGAAAGGAAGGAAGGAAGGGAAGGAAAAGAGAAAAGAAGGATGACCGCAGAGTGAGAAAGAAGGCAAGAAGGAAGACAAAAGAAAAGGAACGTAAAGGAAAGAAAAGCTACATGATAAAGATTGAACAGAAGAAAAAAGAGGAAAGCATACGTCAGAAGCGAACCGAGGGGAACATAAGAAACAAAGAACAAACACATAAATAAAAAAGGGAGCGAAAAGGAGAAGGAGCAAGAGAAGAAAGGACAAAGGGGAGAGGGGAGAGACGGGAGAGAGCGGAGAAGAAAGGAGAGGGGAAAGAGAGAGAGAGAAAAAAAGAACTAAAAACACAGACAAAATAACTAGGGAAGAGAATTAAGATAAAGGAATAGAGGTAGGAAAGGAACGAGAACAAGAAAATGAACAATAGAAGCATGAATAAAAAAGGAAATAAAATTATTGACCAAAGAAAACGGAGGTATAATAAGATAAGGAAAGAAAGACGAAAGAACAAAGACATGTTGGAAGCGAGTGGGATAGAGAGCGAAAGAGAAAGAGAGAGAGAGAGAGAGAGAGAGAGAGAGAGAGAGAGAGAGAGAGAGAGAGAGAGAAGAGAGAGAAGAGAGCGAAAGAGAGAGAGGAGAGAGAGAGAGAGAGCGAAGAAGAGGAGAGAGAAGGAAAGAAAGAGAGAGAGAGAGCGAGAAGAGAGGGAGAGAGAGAAGAGAGAGAGAGAGAGAGAGAGAGAAGAGAGAGAGAGAGAGAGAGAGAGAGAGAGAGAGAGAGAGAGAGAGAGAGAGAGAGAGAGAGATACTGAACTGCCACAAATATCATGAATAACACACCGATAACTTTTAATTTCTTTTCATATTCCACTTGTCCCGTCCTCCCCCTTCCCCCGTGCCATATACCCCTCTCCATTAAAAAAAAAAGTGTGCACAGAATATAAAGACAACGAAATAAAATAAACATATTTTACTCTTTTCCTAAGTCACAAAGTATATAGCCTACCTACATAAATTGTAATAAGGGCGTAATAAGGGCAAATTAAGAGGCGTTTTTTATCCTACGAGAAGGAGTGACATACATATCGACAACAGCAGTAGGGAGCGTGAGGAGTTCTTTTTTATTTTAAATACCTCGTCATCCCCCAGTATTCTCCTTGTTCTTCTCCTTTCCTCCTGTTCTCCTCGTTCTTCACCTTCCCTGTTCTCCTTGTTCATCTCCTACTCTCTTGTTCTCCTCGTTCTTCACGTTCCCTGTTCTCATTGTTGTTCTCCTACTCTCCTGCTCTCATTCTTCTCTTTCCCTCATGTCCTCCTTGTTCTCCCCCCGTTTCCTTTGTTCTCCTTCCCGTGTTCTTGTTCTTCTCCCCCCGTTTTCTTTTTCCCTTCCCCTGTTCTTGTTCTCCTCTTTCCCTCCTGTTCTTCTTGTTCTCCCCGTTTTCTTTTTTCTCCTTCCCCTATTCTTGTTCTTCTCCTTCCCTATTGTTTTCCTTATTCTTCTCCTTCCCTCCCGTTCTCCTTGTTCAGTTCCTTCCCTCCTCCTGTTTCCTCCTGAGTAAATCCTCCTCAAGTCGTATCTCTGCCACGAGTCTCCTAATAATCTATGTTCGTGTAGAAGTTTCAAGACAAAGGAGGAAGGATAAGACGAATAAAGAAAAAAAAAGAAGAAAAATGCAGGAAAAAAGTTCGAGTACAAAGATCTACCATTTTCCTCTCCGCCAAATAAGTAAATGCGGGACAAGAGTGTGATATACGACGCCCTCCGCCACGGTCGAAAAGCAGTCAGGCTAAACGCAGCGGAATCGACCTTCGGGGCCCCCGCGGTTTACCCTCATCCTCAAATCCTGAAAATTAATGGACAAAGCGAATCAGGAGAATGAATTGTCTGGGATCTAAAACCTGAGCCAACAACCTTCTCCAGGAGCGCGGCGAGAGAGCTTGGCCCATAATTAATGAACGGAAGCACCCTCGGCTGGCGTATTTTAGCCGCCCTTCCGCCCCTCACACCTTCCCCTCGCACACTGTCGGCCCTTCCCCCCTCTCCCTCCGAGCCCTTGGCCTTCTGCCCGTCAGTGCCCTGTCCCCCTCCCTTCTGCCCTTGCCCTTAATGTCCTGTACCCCTTGTCTTAGCACGCCGTCTGCTCTTCCCTCCTCCACCTCTCGCCCTCGAATACCGTCTGACTTCCCCCTCTCCCCCTCAAATACGGTCTGCCTTCCCCCTCTCTCCCTCGAATACTGTCTGCCTTCTCCCTCTCCCCCTCAAGCCCTTGGCCTTCCTCCCTGTTTTCCCCTAGGAGTAGCGTTTATTAAAGACCTCCCCTGACCCACTTCCCATGGACGTACGGGAATGAAACGTTGTGCAGTTATTAGTCTGTCTCTACATAGGTTCCACCAAGAGGGACACGCTCCTTCCACCGTTTTATGCAGCTGTGGATTCCTCGCTTGTAGATGTCTGCAGGTTGTGTTTGAAGCCCTTACGTGACCAGAAATCAGTGTCTCTTCATCTTGGAAATGTTAGACCTTCAAAAATAACTTCATAGAAGGAAAGAGGTGAAAGTTAGATGGTGCAACGTCAAAAGCATAAGGAGGATGAGGGAGGATATCGTAGCCACAGGACCCTGCTTCCATCTGGGCAATGTGAGAGTAGTGAACAGGGGTGTTATCTTTTGGTTTTGATAACCTCCGGCAATTTCTGAAGCATAGTAAGCTCATGCAAATATAGTACCTTTTGTCAGGAAATCCATGCTGGTCACAAAAGACTGTGAGCATAACATTACCTGCCGAGGGTGTGACACTTGCCTTTTTGGGGGTTGGTGAGTCAAAGTGCTTTTACTGTTTTGACTGGGCCTTAGTTTCTGGATCATAGTGATGGACCCAAGTTTTCATTCTATAGTCTGTCAAAAAAATGTTTTCTTGGCTAAAAGAGCCTTGAAAAAATGGACTGGAAATCAACACATGACCAATATAGATGTGTATCATTATGCAAGTAAAATTTCAGCCTCCTAGGATAAGCGGAAGTGGGTCAGGGGAAATCTTTAACGAACGCAAATCATACTCCTTCGCCCTCGAATGTCGTCTGGCCCAAACCCAAACCAAAAGGGCCATAAAAATCTCCTAACTGGCTACATTTTCCTCACCTTTTACCTCCACCCACCATTCCCCCCAATTATTTAATTTTTTCCCCCTACTCCTCCTCCTCCTCCACCCCACCATAAACCTCTCACAACCAGAACTATCTCGTTCGCTAAACCACCTAATTAGCTAACCACCTGAAACCACACTATAGGAAAGAGGTCACCTATGTATTGCAAACCGTAATTCAACCTTGATGTGAGGGCTCACGTTACTACACCCCATCGCTATCCTCACAACGTGGTTCTTTCTTCGCAAATAATGGCGGTGGTGGTCATGGCAATAATGATGATAATAAAGATAATAACGACAATAATAAAAATAATAATGATCATAATAATAATAATAATAATAATAATAATAATAATAATAATAATAATTAAACAACAATAATTAAAATAATAATAATAATGGTAATAAAAACAACAACGAGAAGAATAAAAATAAGAATAATTACAAGAACAATTGTATAATAATATCATCATCACTAACAAGTAATGGCGTAAGTCAGAACAATGAAACTAGTCGCAAAGGAAGTATCAACTGAGAGAGAGAGAGAGAGAGAGAGAGAGAGAGAGAGAGAGAGAGAGAGAGAGAGAGAGAGAGAGAGAGAGAGGAGAGAGGAAGGGAGGAGAGAGGAGAGAGAGAGAGAGAGAGAGAGAAGGATGAGAGGAGAGAGAGGGAGGGAGGGAGAGAGAGAGAGAGAGAGAGAGAGAGAGAGAGAGAGAGAGAGAGAGAGAGAGAGAGAGAGAGAGAGAGAGAGAGAGAGAGGAGAGAGAGAGAGAGAAGAGAGGAGAGAAGAAGAGAGACGAGAGAGAGAGGAGAGAAGATGAGAGAGAGGAGAAGAGAGAGAAAGAGAGAGAGAGAGAGAGAGATGAGAAGAGGAGAGAGAGAGAAGAGGAGAGAGAGAGATAGGAAGAAAGAGAGAAGTAAAAATATAGAGGAGAACTAATGAATAAACTACAATGCAATACTCAAAGAAACAAAAATGAAAAATGAACGAATAAAAAAACAAATACAAGAAAATCACTCCGATACAAAAGATAAATGTAGCCTGAACTATTCCATCCACGCGTAAACAAAGGAGGCACTGAGCAAAGGCCCAATACAGATAATGCCGATTTGAGAAATACACAATAAAGCAGAGGAGTTATATTAAGTGTGATTGTAATGATACGTTAATTATGATAATGGTAATCATAGAAATGACAATCATATTGGTACCGAGATACATATTAAACGGTAATGATGATAAAATATTGGTAGCATCATAAGGGATCATACGGTCCATGGGACTATATCTGTGTGAGAGAAAATATACTTGTATGTTGTGCGAATGTGCGTGCATGTGTGTGTGTGTGTGTGTGTGTGTGTGTGTGTGTGTGTGTGTGTGTGTGTGTGTGTGTGTGTGTGTGTGTGTGTGTGTGTGTGTGTGTGTGTGTGTGGGTGTGTCTGTGCGTGCGCAAGCGTGTATGTGCGTCCGTGTGTAAGCACGCGCGCCGTTGTGTATTCGTGTAGTACATACAACATTATGTGCAATAATAGAGATGTCGCCAGACAAACAAACCGCCCGCGCACCCCATTCCGCCACGCCCGCCCTCCATCCTCCACATATGGCTGCTTCCCTCGCATAATGACCCGGAACATCACCATCATTATCCTAATCGCTACAATAACATTCGTCCACGAGCACGGACCCCACGTACAGCCAACGCTCCTCCCCTGCAACACACCCACCCACCCACTAACCCTCCCCCAAAATAAACCCTTCCCCAATCATCCCACCAACCCCTCGCCCCTCCCTTTAATCTCACCCACCCACCCACCCTCTACCCACTGTCCCACATAAGCTCCTCCCCCTATTCCCCTCCCACCCAAATACACCTCCTCCCTAAAATATCTCTCCCCCACTAAGGCCCCCTATCCCACATATACCTATACCATATAATATACCTATTCCTTCCTCCTCTTACTCCCCATACCTAAAAATAACCCTTACCCTAAAATACCCCCACCCACATTCAACCCCCATCCCTCCACCTCACCCTCTTCCCCAACACCATTCAAAACAACATCTCACACGAAGCACTCCGCCCAAGGTCATCCGAAGAATTATCCTGTCTTCTCTAGTCCGCTTTTCGGCCCTTCGTTTGAACTTCTTGTTCTATTTTATATAGTGAGGAGGATGGAAGAGGATAGGAGATGAGGAGGCAGAGGGAGAGGAGAGAAGGAGAGGAGAAGAGGGCAGAGAGGGCGAGAAGAAGGAGAGGAGAAGAGGGCAGAGAGGGCGAGAAGAAGGAGAGGAAGGCAGAGAGGAAGAGAGAGAGAGAGAGAGAGAGAGAGAGAGAGAGAAGAGGAGAGAGAGAGAGAGAGAAGAGAGAGAAGAGAGAGAGAGGAGAGAGAGAGAGAGAGAGAGAGAGAGAGAGAGAGAGAGAGAGAGAAGGAGAGAGGAGAGAGAAGAGAGAGAGAGAGAGAGAGAGAGAGAGAGAGAGAGAGAGAGAGAAGGTAGAGGGAGAAAGAAACACGAAAAAACGAAAAACGAAAACAAAAACAAGAACGACACACAAGACACAAGAAACATAAACCAAAGCAAAATTAGGAAAAAAAAAAAACGAAAAACGAAATGAAAACCGTATTGTATTCAGCAGCAAATAACTTGTCGACGCAATAATGCTCCACCAAACTTAACCAAAACCAAGAGAGGTAATAATATGCAAATTGGGTAAAACAAGCGGGCGTGCAACCCAGTGTGGCAGCCTGGCAGAGAAGCGAAGGAGGCAATGTCGATTCTACGCCCGTGAGTTTCGTCGATGCACCACCCCCTCCCCCTCACGCTTGGAAAGGCAATTATGCACCTGCAATATCATTCTTGCAATGTAGAAGATACTGCAAATGTGTATTTGCATTGTGTGTGTGTGTGTGTGTGTGTGTGTGTGTGTGTGTGTGTGTGTGTGTGTGTGTGTGTGTGTGTGTGTGTGTGTACAAGAGGGTGGATGGAATGATGGATAGGCAGAGGAAGGGAGAGGGAGGGAGGGAGGGGAGGGAGGAAGAGAGAAAAATAGGGAGAGAAAAAATAAAGAGAGAGAGGGAAAGTGAGAAAAATAGAGAGAGAGAGAGAGAGAGAGAGAGAGAGAGAGAGAGAGAGAGAGAGAGAGAGAGAGAGAGAGAGAAAAGAAACAGACAAAAAAAAAAAAAAAAGAAAAAAAAAAAACAAAAAAAAAAAAAAAAAAAAGCACTCCAATTACCTTTAACATTACCCTACAGTCCCTAAGGTAGCAAAGTAACCAAGCATTGTACATTTATCCATGATGTTTCCTTAAAAGCTACCCTTCAGAAATACCATCAGAGTGGAAAACCCATTTACCCTCCCCCCCTCCCCCTCCCCCTCCCTTCCCCCTTCGGACAAAAGACGAACGACAAATGAGCACCTCAATGCGCCCAGACAAAACGTAAACCAGGTCGTGT
>NC_051403.1:22326918-22329418 GCF_015228065.2 Penaeus monodon
TTTCTCTGTACTCCTTTAGTCGTAGTTCCTCCTTCCTCCCCTTTTATCGTTCAGATCTCGTGTCATCTTTCCATTTCTTCCTCCCTCCTTGTTACCTTACACACTTCTTTCTTGTTTCTCACTTCTTCCTCCTTTTCATAAAATTCCCATTTCTTCCTCTTCGTCATCTTTCCACTTTTCCCTCCACCTTCCCATATTCTCTCTCCTTCTCCCTCCCTCCTTCCTCTTCCCTTACCATCTCTCATTTTCTCTCTCTCCCTCTCTCTCTCTCTTTCCTCCCCTCTCTCTCTCCTTCTTTCCCTACCCCACCCTCTTTCCCTTCTCCCCTGCCTCCCTCTTCCTCTCCACCTCCCTACTCCACCCCCACCCTCCAACCCCTCCTTCCTCCCTTCCTTTCTCTCTGTCTCTGTCTGTCTCTCTCTCTTTAACCGACCGGATGTAGCAGGGTATAAGACCCGTGTGAGATTAAGTTACCGGCTACACTTTATCAGTAGCAACCGGAAGTCTGCAACCGTTCATCAACTGCACACAATCCCCGCGACGGTGTTGGGTAATGGAATACATTCATCCAGATTAAATATATTTTTTCTCTTTTTTTTGTATGTGTGTGTCATGGGTGAGACATCTCTATACCTTTTGTAGGGGTGGGGGTTTGGGGTGGGGTGGGGAGGGGGAGAGATAACGTGGTAAATAATTTCCGTCTCTACATTTGTTTGTGCTTTTATCTTCTGTTTGTTTACTTGTCTGTCTTGTCTTTTCTCTCTGCCTATTTGGCTATCTGCCTATCTCCCTCTCACTATTTTCTCTATTTTTATCTCCCTTTCCGGTCATATTACTGCTCCTCCTTTTTTGTAATTAACGCCTTGCCTCTTGGGGAATTGTTACTTAGGTTCAGTTTCCTTATTTATCAGATATGAGTCTAGTCTTTACTTGCTATTAAATTGCCCTTTTTTTGTTCTTCAAGCAGACAATTCCCCCTCCCTGGACATGCTCATGCTGGAAGGCAGGAGGGAGAAGGGAGAGGGAGGGTGAGGAGGGAAGGAGGGAGGAAGGAAGGAGAGAGGGAGGAGGGATTAGGAGGGAGACAGAAGGGTGAGGGAGGAAGGGAGAACAGGAAGGAAAATGGTTAGGGAAGAGAGAGAGAGAGAGAGAGAGGAGGAGAGAGAGAGAGAGAGAGAGAGAGAGAGAGAGAGAGAGAGAGAGAGAGAGGGGGGGGGGGAGATGGAGAGAAAGATTAATATTTAACTCTTGCGTGTTTTAGGTGCCTGCGTTCATGTTTCTTGGATATACTGCAATTAATTACAACATCTCCATGTCAACCCGGCAAAATATGAGGAAATTACTACGCTTTAAGGGTAATAAGCAAGAACACCTGACTAGTTCAAATATCCACAACACACTTATATGAAAGCACGCACGACTATGTAATGTTTATGTAAAAAATACAAAATATGAAATAGAGATAGATATATAGATAGCCAGATAGATAGACAGATAAAGAGAGGGTTAATAGTTAACTCTTGTTTTTAAGCAGAGGAACAGATGATTAATAAAATGATATTTCGCAAATTTATTTGGGATCGTGATTTATAAAGTGTTACTGCAAAAAAATATTGTAATATTTCCTCATTTTTTCTTGACGAAATATATTGTCTCTATTTGTTGGTTACCCTCCTCCCTCTCTTTCGCTTTTCCTTCGTCAGATTTCCCTTCCCTCTTTTCTTCTTCTCTCTCCCTACCCACTCCACCAAACTCCCACATGCAAGGGAGGGAGGGAGGAAGGAATGAAGGGAGGGATGAAGGGAGGAAGGAAGGGAGAGGAGAGAGAATAGTAGGAGGAGGAAGAAGAGGGAGGGGAGGGGAGAGGGGAGAGAATACTTTCTTACCGATCAATTAGCGCGGCCGCCGATGGATCCTCGGGGACTAATCGTCGGCCGTGGGATTGGGATTCGCGATTTTAAGGCCGTGTTTATTCCCAGGCTGTTTAACGGGGGGGGGGGATGGGAGGGGAGAAAGTAGGAGGAAGCTAGGGGGAGGGAAACAGGACGAAGATGGGGGAAGGGGGGGAAGTAGGAAGAAGCTGGGGGAGGGGGAAGGAAGCAGGAGGAAGCTGGGGGAGGGGGAAGGAAGGGAGGAAGCTGGGGGAGGGGGGCAGAAGAAGCTGGGAGGGGGGAGGAAGGACTGGGGGAGGGGGAGAGAGGAAGTGGGAGGAAGAAGCTGGAGGAAGTGGGGAGGGGGAGCAGGAGGAAGCTGGGGGAGGGGGAAGGAAGCAGGGGGAAGCTGGGGGAGGGGAATGGAAGCAGGGGGAAGCTGAGGGAGGAGGGAAGGAAGCAGGAAGAACGTGGAGGAGGAGGAGGTAGGGGGGGGTGCTTGAGGGAAGCGTAGGGGGAAGGAGAGGAAGGTAAGCAGGGGAGGAGACGTGGAGGGGGAAAGAAAGAGGAGGAGCGGGGGAGGGGGAAGGAAGATGGGGAGGGGGGAGGGGAAGGAAGCTGGGGGAGGA
>NC_051403.1:22344418-22346918 GCF_015228065.2 Penaeus monodon
GGAGAGAAGGAGGCGGAGTTGGTGAGGAAGAGAGGGGGAAGGGTGAAAAGGGGGAACTGACTCAGTCGAAAGGAAGAGACAGAGAGGAAATGGAATAACATAGAGGGAGAGGTAGGAAAGGAATGTCCCTTATTAAAAAGAAATTGGAAAAGGAAAAGGAATTGAAAGCAAATTATATTCAGTTTAATCAAGAAAATTCATAATTCGTTAGAGTAAACACTAAGACTAACCAATAGTAAAACAAAACACGAATGTAGATTAAAAAGAAGAAAAATGTGTGTGATAAATTTAAAAAGAAGGAAAAGTGTGTGTGCATGTGTGTGTGTGTATGTGTATGTATGTATGTATGTATGTATGTATGTATGTATGTATGTATGTATGTATGTGTGTATGTATGTGTGTGTGTGTGTGTGTGTGTGTGTGTGTGTGTGTGTGTGTGTGTGTGTGTGTGTGTGTGTGTGTGTGTGTGTGTGTGTGTGTGTGTGTGTGTGTGTGTGTGTGTGTGTGTGTGTGTGTGTGTGTGTGTGTGTGTGTGTGTGTGTGTGTGTGTGTGTGTGCGTGTGCGTGTGCGTGTGCGTGTACGTGCGTGCTTGCTTGCGCGCATGTACATTTGCTTGTTTTCTTTCTAGCGTTTGTGTTTCAGACATATAATACCCAGATAATAGAATGAAAAGGAGATGCAGACAGGAAGGGGGAGAGCGGAAGCACAGAACGGTAAGAGGTATGTAAAGTGGAGAAAGGAGAAGGAGAGCTTGGAGAGGGAGGGCGAGAGTGACACTAAGTGGAAGAAGTTGAATGTAAATTGCAGGAGAAAGAGAAGGAATATGGAAATGTAAGAGGAAAGCAGACAAAGGAGATGGAGCGTGAAGGAGAGAGAAACAACAAAGTAGAGAGAGAGAGAGGAGAGAGAGAGAAGAGAAAGAGAGAGAGAGAGAGAGAGAGAGAGAGACAGACAGAGAGAGACAGAGAGACAGACAGAGAGAGAGAGACAGAGAGAAAGGATAAAAAGAGAGAAAGGATAAAAAGAGAGAAAGGATAGAAAGAGAGAAAGGATAGAAAGAGAAAGGAGACAAGGGAGAGTAGTGGGGAGCGGAGAGGCGAGAGGAGTGGAAAGGAAAGAAGATAGAAGTGAGAGAAAAGATAGACACGGGAAATTATAAATGAAAAACGCGAAATACAACACAGACAAAATCAAGAAAAGAAGGGAGAAAAGAAAGAAAGAAAAAAACAAAACCTAAAAAAAAGAAAAAAGAAAAAAAAAGGAAAAGCAAAAACAAAAAAGGAAGAAAAATCAAGACAAAACAAGAAAAAAAGACGAAAGAAGAAAAAGAAAAAGGAAAAAGAAAAACCACAGAGAGGGCCCGAGCACAGGAGGGAGACCGCCGTCGAGCCAGATATCAGATAATCCAGGCCGCCGCCACCGCCGCCGCTGCACTTCACGCGGCGAGACGGCCTGCGAAAAGACAAATCCAGATAGAGTCGCGATAAGGAATTGGTAGTCAAAGGAATGCCTAACGACGTTCGCTTGCGGCCGATCTGCGCGCGATAAGGCCTATCGCTCGCTCCCTCTCCTTCTTCTCCTCCCGCCGGCTGGATGGAAGATCTCCAGATTTTATTTTTTATTATTTGCTCTCTCAATCTCTGACTGTCTTTGTCTCTCTCTTTCTCTTTCTCCCTTCCTCTCTCTCTCTCTCTTTCTTCCTCTTTCACCCCCTCCTCCCCCATGTGAAGCCATTTACATATAAACAAAAATAATAAAATAAAGCCACATTGGACAGTGCATGTACCCATCTCCAGTGACCTATTGTTACCATTAATAATAACAATACTACTACTAGCACTACTACTAATAATAATAATAACACCACCACCAACAACACAGGAAGCAGAACAGCCAATAGAGGAGACGAAGAGAAAGACCCCCCCCCAGGGCCCCCAACACAGCCTCCATCGCCAATATCAGCAAGTAAACGCGCCTCGACTCCTCAACCGATCAATCACCTGATATCGACATGATAAGCCAACGCCGGAGCCAATCAACACATCAGAACAGGTGATCGTCCAAACCAATACGATAATAATGATGATAATGATGATAATGATGATGAAGACGGAGATGTTAATAACAATGATGATATGACAATGTTATGATAACAATAATAACAATAGGGGAAAAAAATAAAGACAAAAAAATAAGATAAACTAAAATAAAGATAAAAGTAAATATAAAAATTAAAGTAAAGATAAAGTAATCATGTGAAAAAAATGTATACATAATATATATATATATATATATATATATATATATATATATATATATATATATATATATATATATATATATATATATATATATATATATATATATATATATATATGCTGTCATGACCTGAAATGTGTACCCACTCCCCACATATATATATGAAGCGTCCGCCATCTTGGTGGGCGCTAACTACCTGTAAAATAGGCTGTATTGGGAGGATTGATTAACTAGGAGGGT
>NC_051403.1:22361918-22364418 GCF_015228065.2 Penaeus monodon
TCTTCTAATGAATTTCTATCTGCATTTTCTCCGATAGAGTTCAACAAATGCAATCAACGCCTGAAAGTCCACCTACCAGTACGGCATTTAGGGCTACCGACTCACTCCCTGTTCATTATTCTAGTTAGTTCTTCCTACTCTCTGTTCAATTCACAATTTATTCTTCCCTCTGTTCAATGCACAATTTATTCTTCCCTCTCTCTTCAGTTCACTCCATCCTAATTCAGTATGTTAGTTAGCTCTCCCCACTCCCTTTTTTATGCACCAGATAGTTCTCCCCACTCCCTGTTCAATGTACTAGATAGGTCTCCCCACTCCCTGTTCAATGTACGAGAAAGCTCTCCCCACTTCCTGTTCAGTACACTAGATAGCTCTCCACTTTCTGTTCAATGCCCAAAATATATCTCCCCACTCCTTGTTCAATGCACTAAATAGCTCTTCGTACTCCCTCTTCAATGAACTATTTACCCCCCCCCCCCCCCCAGTTGCTGCTCAACTCTCTAATTCGCTCTCACGACTTTGTGTTCCATAAATCAATTAACTAACCATTGTACTGTTCAATTTGTCATTTGCCTCTCCCCACTCCCTGTTTAATAAACTAGTTGGCTCTCCCTCCCTGTCTAATATATATGCAGTTCTTGCTCTTTGTACAACATATTAGCTCTCCAAAACCTGTTAAGTGAACAATTTAGTCCTAACCACTTTTAATTCAATACACTACTTAGACCTAACCTTTCCCTGTTCAATATATTAAATAGCATCCCCACACCCCGTTTACAATACCAGTAAATTCTAACCTCCCTCTGTTCAATATCCAGTTAATTCTCCCTGTTCATTAAACTAGTGTTGCTACCTCTTCTCAATCCCTGTTCAAAAGACTCGCCACACACACAACGGTCCCCAGTGTGGTGTACATTGCCGTCTCCAACTCTTCTCTCCCTCACTGTCTATCCCTCCCTCTCTCCTCTTTGGCTCACACTTCCCCTCCCTTCTCCCCTCTCTCACATACTGGCCCTCTTTCACCACTCTCCCTTTCTCTCTCCTTCCCTCACACACAATCCCTCCCCCCTCTCTCTCATGCACTACCCTTCCTCTTCTCTCTCTCTCACACACATCCCCTCACCACCCTCCTCCCTCAAACACTACCCCCATCCCCTCCTCCCACCCTCTCCCCCACACACAACCTCAATCAATCCCTCCTTCCTTCCCTCCATCCTACCCTTCCCTCCTTCCTTTTTCGCCTTTCCCCCTCAAATACTACACCTCCCACCTCCCTGCTTTTCCTACCCTTCCCCTTTTCTCCCCTCTTCGGCATACACTACCCCCTCCCTCGCCACCTCCCCTCCTTCTTTTCTCCCCCTCTTCGGCACACACTACCCCCCTCCTTCCTCCTCCTATCCCTCCTCCTTTTACCCTTCCCTCTTTCCTTTCTCCCCCTCCCCCTTCGGCACACACAACCCCCCCCTTCCCTTTCGGGTGTTATTCCTCATGTCCCCCTAACTAGATTGTCTTCGCTTGCGCCCTAATTGCTTTCTGTGACCTCTGCTCGTCAACAAGTCCCTTCGTCCTCTTTTTGTGAATCACGAAGGATCGTGTTTTCTATAAGTTTCTTTTGCCAACGGCGAGAAAGAGAAGAGGTGGGGGGAGGTGGGGGATGGTGAGGGGAAGAGGAGAAGAGAGGGATAGGGGAGGAGGAAGATGAGGGGAGGAAGAGAGAGAGAGAAAGAAGGAGAGGAAGAAGGAGAGGAAGAGGGAGAGGAGATGGGGAGGAAGAGGGAGAGGAGAGAGAGAGAAAGGAGAGGAGAGGGAGAGGGAGAGAGGGAGGGGGAGGAAGAGGGAGAGGGGGTAGAAGGAGGAGAAGGACAAGGGAAAGGGGGGAGGGGAGAGGAGCTGGATAAGGGAGGGGGTGGGGGAGGAGAGAGGGAGAGGGAGAGGGAGAGCAAGAAAACTATAAATAAAGAGCGAAAGAGACAGAAAGAAAGAGAGCATGAGAATAAAAGAAAGAGAGAACGAAGAAGAGGAGAAGAAGGACAGAGAAAGAAGAAGAGGAGAGGAAGGCGAGAATAAGGGAGAGGAGCAACGTCACACCGGGCGAGAGATGCACTAACGCAAACACGAAGATAGATTTATGTGAACATGTGCGCGAAATGCATTAGGACCTGAAGATGCAAAGAGCTTTCTTAATGGAAGGAGGAAGCATAAACAGATAAAAGACCAAAATAAAGAAGATCGAGGAAATGGATAGACACATATAAGGGGAAAAAATGTAAATAATGTGCACATACATAAAGGCGAATTCTAACACACACACACACACACACATACACACACACACACACACACACACACACACACACACACACACACACACACACACACACACACACACACGCACGCAAAACCCTCAAACTCACATCGGCTGTAAGTTGGAAAATAACTCGTCAAAATTCATGATTTTCTCACATTGGGCTTCAAGCAATCTAAATTTCGATTTACCGGG
>NC_051403.1:22376918-22384418 GCF_015228065.2 Penaeus monodon
GAGAAAACTTTGAATTCTTCTACTGGGCAAAAGGTCTCACTAACTCCTCCTCGCTGCAATCCTTCTGATTACTGGGTCACTTTTCTCTAATTAGATTAAAAGAGAAAGGGGGAGGAGCAGAAAGGAAGGGCTGATAAGCAGGAGAAAGGAAGGAGAGATAAGGAGGAAAAAGGAATCGGAGATAAGGATGATGATGAAAGGAGTGGTGGGGGGAGAAAAAGCCAATGAAAGGTGATCATATCTATGCATCTATCTGTACACACACACACACACACACACACACACACACACACACACACACACACACACACACACACACACATCACACACATACACACACACATATATAATATATATATATATATATATATATTTATATATATATATATATATATATATATATATATATATGTATGTATGTAGCTATAATCGTTAACTATAATCAAAATGATTTCGTATTTATTTAACATATGGTATGGAAAATTTATTATATATATTATCAATCCTGAATGATAAACTTAAAAAACATTAGCATTTCAGGTTAAATTCCTACATATCGAAACTAGAACTCTTTCGTGCTTTTTTATCTAGTCTAAAATTTCAAACCATCTAGCTAATGAAACGATAATTTAATCATTATATTGCCTCAACCATATCTTTCCTGCCTTCTGTTAGTTCCCTTATATAAATTATAGTGTATAAACAAAATTAATTACTACTTATGGAATACTTATCATTTATATTCTGTAAGCGTGACTATTATTGCTATGTCAGGTTGGAATACAATGTTTTATGAAAGACCCTGGAAATATCTGTGATGATTTTAAATGGATCTTGACACTGGAAATAAACTCACAGCTAGGATTATTGATCTTTTGCTCAGGCCTATACGCGCTATCTGGAGAACTTGGGGAGCCAAACCGAGAGCTATATGTATATGCATATGTAAGTGTGTGTATACATAAACATAAATTTTTATACACACACACACACACACACACACACACACATACACACACACATATATATATATATATATATATATATATATATATATATATATATATATATATATATATATATATATATATATATATGTCTGCAGGTAATAACACATTACCGCTAGTTGGACGTCAGGCACCACTCAAACAACATGGAATCCACCAAAACTGAGGCCAGGACAAACATTAAATTCATGGTGAAATTCGGTTGGGAGAACAGGCAAATCATTGATGCTCTGGAACAATTTTATGGTGACACTGCCTCGAAGAAATCAACAACCTACAAATGGATAAGTCAGTTCTGAAGTGGAAGAAACGAAATTGATGATGAACCCTGCAGTGGATGGCCTTCAATGTCAGTTTGTGAGGGAAACATTGATGCTGTCTGCGCCATGACTGAAGAGGATAGATGAATACCACTGAATCAGTAGCAGACACACTCAACATCTCTGTGGGTTCCGTACACACAATTCTGGTGGAGAGTTTGGAACTAAGCAAGCTTTCCGCCTGTTGGGTCCCTAAGCTGTGACGCCCAGATCTGCAGCAAACAAGGGTAGATCTTTCAATGGAAATTTTGAACACATGGGAAGAGGACAGGGGATGAAACATGGCTCTACCAGTATGATCCAGAGGACAAAATTCAATCAAAGCAGTGGCTGCCCTGGGGTGGAAGTGGACCAAACAAAGGAAATTCTGAGTGTACAAGAAGAAAGGTCATGGCCACTATATTCTGGGATGCAGAGAGGATTTTGTTGGCTGACTTCCTCGAAAACAAGAAAACAATTACATCTGCTTCTTATGAATGCGTTTTGAGAAAAATGTCCATAAAAAATCTCAGAAAAAGGCTATGGAAAGCTGCATCAACAGGTTCTCTTCCACCACGACAATACACCCGCTCACGGCGCTCGGCACACAAGAGCTGTGCTACGTGAATTTCGATGGGAAATCGTCCCACAGCCACCTTACTTAGCACCATCCGACTTCTTTTTGTTTACAAACTTTTAAAAATAATTGAATGGTACCAATTTTCCATCAGTTGAAGATGTATAAAGAGTGTACTGACCTTAATGGAGCACATGTTGAAAAATAAACATCATAACTGAAACCGTTTATTCATACTGTCCTTTTTCCACGAACTTTTTGTAGCCCCTTGTATACACATATATACACTTATGCATATATGTATGTATAAATAAACATACAACATACATACATACAGAGAGAGAGAGAGAGAGAGGAGGGAGGGAGAGAGAGAGAGAAGAGGGAGGGAGGAGAGAGAGAGAGAGGGAGGGAGAGAGAGGAGAGGGGGAGAGAGAGAGAGAAAGAGAGGAGAGGGGGAGAGAGAGAGAGAGAGACGAGAAGAGATAGAGAGAGAGAGAGAGAGAGAGAGAGAGAAGGAGAGAGAGAGAGAAGGAGAGAGAGAGAGAGAAGGAGAGAGAGAGGGGTGTAAAAGGCTCTATCATCCTTAGTACAATGGTGAACAGAGGGTAGTTATACTTGTTAACGGCTTGACTCTTTATTTCTGAGAGTTGACACCACGCAGTATAAAACACACAAGACATGTCTAGTTATAATCGGGCCGCGCGGAGGTCACGGATGGATAATTCTATTTCTGTTACAGGATGTGGATAATTCTATTTCTATTACCAGTGGACCACGGGGTTTGTTTTCCCGGGGACCCAAAATGCCCCCAAATAAAAACCCAAAAACCCGCCAGCGAGGGCGGGGGTTTCACTTTTTATATCTGACCTTTTTTGCCCGAGGGGTTTGTGTAAGCTCCCCACCGCGCTAAGGTCAGCTCCGCCCTTCCCCGGGGCCCGCTGACCGGACCTCCGCGCGGGGGGTAGCTTAGCACGAACTCTCGGTAACAAAGGCAATATAAAATGGGGACCTCCGCCTCGCTGGCGGGGGGGTTTTTTTTGGGGAAAAAAACCCATTTGGACCACGGGGAAAACAAAACGTGGTCCACTGGTAAAAAAATAAAATTTTATCCAATCCTGTAACAGAAAAAAATTTATCCACATCTTTTTGGGGGGGAGAGAGAGAGGGGGGGGGAGAGAGGGGGCATGGGAAGAGAGAGAGAACATGAGAGAGAAGAGAGAGAGAGAGAGAGAAGAAAAGAGACGATAGAGAAGAAGGAGAAAAGAAAAGGGGGAAGAGAGAAATAATACAAAATACACACAAGTTACTCTATCGTAAGTGTGATTCTGCTCTTTAACAAATAAACTTCCACCAAACTGTTTAACAAAGCTCAAGTTTGCCTCTCAAACTTGATTCAGTTAAGTTAAGATTGACTTTATCGGGGGAAAGGGGGCCATTATCTCACATTTAAATATCAAAATTATAGTGGATATAATAGTTGGGGTGGGGGATTTCTTTCCCCCAAATCACAAAATATAGTGTTTTTTTGGGTTTAAGGTGGTGCTAGCTCTAAAAAAAAAAGATAAAAAGGGGGCCCAAAAAAAAATATTTAAAACACGAAAACATAAATAATCACCCTTTATCATAAAAAATGATTTTTTAAAAAACCCGAAAACAATATAATTCATCATTACCCCTAATAAGGGATGAAAAAAAAAATAACAAAATCAACAACAAAATGTATTTAATGGGAAATAAAAAAAATTATAATAAAAATAAAATAATAATAATAATAATAAAAATTTAATAAGAATTATAATAATAATATTAAAATCAATCTTTTAAATTTTTATAAAAACAATAAGAGGCCCCAAATTTACGTGGCATCAAATTAATAAAATGACAACAAAAAAGCACCCGACATCCAATAAATAAAAAAATCACACGGAAATTCGTCCTGCTTTGGACATCCAATCGGCGCCATCTTTTTTTTTTTTCTTTTTTTTTTTTTTACTTATTTTACTGATTCTTATTTTTCAATATTTCTTCTACTTGGATTTTTTTTCTTATTGTTTTTTTCTATCTTTCTTTCAAAGCAGATTAATCTCTCGATCTCCTAAAGAAATTAATAGATATTTCATCCTCAGATTTCACATTCGGAGAAAAATGATCGGAAAACTGTTTACCCATAAACGGACATGGTGTTTGGGGCTCATCCCATTACCCCGGAGCGTCTTCCGTTTTTTCTGACCTTTCCCAAATTTCCCGGGAATTTTAAAAAGGAAAGAAGAAGAAGAAGAAGAAGAAAAAAAAGAAGAAAAGAAAAGAAAAAGAAGAGCAAAAAATTTAACAAAAAAAAAAGGGGGAAAAAGAAAAATTTCCATTTTTCAACAATTGAGGAGGAGGAGAAAGAGAAGAAAACGCAATAATCAACAAGGAAGGGGGAGAAGAAGAAAGCGTTTGTGACTTAACAAGGGCGAAGAAGATGAAGAAGAAGAAAAGAAGAAGAGGAAGAAGAAGAAGAAGAAGAAAAAAAAGAAAACAACAATCTACAAAGAAGGGGAAAAATGAGAAAACGCTCGTAATTCAGCAAAGAAGAAAACAAAGGGAAAACGCAGATACCTAAATTACCACGTTCCGCATTCCCGATTAAAGTGATAACGCCAAACAACTGATCACCGACACACACGCTGGTCTCCATGAAGATTGAGATTGATTACTTAGTAGTGACCTTTCCGCCGGAACGTAAAAATCTACAGGAAGATTGGTTTCTGGTCTCTCTCTCCTTCTCTCCTCTCTCTCTTTCTTTGGGTTTTCTTTTTTTTAAATTTTTCCCTCTCTCCCCGCTTCCTTTTTCCTAATTCTCCGTCTATTCCCTCTTTCTCCCCTTTTTTTTCCCCCCCTTCCCTCTTTTTCCCCTTTTTTACTCCCCTCCCCCTCTCTCTCTTTCCCTTCTCTTTTTTGCTCTCTCTCCCCGTCTCTTTCCCCCTTTTTCTCTCTTCTTTACCTTTTTCATTTTCTCTCTCTCTCTTTTCTTTCTCCTTTTTTCTCCCCCTCCTTTCCCCTCCTTTTTCCTTCTCCTCTTTTCCCCCCTTTTCTTCTCTCTCTCTCTCTTTCCTTCCCCCCTTTTTTCTCTTCTCTTTCTTCCCCTCTCCCACTCTCTCTCTTTCTCCTTCTCTTCCCCTTTTCTCCTCTCTCTCCCCTTTTCTCTCTCTCTTCTCTCTCCCCATTCTGTTTTTCTCTCTCTCTCTCTCATTCTGTTCTCTCTCCTCTCTCTCCTCTCCTTTTCTCTCTCTTTTCCTCTCTCTTTCTCCCCTCTTATTCTCCTTAAAACCCTCTCCCCTTTCCATCCCATCTATCCTCATTCTTTTCTCCTTCCTTTTCTCTCTCTCCTTTTTTCTCATTCTCCCCCCACTCTCCCTCCCCTCTCTCTCTCCTCTCTTCTCCCCTTTTCTCCTTTCTCTCCTCTCTCTCTTTTTTCTCCTTCTTCCTCTCTTTCCCCCGCGATTTTTTCTCTCTTCCCCCTATTTTTCCTTTTTTCTCCTCTTTTCCCTCTTTCTCCCCCTTCCTCTTCTCTTTTGTTTTCCTTCCCTCTTCTCTTTCTTTCTCCCTTTTTTTTTTCCTTCTCTTTCCATTTTCTCCCTCACTCTCCCTCTCTCTCTCTCTTCGCTCCCCCCCCTTTCTCTTCTCTCTCTCTTTCTCCCCCTTTTCCCTTTTCCTCCTCTCTTTCTCATTTTCCCCCTTCTCCTTTTCCTTCTCTTTCTCCCTTTTTTCTCTCCTTTTTTAAATTTTCCCCTCTCTCTTCTCTCTCCTCCTTCTCTCTCTTTTTCTCTCAATTACGCTTCGCTACCTCTTCTCTCTCTTTCCCCCTTTTCCTTTTCCCCTCCCCTCCCCCTTTTCTTCTTCCTCTCTCTCTTTCTTTCTCTCCCCGTCTTTTTCCTCTCTCTCTCTCTTCAAAAATCCCTCCCCTCTCTCTTCTCCTTTTTTTCTCCCTCTTATCTCCTCTCTCTCTCTTTTCTCTCCTCTCTCTCTCTCTCTATTTTCCCCTCTCTATCTTCTCTCTCTCTTTCTCTCTCTCGCTCCCCCTTTTCGCCCCCCCCTCTCGCCCCCTCCCTCCCTCCCCTCTCTCGCTCCCTCTCCTCTCCTCTCTCCCCTCTCTCCCCCTCTCTTCTCCTCTCTCTCTCTCTCTCCTTCTCTCCCCTTCCGCCCCCCCCCTTCTCCTTGGGGGGGTCAGGCGAAGAGCGGGGAGGGGGCTAGAGTTGTTCTGACTAATGAAGCAACGTCAATTTCTTTAATGAATTCCAGAGAGCTATTTAACTTTTTTTTCTCAAGAATCACGAGGGAGGGAGGGGGGGGAGGTGCTCGAATAGCCGATATTTTGAAAGTGAATTTTTTGTCTGTTTTAACATTTCCATTTTTTTTAAACTACAGTGTACAATTGCATAAGGCAGAGAGAGAGTGGGGGAAGGAAGGTAGAGAAGGGGGGGGGAAGGGGGGGAGGGGAAAAGGGGGGGAGGGGAGGGAGAGAGAGGGAGAGAGAGAGAGAGAGAGAAAAGAGAGAGAGAGAGAGAGAGAGAGAGAGAGAGAGAGAGAGAGAGAGAGAGAGAGATTTGAATAATTGTTTCCGAGTATTCATACGTAAGTGGTTGATGTATTTAACTAGAAGAAGAGGAGAAATGGTGAGAATTATTTCAAAAAGGGGAAAACCTTAAGGTGACGAAAGGGTAAATTAAAGATCTCTCTCTCTCTCTCTCTCTCTCTCTCTCTCTCTCTCTCTCTCTCTCTCTCCTTTTAACTACTCCACTTTCAAATAAATCCCCTTCCGTATCTGTCTGTCTGTATTGCTCCCTCCTTCATTCCTTCCCTCCCTCCTACCCTCCTTTTCTTATTCTCGCTATCATCCTCCACTTCACGAGAGACAAAAAAAAAGATATACATACAATAATTTAAATGTAGCGTCTTAATAGACCAATTAAGCCACGCATTCTTTTTCCCAGTTGCCAATTACTTTTAACCGCTTCGATGATGCACGAAATACCCCCCATGGCGGTAGATGGGGGAAGGGGAGGGGGAAGGGGAAGGGGAAGGAGGATAGGGAGGGGAAGGGGAAGGAGGATAGGGAGGGGAAGGGGCGACTTAGCCTCAAGGAAACTCGAAATAGAATGAGAAACAGGGCCGTTTGGTCATTACGTCTGCGGGTGGCCTTCAATAAACGGGGTGAGAAAGAGAGCGGGAGAAGGGGAGGGGGGGAGAGGGAGAGGAGAGGGAGAGAGAAAGAGAGAGAGGAAGAGGAAGAGAGAGAGGAAGAGGAAGAGAGAGAGGAAGAGGAAGAGAGAGAGAGAGAGAGAGAGAGAGAGAGAGAGAGAGAGAGAGAGAGAGAGAGAGAGGCAGAAGTATGAAGCGGACTGGAGAGGAGGGTAGAAGTTGGAGGGAAAAAGTGGAGAAGGAAAAGAAAATGACGGTGAGAAAACCAAAAGGTTTATTAAAACCAGGAGGTATTAGTATAAAAACGAGATGTTACCAGGCAGAGAAAGAAAACACGGGAATAGGATATCAGAACAACAAAAATTAAATCAGTAACTAAAGTGAATGAGCAATAATGCACACAATTCCTTAGAAAGGCAAAAAGTGTGAATAC
>NC_051403.1:22394418-22396918 GCF_015228065.2 Penaeus monodon
CCATATAGCCTGAGTTTGGCGATCCCGGAATTAAATGCAAGTAACAGGTTCCATGCCGGGTCTCACGGTTTTGTAACCGCCGGTTTGGACACGTGGTCCTGCCAATGTACCCATGACCGGCGAAGGGGGACTTGTTACAAAGGCTCAAGGCGAGACTCCAAGGACTGGATAGGTCCGGGTTTCGCTTTCCATAGAGCAAACTGGAAGTATCAAGGCTTGAAGACAGCAGCTTTGGGTCCTTCTGCATAGGTACCGACACCCTCCAAACGCTCTTGTTGATCGAGTTCATGGCTCCTTTTCCCAGACCAATCCGTCTACTGACTTCCTGGTCTGACAACCCAGAGATATGGACTACGCTACCAAAGGTATGTAAAACTTTCTGTGACTTCAACGTCCTCGCCGCAAGCATGGATCGACTGAACGGGTTTCCCCTAACAGGCCCCCAAAGTCCTGAATCTTGGTCTTGGTCCAGGAGACCTCTAAGCCTAGGGGCTTCGCCTCATTTTCTAAATGCTCAAGAGCCGCCACAAAATGACTCCAAGGACTCAGATAGGATGGCAACATCGTCGGCAAAGTCAAGGTCCGAGACCTTAATATTGCCTAGTGTTTCTCCGCACTGACTTTGGGTAGTAGCTCTGCCCATTATCCCAGTCCATACAAGTGTTGAAAGGGGTGGGGGCAAGGACACAGCCTTGCCTCACCCCTGAATTAAACAGGGAAGAAGTTCGAACATACCCCACCACACTTTACAGCACTTTCAGTACCAGTATAGAGGCTTGCTATCAGGCCAATAATCTGTGTCGGAATTCCCCTGAGCCCCAGGATCTCCCATAGCGATTCCCGATGCACCGTGTCAAACGCCTTCTTGAGGTCGATGTAGGGTGCAAGCAACCACGACCAAACTCACGACGGCGTTCCACAATTATTCGAAGCGCTAGTATACGGTCTATTGTGGACTTGGGCCCCCAGTAAATCCAGACTGCTCCGGGCTTGGTGCCTCAGTAGGTGGTTGCGGATCCGTTTCAGAAGAATGTGAGCGAGAACCTTGCCTGGTATGCGAGGCAGTGTAATGCCACGGTAGTTGCTACAGTCCCATCGATCCCCTTTCCCCTTCCAGAGAGGGATGAACCCCCGCCCCTCAGCAGGTCAGGGGAATGGTACCAGACTGCCAAATGGCAGTCAGGACTGTATGCAGGCCCCGAGCCATAGGTTCACCCCCAGCCTTTAGCAGTTCAGCAGGGATATCACATATGCCCCGCAGCTTTCCCACTCTCAGCTTTGGAAATCGCCAGCCTAACCTCTGTTAGGGTAGGAGGTTCCTCGCTGAGGGTGGGTCCGGGCACGGCACTGCACATCTTTTAACCCAAAGCTAACTGTTGGAGGACCCCGGTAAACTGTTAAAAATACATATTATATATATTAATATATATATTAATAATATATGTATGTGTGTGTGTGTGTGTGGGGTGTGTGTTTGTGTGTGTGTGTTTTTGGGTTTGTGTGTAATGTAATGTAATATATATATATATATTAATTATATAATAATATATATATATATAACACATATATATATATATATATATAATTATATATATATTATATTTATATATATATATTATATATATATATAAAACATATATACATTTTGTATATATGTCCCAATATATTATATATATATATATTTTATATTATATTTTATAATTATATATAATTTCATATTATATATAATATATTATATATATATAATTTGTTGTGTGTGTTGGTGGGTGGTGTGTTGTGTTGTGTGTGTGTGTGTGTGTGTTGTGTGTGTGTGTGTGTGCGCATTATAGGGATATATAATATTGTATATTATTTATATATATATATTATAATATATATATTATATACACATATATATAAAAATTCTCTTAAATTATCATCATCAAAAACGGTATGCCCATTTTTGGGCAGCCGTGGCCCTTTCCCCCCTCCTTCGCCAAAAAATCATTTACGTTTTTCTTCCACTTTCCCACGAATCGACATAAACAAAAGTTTTTGGTCTTGATGAGAAAAAAAAAGTTTTGGAGAAAAACTTGCTGACGGGATGGTGATGGGAAAAAAGGGAAGAGGCAAACCGAAGACAAGACTGGCGACAACATCAAAAATATTTGCGGGCTGTTGATGGTACAAGTGGAAGAAAAGCGCAAGATGAAATTTATGGCGAAGGTGGTGGGGAGGTCCCCAAGGCTGCTCAAAAAGATACCGTTTTTGATGATGATATATGTATTAGAGATAAGTAATTATGTATATATTAATTAATAATGCCTTTATTATATATATATTATTATATATAAAATTATAATTATAAAATTATTTTATAATATATATATATACATGTGTGTGTGTGTTGTGTGTGGGTTGGTGTGTGTTTAGGTGTTGTATGATGTAGTATGTTGTTGTTGGATGTATGTATGATGTATTTATTATGTATGTATGTTGTGTGTGTGCGTTCGTATGCGTG
>NC_051403.1:22406918-22414418 GCF_015228065.2 Penaeus monodon
GAGGAGAGGGAGAGGGAGAGAGAGGAGAGAGAGGAGAGAGATGGAAGAGAGAGAGAGAGAGAAAAGAGAGAGGGGAGAAAGAGAGAGAGAGAAGAGAGAAAAGAGAGAGAGGAGAGAAAGAGAGGGAGAGAAGGAAAGAGAGGGAGGAGAGACGAAGAGAGAGAGAGGAGAGAGAGAGAGAGAGAGAGAGAGAGAGAGAGAGGAGAAGAGAGAGAGGGGGGAGAGAGAGAAAGAGAGAGAAAAGAGAGAGAAAGAGGAGAGAGAGAGAGAGAGAGAGAGAGAGAGAGAGAGAGAGAGAGAGCCAACACTCGAGTGAACATGACGACGCGTGAACACCAACGTCCCATTTACAGTCCCCGAACTCAGTTTTTCTTACCCCTGATCTATCTCTCGGAGCAACAATAAATTTAGATCATGCTTGCAAGGCCACGGGACAATCCATCCATCAACTAGGGTATTTCCGCTAGCATCTTCATCACAGCGTCAGGGGTCACCCCTCCTTCCCCTCTCCTCCTTCTTTCTTGTTCTCCCCCTCCTCCTCCTCTCTTCCTCCTTTCCTGTTCTCCCTCTCCTCCTTTCTTGTTCCCTCTCTCCTCCTCCCTCCTCCGCCCTCTTCAATCTTCAGTCCAAAACACCGGAAAATAAAGATTATGAATAATGAAACTATGCATACATAATAAGGGAGACGCATCATAAAATACAAAAAGAAAAGGGCTCTCATAAAAAAAAAAAATATATTTTAAAATAATAAATACATACATACAAAAACCACACCCACCCCACACCCACGCCGCACAACCCCACAACCCCAACACAGGGGGGGGGGTTTTAACAATAAATAATAAATAAAAAATTATATATATATATATAAAAATAAAAATATTAAAATCATTATATATTTTTATATATTTTATATTTTTTTTTTTTTTTTTTTTTTTTTTCTTTTTTTTTTTTTATTTTTTTTTTTTTTGTTATATATATATATATTTTAAAATATATATATATATTTTATAGTTTAAAAAATTATATATATTTAATATATATACATATATTTATTATAATATATATATATATATATATAATATATATAATACATATTATATATATATATTAATATATATTTTACATTATAAAATATTATATATATATATTATATATATTTTTATAAATATAATTTTAAAATAATATAATATAATATAATATTAAAATTAATTTAAAATATATATATAATATAAATTATATTTATAAATATATAAAAAAAAAAAAAAATATAGATATATATATATATATATATTTTTTTTATATAATATATATTTTTTTTTTTTTTTTTTTTTTTAATTTGTTTTTTTTTTATTTTATTTTTTATTTATGTATTAAAATTTTTATTATTATATTAAAAGTATTGTCCCCCCCAAAAAAAAAAATATTTTAATATATATATATATATATATATATAATATATTTTATATGTGTGTGTGTGTGTTGTGGTGTGTGTGTGGTTTTGTGTGTGTGTGTGTGTGTGTGTGGGGGTGTGTTGTTTAAATTTTTTTTTTTTTGGGGTTTTTGGGGGTTTTTTGTATTTTAAAGTTAAAATTTTTATTATTATAATATATATAATATTTTAAAAAAAAATTTAAATTTTTTATATATTATAAGTAATTATTGTTTGTTTTTTTTTTATTTTTTTGTTGTTTATTTTTTTTTTGTGTGTGTGTGGTGTTGTGTGTGGGGTGTGTGTGTGGGGTGTGTTTGTAAAACATAAACCTGAAAACTTTTAAACAGAAAATGGGATATTTTCAAATTAAAAATATAAAGCTTTTAATAAAACAAAATATTTAAAAATAAATTTTTCCTTTTTTTTTTTTTTCCACAACAACAACCCCAAAACACACACCAAACACACAAAAAAAACAACACAAAACCCCACAACACATACAAAAAGACAAAAAAAACTGAAAAACCAAACCTTTTCCCAAAAAACCAAAACACCAAAACACCCAACACATTAACCCCAAAAAAAAAACCAGAACTTTTTAAAGAAAATAAATTTTCCGGGGGAAAGAAAACGAAAAACCACCCCTTTTCCAGCCAAAAACTTCCAGGGGCTTAATTTTTCCCCCGCATTAAAAAACAAATTTTTTTTTTTTCCCGGGGGAACCCAAAATTTTCCAGAAAATTTGAAAAAAAAATCCCGTTGGGGGAACCCGGTGGAAGTGAACAAGGAGCGAGGACTGACGAAGGAGGAGATGGAGATGGAGTGAGGGAGGATGGAGGTGGAAAGGAGAGGAAGGAGGAGATGGAGATGTAGTGAGGAAGGATAGAAATAGAGTGAGAAAGGAAGCAGGTGGAAGGGGAGGAGGTAGGAGGTGGAAAGAGAGAGCGGATGGAAGTGGAAAGGAGAGGAACGAGGAGGTGGAATAAGAGAGGTTGGAATAGGAGGGAGGGGTGGAGGGAAGAGGAAGTAGGAAGGGGAGGAAGGAGAAAGTGGAGGGGGAAGGAATAGGAGAAAGGAGGTGAAGAGGGGGATAGTGGAGGGGAAGAAAAGATGTGGTGCTGAAGGGGAGGAGGTGATATAGGGGAAAGAGAAAGCAGAATGCATAGGGAAGAGGAGGGAAGAAGGATTGAGGTGGAGGAAAAGGATGGAAGAATAGGTGAGAATAACGAGGAAGTGGAGGGATGAGGGATGAGGGAGGTGAGAGGAGGAAGGAGGAAGGACAAGGTGAAGAGAGAAAGAAAGAGCAGTTGGATGGAGGGAGGCAGGAGGAGGTCGGGAGGAGGAGGAGGAGGAGGAGGAGAAGGAGGAGGAGGAGGAGGAGGAGGAGGAGGAGGAGGAGGAGGAGGGGGAATGAGAAGGTGGAGGAAGAGAAAGAAGGGGGTGGAAAAGAACGAGGAAAAAAGTGAAAGGAAGAGGAATGAGGGGGAAGGGGGGAAGGCGGCGATAAGGGGCGGGGTGGAGGTAGTGGAGGGGAGAGATAAGAATGGATTGCTCCGAATTGAAAGGCTGTTAAAGCCTCCTCCAATCCGTAATCCTTTACCCCTATATATCTCCCCAAATTCGTATTTTATTTCCATTCCTCTCTTTTATTCATCCTCTTTCTCTCCCCCCTCATCCGTGCTGATCCCGATGCATCCATTTACCCCTTTCTAAAACCCTTATATTTCACACAGCCAGATCACACTCTTTCCTCTCTGTTTCTCGTCTCTCTCGTCTCTCTCTCTCTCTCTCTCTCTCTCTCTCTATTCTCTTTCTCTCTCTCTCTCTCTCCCTCTCTCTCTCTCTCCGCTTTCCACCTCTTTGTCTGTCTGTCTGTCAGCGTCTCTTCCCCTGGTCGCTCCTCTCCTCTCTCATTCTAATTTGTCCTTATTATCTCCATCTTTTGCTAATTACCTTAATTACCCCCTCCACTCTCCTCGAAGACCCCATCTCTCCCCATCCCTCCATCGCAATCTTTATCGTCGGTATTTCTCTTATTCATCAGTTTCTCCTAAATTAGCTCTCGCACTAAAAACTCCTCCTTTCCTCCCTTTACTTATTGCATTTTATTCTCTTCCTCCCTTGAATCCCTTTCGCCTCACTTCATCCTAATAATCCCCTTTTCTCCTCCCCTCTTCCCCTCCCTTCTCTCTTCCCCTTCTGCTTTTTCCGCCCAGCTTCATTGCGACCTCACAGCTCTGTTCAATCTCCGCGAATCTTCCTTGCTTCGAATTTGATCACTCGCTTCCTTGATTCGGTCTTTTTCTCGTCTTCCTATTCCATCCCTTTGTCTCCTGATTCCATCCTCATATTCCCCGCTAATCTGTGTGTGCTCTCTCTCTCTCTCTCTCTCTCTCTCTCTCTCTGTCTCTCTCTCTCTCTCTCTCAAAAGAACTCTACATTCCCCCTATTTCCTTCCCATTTTCCTCTCCGTCCAAGCTTTCCTCCGTCCTCCATCGCACGTCCTTCCTCTCGTCTACTCGTCTTTCGGTACCCCTCCCTCCCCCCATCCCCCACCCGCGCCCCGCTCTTCCCAAGCTCAAGCTCCCACGGCAACACACACCCAGTCGCCGCTACAGAACTTTCCGGAAGCTCGCGACACTACCCTCTTCCTTCGCGCCCCCTTCCCCTCACCTCCCCTCCCTCCTCCTCCTCCGAACCACTTCCCCCCCTCCATCTTGTCCTCGACGATGCATTTCTTACTTACCCTCCCCCACCACGACCCTCTCCTCACCCACTACCCACCACCCCTCTTAAACAAGAAAAGAAAAAGGGTTGTTCAGCTCGATCTCGATCCTCTTCCTTGAAAGAAAACTTCCTCTCACATAATCCTCAAGTTCTCATCCTTATCCCTCCTTACATCTTCCTGCAGACCCCCTTCCTCTCCCCTCCTTCCCCCTCTTCTCCCCCGTCTGGTGTTCTAGACGTCTCCGCGACCCCCATCCCTCCTCTGGCAGTCACATGACCCAAACACCCCATAGCAACAGTCTACCGAATTTGACAGCCGCTGCTACATTACGATTCGTCCCCACCCACCCATCGCTCTCGCGCGCTCTCTCTCTCTATCTATTTCTCTGTCTGTCTTCTCTCTCTGTCAAATTCTCTCCCTCTCTCTCTATCTATCTATTTGTTTGTCTATCTTTTCTCTCTCTCTCCTCTCTCTCTCTCTCTGTATGTATCTTTTCTTCTTTCTCTCTTTGCCTATATCTTTCTTTCTGTACCTGTAGGTTTTTCTTAATCTTGCAGTGTCTATTTGTCCCTCCTTTCGTTTGTGTTTGTCTAACTCTACCTGTGAGGGTTCATCTGTCTTTTTTTTCCTTATTGTCTTTTTGTCCTTTGCCTGTCTGTCTGTCTGTCTGTCTGTTTCCAACTTCGCTGCCCTGCATATATCCTAAGTCTAGTGTACTCTTGCAATAAAGACTTGTAAAGTTTCAAGTAAATGGAAGGTAAAAGAGAAGAATAACGGTGTAACATGCGAATACACGAACAGGATTCTTTTATCAAAGATGGGAAAAACAAAACACATAACAGGAGAAGAAGGCGATAAAACACACTATGCAGAAGAATGAATGAGATTTCATGGAAGAGGGAGAGGGTATTAAGAAAAAAGGAGGCAAACTGAGAGAAAAAAAAATAAAATAAAGGAACAATAAACTTGTTACATCTCTACTTGAATATTCGACATTTCTAGTTTTTCAATCATTCAGTTGTTTTCTCTACCGTGTCCTCCTTTTCTCTCTCATTCTCCTTTCTCTCTCGTTCTCCTTTCTCTTTCTCTCTCTCTCTCTCTCTCTCTCTCTCTCTCTCTTTCTCTCCCTCTCTCTCCCCTTCCACGCCCGATTTTGCACCTGATCGCCGCATAGCAACACACCAACTGCACGTCTAGACAGCAGCTGTTCGAACACTACGCATTCGTCCTGCTCTTAGTTTCTCTCTCTCTCTCCTTCTCTGTCTGTCTGTCTGTCTGTCTGTCTGTCTGTCTCTCCTTCTTCCTCCTTTCTTCGTCTCCGCTAACTCATCAATCACATAATCGCAGAATATGGCATAGAAATTTTGCCACTTGTGAGATGCCATAATACATCGACTTCATTATGCATGGGAAACATATTTGGGTAAAGATAACGTGAAGATTTACGCATAAGAAGATTTTGAGTCCCGTCCCCTTTCTTCGCATTATGGAGAACCCCCCTTCATACATACATTCATACATACATACACATATGAATACATAAGTGCCTGCATATATGTATGTATAAAAAAAATATATATATATATAAATATATATATATATATACATATATATATATAAATATATATATATAAATATATATATATATATATATATATATATATATATATGTGTGTTGTGTGTGTGTGTGTGTGTGTTGTGTGTGTGTGTGTGTGTGTGTGTGTGTGTGTGTGTGTGTGTGTGTGTGTGTGTGTGTATGTATGTATGTATGTATGTATGTATGTATGTATGTATGTATGTATGTATGTATGTATGTATGTATGTATGTATGTATGTGTTATATATATTATATATATATATATATAATGTATATATATATGTTATATATATGTGTATATAAGTATAATATATATGTATAATATATGATATATATATTATATATATATATATATATATATATATATATATATATATTATATATATATATATATATGCATGTATGTATTTATCTATGCACACATACACTCACTCTCACTCACCTCCTCTTTCTCTCACTCTCTCCCCTTCTCCCTCTCCCTCTCCTTCCCTCCCTCCCTCCCTCCCTCTCTCAGGCATACATCCTAAGACCACGATAAAAGAAAGCAGACCATTACAGAACCTTACAAACCGTACCCCTCCGCTCCCTTCGCGCGCTCTACCTACCTCCAACTCCTTCGCCTCCCAAAGACCAAGTTAAGACGGTCTTAGGAAGAACAACGCCGAAAATGTTAATCCATAGTATTAAGGCAATGTTGTGCCCAGAACTTTAAAACTGTTTATCTCCCGAAGTTCAGAGGGAAGGAGGGAGGAGGGAGGAGGGTAGGAAGACCAGGAGGAGAGGAGGAGAGGAGGAAGACGAAGCGGAGGAGGAAGGGGGGGGGGGGTTAGAGAGAAGGAAGAAGAAAGGAAGGAGGAGGAAGGAAGATGGAGAGGGTGAAGGGGTGGAGTGGGGAAGCGGGAGATTACGAACCCAAGTTTTGCGAAAGCTTAACTTGAATTTTAATCACAAGGAGTGCCTGCCTGCGCGTATGCGAGTGAGCGGCGGCGGGACGACAAGGGAAGTGTGTGTGTGTGGGGGGGGGATGGGGAGTTGATAGTAAGACCAGCAATAGCAATAAAACATAAACACATTGAAGTTTCTTCTTGCGTAAATAAATAGAACACTAATAAATAAACAAACAAACAAATAAATAAACAAGTAAACAAATGCATAAGTAATATTATAATCTGAATAACAATAACAACTTTTGTGATACTCACAGAAAATTAATATAAAACAATAAAGATAACAAAGATTCATTGCTTTCGGATCTCACCATTTACAGATTCTTGATATATCCGACGCAACACGTACCTGAAAGGACAAAAATATACGAATATTAACAACTTGAAATCAAAATGTAAAAAACAGACCACAGTAAATGTAGGCCTATTTAAGATTCCATCGTCAAATCACAGAGAATATCTAAACTAAAACATCCACATTATTATCATTTACAACGCAAATACCCCTTTTTTTTACAATAATTTCAAATGACTGTACCGGCCTTGAAGCTAAGAAAACAACAAAAAGAAAGAAAAAAAAAGTACAAAACGAAAAATCCCCTTTTTAAATATCTTCGTAACGTTGCATAAAGTGCCTATCTCGTCCGGCCTGAGATAACCACAACAGACAGCAATATAGCCCACTGCAAACACTGTCCGTCCTTAGAACTGCACTGAATAAATATCAACATGTGTGTATGTTATTTGTTTGCGCGAATCTATTTGTTCGTTTCTCTCGGTCCTTGTTTGCTTT
>NC_051403.1:22419418-22421918 GCF_015228065.2 Penaeus monodon
GGAGAGACCGGTGTGCCTGCGGGCTTTGTCTCGGTGCTTGTCTGCCTGTCTGCCTGCCTGCATGCCTGCCACCAGCTTTTCCATTCTGCCGGCCAACCCCTCCGTCATCAAGTCCTTCAGTCATGTCAACATTTTTTTAGCACGTCCATCTATTTGCATGCCTTTTTTCGTCACATACAAAGCAAGATTCGCATAAAGTTAATTTATCTGATATAATAAATAATACACTCATAAAACACACGCATGCGCACATCTGTGTAGATGGATAGATAGACAGAGGGAGTGGGAGAGGGAAAGGGAAAGATGGAGATAGAGGTAGAGATAAAGAGAGAGAGAGAGAGAGAGAGAGAGAGAGAGAGAGAGAGAGAGAGAGGCTATGAGAAGAGAGAAGAGATGAGAAGAGAGAAGAGATGAGAAGAGAGAAGAGATGGGAAGAGAGAAGAGAAGAGAAGAGAGAAGGGGAGGGAGACTGAGAGAGAAAAAGAAGAGAGAAGGAGATGGGTAGAGAGAAAGTAAGGAAGAATGAGAAAAGATAAGAAAAAAAAAAATGTATGTGTGCATGTGCATATCTATGCTGTATGGACGCGACCGGACCTGCAGTCAGTGTTTGAATTTGTTCCCCGGATTGTATACATTCATTTGTGTATTGCATGTACAGACGCGCACTCACACGCGGGCACTCATACACGTACCTTGAAAAAAAAAAAGTCCAAAGCAAACACGAGGAAATGTTTTCTCATGACAGGGATAACATTTTTCTTTCTTCCTCTTTTTTAGGGTATGGGATAGGGGGGAGCTATAAAGGGAACAAATTTAGGGGAACGGAGAACCGAGGGGAGCTTAAACAAACAAGGAAAGGAGTAAAATCAAAATTCGTCTCATCTCTCTATTTTCATTCTCGATTAATCCAATAAAGGTTACATAAACTATTTGCAGTATCCATGTATGCGTGTACGTGTATGTATATGTATATATGTATGTATGAATAAATAAACATGTCCGTCTGTACTTGTATGTATGTGTGTATATATATATATATATATATATATATATATTAATTTTAAAATACATTATATATATAATGTATATTATAATATACATGTATATATATACATATATATATATATATTATAATTATATAGTATATTATATATGTATATATGACTATTATATATATATAAAATTTAATTATATATATTATATAATTATAATTTTATTTATTATATATAATATATTATATCATATATATATACTAGATATATATACATATATACAGCTTAGACATACATTATGTAGGATATATCATCACGTGTATATAACTGTTTGATTATAGATAGCATCATATATCAATTGGCTAACTTATATAACCCTAGTAATACATGTATAAGGTATGTACTGTTATGTAAAATGAAATGCTTTATATAAATAAAAAAAAATAATAATATAATAAAATATATATATATATATATATATATATATATATATCATTCATATCCATAACAGACATAGCCTCTTCAATTTATTACTGATTATATGGCGATCCATCCATTATAATTTGATTGCTATTTAATAACGCGTATTTTTATGCCATATTGAATTCATAATAATGCTCAACATATATTAGTTTTACATGTATATCCATATCAGATTTACTTCTATGTATATCAATATTAGATATATATATTATATATATAATATAATATGATATACTATAATCGTCATTTACATAAATATATATGTATTATCGTTAAAATACTATATATTATATATTATTATAATATATATATTATATATACTTATTAGTATATAAATTATATATATCATACTTATATATATATATTATATATATATTTAATATATATATTATATATATATATATATATATATATATATATATATTATTTATTTAATTTTAAAATATTATTCTTATATTTAAAAAATTATTATATATTTTAAAAATTTATAATAAAATTATTTTTAAATTTTTTAATAATATTATTTATATACATATATATATTATATATACATTATATATATATATATATATTATATTATATATATATATATATATTATATTATATATAAAATTTTTATGTATATATACATTATATAAAATATATATATTTTTTTTTTTTTTTTTTTTTTTTTTTTTTTTTTTTTTTTTCAACAGCCATTCATTCCACTACAGGACATAGGCCTCTCTCAATTTATTACTGAGGGGTTATATGGCAGTGCCACCCTTGACTGATTGGATGCCCTTCTTAATCAACCGCGGTTTGTGCCACGGTGATGACTTCCCCTACGACACATGCGCTCAAGGCGATATGTAGTTTTCTAGGTTCCTTGCCCAAGGGAACAACGCGCCGGCCAGTGACTCGAATCCTCGAACTCAGATTGCCGTCGTGACTGTCTTGAGTCCGATGCTCTAACCACTCGTCCACCGCGGGCCATATATATATATATCATCATCATCAATAACGGAATGCTCATGTTTGAGCTG
>NC_051403.1:22431918-22439418 GCF_015228065.2 Penaeus monodon
CGCGAGCAAAATCACCCAGCGCGGACCAACATAAACACGACACGCAGACACTATACATCCGGCCGCGGGACAAGGCGTGAACAACTTTATTCAACACGGGAGTTTATCTGCAAACAGCGCACCGGGCTTTTGTCGTATGCAAATTTGGGCTCCATTTGGCCACCAGCATGAGCCTCGTCCCTCCATCATGGCCCGGTCATGCGTCAGTGTCACCGACCTGCCCCCCCCCGCCCCCGGGCAACTCGGGTCATGGGAGCTTTTGGGGTCATGGGAAAAGGAAAAAAATGTAAAGAAGGAAAAAGTTCTCCGACGCACACGCATGCTCTCTGTCTCTCTCTCACGCACTCTCTCTCTCTCTCTCTCTCTCTCTCTCTCTCTCTCTCTCTCTCTCTCTCTCTCTCTCTCTCTCTCTCTCTCTCTTTGGCAATTTCTTTGTTTCTGTCTCTGTCTGGCTGTCTGGCTGTCTGCCTGTCTGTCTGTCTGTCTCTCCTTCATACACACACATACATACATAATATATACATACATACATACATACACACACAGCTGATCTTGGGAGGGCTGTATATACAACACATTCCCATTAAAATGTTGTCAAACGAAAACATTTGCCTTTCGAACCCATCCACACAGGCAGGCACATAGCATAAACATCCCTTTGTATTGGAAAATATATTTCTATTCATGTGCTTCGCTTCCTACCACTCCCTACGCCCCGCCCCCCTGTGCCAGCATAGCACTGCAGGTGTACAGGCGGCAGAATAACATGCAGGTGTGCAGGTGTACTCACCTGCACGAGCAGTTAATGGTAGACGAAAATAATTGCTGTATACTGGGCGGTAGGGGCATCGGAGGGGTAGGGGGAAGCGAAGGGAATGAGGGGGGGGGTCGGAGGGGTAGGGGGAAGCGAAGGGAAGGGGGGGGGTCGGAGGGACAGGGGAAGCGAGGGGAAGGGGGGGGTCGGAGGGACAGGGGAAGCGAAGGGAAGGGGGGGGGTCGGAGGGACAGGGGAAGCGAAGGGAAGGGGGGGGGGGTCGGAGGAACAGGGGAAGCGAAGGGAAGGGGGGGGTCGGAGGGACAGGGGAAGCGAAGGGAAGCGAAGGGAAGGGGGGGTCGGAGGGACAGGGAAAGCGAAGGGAAGGGGGGGGGGGTCGGAGGGACAGAGGAAGCGAGGGGAAGGGGGGGGGTCGGAGGGACAGAGGAAGCGAAGGGAAGGGGGGGGGGGGTCGGAGGGAAGGAAGCGAAGGGAAGGGGGGGGTCGGAGGGACAGGGGAAGCGAGGGGAAGCGAAGGGAAGGGGGGGTCGGAGGGACAGGGGAAGCGAGGGGAAGCGAAGGGAAGGGGGGGGGTCGGAGGGACAGAGGAAGCGAGGGGAAGCGAAGGGAAGGAGGTGAAGCGGGTGATGGAGTTGAGAGGAATGATGGGGGGAGGGAGAGGGAAAGCGATGAGGTAAAGAGAGGGGAAGGCAATAGCGGAAGGTAATAAAGGATAAAAGAAAAGGTAAAAAGGAAGGTAATAGAGGGAAAAAAAGGTGAAAACGAAGATAAAGGAAGAAATGAAAAGGTAAAAGGGGAGTTAAGAATAAGGGAAAGAAAAGTTACGAAAATCTATGATCGACTTTCCCTCAAGATCACGTAAGGATTTCTGATACTCGATTCATCATTCCACTCGCTTCCACAATGGAGAAGACGTCGATCTATTATAACAGAAGAAAGGAGGAAACGGAAGGAAAGAAAACGGAGAAAACTCCCTTGTCCCATTCTACCTATTCTTTATACAACACACACACACACACACACACACACACACACACACACACATATATACACATATATACATATATATATAACATATATATATATATACATATATAATAATATAATATTATATATACATATATATACAATATATACATATATATACATAATATAAATAGATATACATATATAATATAATATATAGTATATATATATATATATACATATATATATATATATACATATATGGGGCCGCGGTGGCCGAATGGTTAGAGTGTCGGACTCAAGACTGTCACGACGGCAATCTGAGTTCGAGGGTTCGAGTCACCGGCCGGCGCGTTGTTTCCCTTGGGCAAGGAACTTCACCTCGATTGCCTGCCTAGCCACTTGGTGGCCAAGCCAGCTCAAGTCAAGTGCTGGTCCCAAGCCCGGATAAATAGAGAGAATGATTACCTAATAAGGTACCACCGGCACTCTCCCTGGAAAGGAACTGGGGACCCTACCACGTACTCACTCCGAGAGCATCACGACATGAAAACTACAATTAAGTATCATGCTGTGACCACGGCGGCTCAGACATGAACCTACCGTTAAAAGAATACATACATATATACACACACACACACATATATATAGTAAATATATAATATATATATATATAAGATATAATATAAGAGATAATAAGATATATATAGATCACAAATACATACATACATACAACAGATATATTATATATATAGAGATATATATATATATAGATATATAGATAATATATCTAGTATATAGTATGTATTTTATGTTTTATATATATATATTATTATATATGGATTAATATATATAACTATATATACCCCTATATAATATATATAATTAATATATAATATATATATATATTATATATATATATAGTATATATGCATGTAGTAGTATATATTAGTATGAAAGGATGTATGTATATTGTGTATGATATTGAAAATGTATATATATATATATATATATAAAATTATATAAAATATATATAATAGTAAAAATATAATATATATATATATATAATATAATATAGAATATATAGATATTATATAATATATATTATATAGGAATATATATAATTATTAGATATATTTAATATTATATATAGATATTATATTTTTGGGGAAAAAAAATTTTAAAATTAAAAATTATTTAAAATTATAAAAGAGATATTTTTTAAATGTATATATAAAATTTGTATTAAAATATTTATAATGTATATAATATGATATATTTTTTAAAATAATTGTATATATATTTAATATATATATTAAAATATATATATATAATATATATTTTTTAAAATTTTTTAAAATAAATATATAAAAAATTTTAATATAATTTAATATTATATATTAAAAATTTAAAATAATATATAATTATATTATATTTAATTTTTTTTATTTTTAAAAATTACTAATATTTTTTTTTAAAAAAATAATTTATATAATTTATATTTATATATATATATATTTTAAAAAAATTTAATTATTTGTAAAAATTTATTATTTTTAAAATTTTATATATATATATTAAAATTTTAATATATATATATATATAATAATATATAAAAAATTTAAATAATTTATATATAAAATTTTAATATATATAAAATTTTATAATATATATATAATGAATTATTATTTTATTTTTATTATTTATTATATTTAATATTTTTTTTTAAAAAAATAATATTAATATATATATTTTATATATAATTTAAAAATTTTATAAAAATTATATTTATATATAAATATAAAAAATTTTATATATTTTAAAAAATTTTTATAATTAAAATAATTTTTTTAAAAGGTATATATAAATTTTTTAAATATAATATGAAAATTAATAAATGTGTATATATATATTATAATATTATAATAATAAATTTATAATATATAAAAAATATAAATATAATATAATATTATAATAAAAATATTAAAATTATATTACACATAAAATTCACTTTGATCACAAAGGGAGCTTAGTAACGGTAAACTGGAGAGGCATAAAAAACTCTACGGGCGGCCTTTTTTAACCCAGCGGGGTGCCCTCGACTAACCCATTCAAATTTATGATTCCACATTTGATCACAAATGGGATGCTCCAGCTAACGGTAAGCTGGAAGGGCATGAAGAATCTATGTGTGCGGCCAATTACGATTCCTTGTTTGCCGATCTCAAATGGGATAACATTTCAGAAAATAAGACTTCGCGGAGGCAGAAATCGCCATGACCAGTTCTTATTACGCCAAATGACTTACGGGTTCAGTATGAGTCACATATTGATTAGGAAGGGCATCCAATCAGGCAAGGGTGGCACTGCCAAATAACTTCTCAATAGTGAATGAGAAGGCCGCGGTGGCCGAGTGGTCACGACGGCAATCTGAGTTCGAGGGTTCGAGTCACCGGCCGGCGCATTGTTCCCTTGGGCAAGGAACTTCACCTCGATTGCCTACCTAGCCACTGGGTGGCCAGCCAGCCCAAGTCAATGCTGGTCCCAAGCCCGGATAAAATAGAGAGAATGATTACCTAAAAAGGTAACACCGGCACTCTCCGTGGAAAGGAACTGGGGACCCTACCACGTACTCACTCCAAGAGCATCACAACATGAAGACTACAATTAAGTATCATGCGGTGACCACGGCGGCTCAAACATGAACTTACCGTTATTTAAAAATACACATAAATATATACACACACACACACACACGCATACATATACATGCATATATATATATATATAATTTTTTTTTATATTATTATAATATATGTTAATATCATAGTATAGTATTATAATATATATATAGATATATATATATATATAAATATAATAAAGTATATATATAATATATAAATATATATATATATTAATATATAAATAATATATATAAAACATATATAATATATAATATAAATATATTATATATATATAATAATAATAATATATATATATATATATATATATATAAATATAATATAATATATATAAATATATATATATATATATATATATATATATATATATATATATATATATATATACACATAGATAGGTAGATAGATATAGTTAGATAGATAAAGTTATATACATAGATATAAATATATATATATATATATATATATATATATATATATATATATATATTTACATCTATATATGTATATAATTTACACACGCGCGAACACACACACACACACACACACACATACACACACACACACACACACACACGCACATCTAAATCTATACGTTGTTACTCCCCCCGGGTTAAATACCACAGTTCCACATCAGCTGCAACCAGCAATAAAAATAGCTTACACGCCCACAATAACACCCATTACGCCGCCGTAGGCTGCGCAACACAGAGCCATTTGAGATCAACAAGTACTAAAGTCCTGCAGCCAATTATGTTTTCTAATACTCTGAGTCGAGGGAGAGACAAGCGCCCGCTGTAGTAGTTAGTAGTAGTAGTAATAACAATTATAATAATTATTATTATTGTTATTGTTATTACTATAATAACAACAATAATAATAACACCAGTAATAATAATGATTATGATAGTACTAATACTAATAATAATACCAATAATAATGATAATAATAACAACACCATTAATATCAACAAGAATAATAAAAATAAAAATGAAAATAGAAAGAAAAGAAGAAGTAGAAGCAGAAAATCATGGTCCAGCACTAACAACGCACGCACTCACGCCCACACAAAAGGGAGAAAGGGCGAGGTCGTGAAACAGTCGTCCCGATGTTCGTAATGGCGCAGATTTTCGAAATGGGTCATGATCTACCTCCGCCTTGCTTCGTAGAGGAATCAGATAAGGCATTATATTACTCACGTTCCTCGAGAGAGAAAGAGAGAGAGAAAGAACGAAGGAGGGAGAGAGGGAGGGAGGGAGGGAGGGAGGGAGGGAGGGAGAGAGAGAGAGAGAGAGAGAGAGAGAGAGCAGTGAGGAGATAGAGAGAGAGAGAGAGGGAGGAGAGAGGAGAGAGAGAGAGGAGAGAGAGAGAGTAAAGAGAGAGATGGGGAGGAGGGAGGTAGGAAGAGAGAGGAGAGAGAGAGGAGAGAGAGAGGAGAGAGAGAGAGAGAGAGAGAGAGAGAGAGAGAGAGAGAGAGAGAGAGAGAGAGAGAGAGAGAGAGAGAGAGAGAGAGAGAGAGAGAGAGATAAAAAGAAAAGGAGAAGAAAAAAGAGAGCTTCAACACTGATATGCACTCACGACCACCTCTTCGCAGTCATTTTCTTGCAAACAGTTATTCCACGTAAGAGTGAGATACACCTCTTATTTCTCCTCCCTTCTCCCGTTTTTCCCCTGTCCCCTCTCCGTGACCCCCAACAAAGACGATGCCACGTGTAACCTGTACCACAAACTCCCCATTTACCCCCTTCACCTCCTCCCCTCCCTTTACTTAAGCTCCCCCCTGGGAGGTCGCTTAATGCACTTCCATCTACATCGCAATGAAGTAAAGTTCCATCAGATTATAGATACGAGGTTGCAATTACCCTTATAAGGGGGAGGGGCTGGTTAGGGGCGGGTTGAAGGGGCGGGGAATGGGGGTGGGAACAGCTTAATGTATCCCGATGATACTCCTACCCCCTCTCCCTCCCCCTTCTTTTTTTTTTTTTTTAGACGGTGGGGGTAATTTTGCTGCGCAAAAGCAGTGTCCTTAACGAAACTGTGGCGTGGATTATTGTTCTTAATCGTCCTTCTCCCCCTTCCCCCTTCCCCCTTCCCCTCCTCTTCCCTCCCCTCTCCCTTCCTCCTGACAATTTGCAAAGCTTCATGGGAAATTCTAGTATGATAAAAATAATGAAGTGAGGTGTTCATGTCCACGATATTTTCATTTCATGCTTTTTAAAACGAGAATGCATGTGTGTGGGGGAGGGGGGCAGGGTCAGAGAGAGTGAGAGAGTGAGAGAGTGAGAGGGAGTGAGAGAGTGAGAGGGAGTGAGAGAGTGAGAGGAGGGAGGGAGGGAGGGAGGGAGGAGGGAGAGGGAGGAGAGAGAGAGAGAGAGAGAGAGAGAGAGAGAGAGAGAGAGAGAGAGAGAGAGAGAGAGAGAGAGAGAGAGAGAGGAGAGAGAGAGAGAGGAAAGAAAGAAAGAAAGAGTATGAGAAACACACACAGGAGGATGGAGGGTGGCAGGGAGGGAGGGAGCGAGACGAGAAAGAAAAAAAAAAAAAGAGAAAGATGAGAAAGCGAGAAAAAGAGGAAGAAGGAAGACGAGAAAAGAAATCAAGAGAAAGAGAGAGAGAGAGAGAGAGATGGCAGGAAAGGAAGTGGGTAGGCAGGGTGGGATCCAATACGGTAAGAACAGGAGTTTCACCCAAACCAGGAAAAATAATTCCTCAAAAAAAGAAAGAAATCCAAGAAGAAGAAGAAGAAGAAGAAAAAAACTCTCTCCACCCATCTCAATTCCATCCCCCACACCCTCAAAAAAAAAAAAAAAAAAAAAAAAAAAAAAAAAAAAAAAAAAAAAAAAAAAATCCGTACTTACCATTAGCATTACCGGGAACAATAACAGAAATTACACCTAATCGCGCCCCGGCCTGAGAAACTGATATCCCGCAGCCAGGCATCATCTTCAAGTAATGCTTGGTGGAGAAAGCGTCTGCCCCGGTCTTTTATTAGCGCTTCTCGGACTGTTTCTCCGTTTATTTATTTTTTCTCTTCTTTAGAGTTCGTGGTGCGTTTGTTTC
>NC_051403.1:22444418-22446918 GCF_015228065.2 Penaeus monodon
CTGTCGGACGGTTTCTTTCTCTATTGTGTGAAGATGAGAAAATAATAAATGAATAATGGTGCTAATATTGATACATTGATGAGAATAAAGAGATGATAATAATGATCATTGCAATCATTACTATTATTATACTTATTTTCATAAAAAAAAAGATGGAAGGCAAGATACACAAACAGCTAGGAACGAGGATCAGTGATATTACATTATTTTACTATATATTATAATATATATATATATATATATAATATATATATATATAAATATGGTGTATATATATATAATATATATATATATATAATAATATATATATATTATATATATATATATATATATATATATATATATTATATATATATATATATATATATAATATATAATATATATATATATATATATAATATATGTATATATATATATATAATATATATAATATATAATATATATCATATATAATATATAATATATATGTGAGAGAGAGAGAGAGAGAGAGAGAGAGAGAGAGAGAGAGGGAGGGAGGGAGAGAGAGAGAGAGAGAGAGAGAGAGAGAGAGAGAGAGAGAGAGAGAGAGAGAGAGAGAGAGAGAGAGAGAGAGAGAGAGAGAGAGAGAGAGAGAGAGAAAGGGAAGCGAGAGGAGAATCAGCGTCAACCTGACATAAAGAGGGGAGACAGCTCAGAGGGTGGCGCTGACGGCTTCAGTGATGATGCTGTGAAGTGAAGATGACAGCATCCCCGGTGACGATGGGGAGCGGGATTAGGAGTAGGGTAAGGTGTGCGAGGCAGGAAAGATAGGGATGCGAATGGGGAAGAGGAGGATGTGAACGGGGAAGTAGAGGAAGTGAACAGGGAAGAGGAGGATGTGAAAGGGAGTAGAGGGAGTGAACAGGGAAGAGTAGGATGCGAATGGGGAAGAAGAGGATGTAAATGGGGAAGTAGAGGAAGAGGAGGATCTGAATGGGAGAGTAGAGAACTGAATAGGGAAGAGGAGGAAGAGGAGGATTCAAATGGAGAAGAGAAGGAAGAGGAGAATATGAATAGGAAAGTAGAGGAAGTGAACAGGGAAGTGGAGGGTGCGAATGAGGAAGAGGAATCAAACAGAGATGGGGAAGAGGAGGATGTGAATGGGGAAGTGGAGGATGCGAATGGGGAAGTGGAGGGAGTGAACAGGGAAGAGCAGGATGCGAATGGGGAAGAGTAGGAAGAGTATGTGAATGGGTAAGAAGAGGATGCGAATGAGGAAGAGAGGGAAGCGAAGGGGGGAGAATGCGAATGTGGAAGAGGAGGATGCGACTTGGGAAGAGGAGGAAGAAAAGGATGTGAATGAAGAAAAGGAAGCGAATGGGGAAGAGGAGGAAGTGAACGCGAAAAAGGAGGATGCGAATGTGGAAGAAGAAGAAAAGGAGAAGGAGAAGAAAGAAGAAAAAGAATATGAAGAAAAAGAAGATGAAGAAGGGAGAGGGGGAGGAAAGATGAGGGAGAGGGGAGGAAAGAGGAGGGAGGAGGAGGAGAAGCAGGAGGTAGTTAAAAAAGTAAAAATGCATAAGGGGAGAGAAGAGGAACAGTGAAAGCAGAACGACGAAAACAAAGAGATAACGAAATACGTAAAAGGAAATAAAAGGAAAGATAACGAACTTTAACTCACAAACGAACAACAGCAGGAAGAAAATACCAAGGAGAAAGCCTGGAACTAGAGAGAGAAAAAAAAAAACAGAGAGAGAATAAAACAATATAAGAAAATAAACCCAACCCACCAGTACGCAAAAACACAGCGAAAGGAGAGGCCCCAAAATGCGATAAGAGAAAACTCGCCCGACGGAGGTTGATGATGGATAACGACCAGAAAGGACAAAGCTAGCTGAAGAAGGCGCAGGGGCGGCCGCGGTGCCGTACCGGCGACGTCCTGACTGTGTACTTTGCCGCGGCCAAATGACAGCTTATGGAGATTAACGTCGTAAGCTAATATTATCTCGCTCTCCCTCCAACGCGAGAGATTTAAGACGCCAAAAAGAAAGAAAAAAGAAAAGAAAAAAAGAGAGAGAAAAATATATACATTCACATCGTATCCTTATTTTCTGGCGCCGTTTAGCAATACCGACGATAAATCAAATCGAGTATTTTAGTGAAGAAACCTAAGTGCGGAGAATTTGAATGAGTTCGTTCTATCGGGGTTATGCATGATGGTCCCACCTACCTGAACATCAGGTGGGGACTTTTCTCTGAGCTCGGCATTGCCCCTCCCCCTCCCTCCTCTCCCTCTGCCCCCCCCCCTCAATTCTTCCTTCTCTTCTTCCTCTTTGTCTCCCTCCTCTTCCTCCATGCCTGCCTGCCTGCCTGCCTGCCTGCCTGTGCCTGCCTGCATGCCTGTCTGCCTCTCATTCCCTTTTTCCTGTGTTCCTCCCTCCTTCCTACTTCTCTTCTTCCTCTCTGCCTTTCTCCTCCTTCCTCCTCTTCTCCCTTCTTATCCTGTCGCTCTGATACAAACCATCATTCCATCTCACTTCTC
>NC_051403.1:22456918-22459418 GCF_015228065.2 Penaeus monodon
AGGAGAGAGGGAGGGAGAAGAGGGGGGGAGGGAGAAGAGGGGGGAGAGGGGAAAGAGGAGGAAGAGGAAGAGGAAGAGGAAGAAGAAGAGGAAGAGGAGGAGGAAGTAGAGGAGGAGGAGGAGGGGGACATAGAGGAGGAAGAAAAGGGGAGCAGGAAGTAGGAAGATAAGGAGGAGAAATAAACTCAGGGGGAGCATGAGAAGTGGGAGTGGGATGGGGTGGGGGAGGGGAATGCAAAGGGGAAGGGAAATGGGGAGAAGAGTAGGAGGAGGAGGAGGAGGAGGAGGAGGAGGAGGAGGAGAAGGAGCAAGGGAAGGAAAGAGTAGTAGAGGAGAAGGAAAACGAGGGGGAGTAGGAGGCGAAAAAAGAGGGAGAGAGGGAGAGAGACAGAGGTACAGAGCGGGGGAGAGGGGAAGAAAGAGTGAGCGAGAGGGAGGGGAGTGGAGGAGTGAGTGAGTGAGAGTGAGAGAGGGGGGAGAGGGGGGAGAGAGAGGGAGAGATAGAGAGATAGAGAGATAGAGAGATAGAGATATAGAATGAGAGAAAGAGAGACAGTCAGAGACAGATACCGAAATAGAATGAATAAATACTGTAGAACAACAGACTTCAAGTGAAAAGGAAGTAAGTATAGGAAGATAAGGAGAAGAAATAAACTGAGGGGGAGGAGGAGGAGGAGGAGGAGGAGGAGGAGGAGGAGGAGGAGGAGGAGGAGGAGGAGGAGGAGGAGGAGGAGGAGGAGGAGGAGGAGGAGGAGGAGGAGGAGGAGGTGGTGGTGGTGGTGGTGGTGGTGGTGGTGGTGGAGGAGGAAGAGAAGGAGGAGGGGGAAGAGTTGAGGAGAAGATTGAGAAGGAAAAAGTAGTGGAGGAGAAGTAGGAAGACGACAGGGAGAAGGAGGTGAAGGAAGATGAGTAAGGGTGGGTAAGAAAGAAAGCATGGAGATAAATGAAAGAAAAGGAAAATAATGGAAGAGAGACCAAAGAAGAGGAATAGAAAGAAGAAAGGAAAAGAAAAGGAAACAGAACCGGGAAAGGACTATAAGAAAAGCAACACAAGAAAGGAAGATGAGCAGACCCCAAAAATGAGAGGGAGAAAAAAAGGAACAGAAAATATGACTCACCTACTTTTTCGAGCAAAGAAAAAAAAGGAGGGGGGGAGGGCAAGTGATATACAACATAACACAATTCATCTTTAACGCATGCAATTATCGATTCAAAACACCGTGATTACGCTACTTCAAAATCGGACTTGAGTTGAGTTAGAGCTTCTTTAAGAACCAATAATTAAGGCCCTTGAAAGCCTCAAACGTAGCAACAAGGTCAAGTGGCTAAGGGTAACACGATTTACCTCGATTCTGGCTCTTCTCCGGACCGTATCGCTGTACACGCGTGCATGCATACATACATACATACATACATACATAAAAGTATGCATGCATGCATACATACACAGATAGACATACTTTTTTTTACTTTTTTTCTGAAGTGCAAGAGTCAGGGAGAGGGAGGGGAGGGAGAGGGAAAGGGAAAGGGAGAGGGAGAGGGAAAGGGAGAGGGGAAGGGAGAGGGAGAGGAAGGAGAGGAGGAGACAAAGGAGAAATGGGGAGAAGGATAAGTGAGGGCTTGAGGGAAGGGAGTGGGGAGAAGGAAAGTGGGAAGAAATAAGGGAGGGGAGAAGGGGAGAGGGGGGAGAAAGGAATGGAGGGAGGGGAGGAGAGAAGGGCGGAGAAAGTAGTAGAGGAGGGCGGAGAAAGGAGAAGAGGGAAGGGAGAGAGGGAGTGAACCGAAGGAGGAAAGGTGGGCGGTGCAAGGTCAAGTCAAGAATAACAAGAAGGTCTGTTTGGTCTGACCTTTGACCTGATGATAGTCTCAGTCTGGTTGAGAACGTTTATTTTTTCTTTCTTTCTTTCTTTTTTCTCAACCACCTCCTCAACATGGATGTGACGATTCCACTCATCGGTTCTATGTATAAATAGGCCGATCTCTTTGTACGTGAGTATTTATGCAAGTATGCACGTAAGTATATGTGTGGTTTCGTGGTTTTCTTAAGGAATTTGTTATTCTTTCTTAAGGAGTTATTCTTTTTCCTTTCTTTCTGTCTTTATTTTTTTGTGTATATGTGTGAGGGGAGAAATCCCTCATGGTACTGCTAATATTAATATTTTTCTAGTGCTACCAGTAAATTTAACAGTAGTATTAGCACGACTAAGTAATTATTACTAGTACTATTATCATTGAAATAACAACACTGATAATAATCGTGGTGGTGGTATTGGTGGAGGTGGTAGTGGTGGAAATGGTGGTGGAAGTGGTGGTGGAAGTGGTGGTGGAAATGGTGGTGGAAGTGGTGTTAGTGGCGGAGGCGGTGATGGCAGTGATAACAGTGGCGACGATGATATAATAACGATGTAACCATAACAATAATGGGATGAAAACTCAAACGAATATATATATATATATATATATATATATATATATATATATATATATATATATATATATA
>NC_051403.1:22464418-22469418 GCF_015228065.2 Penaeus monodon
AGGAAAGGGGGGAGGGGGAGACAGAAAGGGGGAGAAGGGGGTGAAGGAAAGGGAGGAGGGGGAGACAGAAAGGGGGAGAAGGGGGTGAAGGAAAGGGAGGAGGGGGAGACAGAAAGGGGGAGAAGGGGGTGAAGGAAAGGGGGGAGGGGGAGACAGAAAGGGGGAGAAGGGAGTGAAGGAAAGGGAGGAGGGGGAGACCGAAAGGGGGAGAAGGGGTGAAGGAAAGGGGGGAGGGGGAGACAGAAAGGGGGAGAAGGGGGTGAAGGAAAGGGGGAGGGGGAGACAGAAAGGGGGAGAAGGGGGTGAAGGAAAGGGAGGAGGGGGAGACAGAAAGGGGGAGAAGGGGGTGAAGGAAAGGGGGGAGGGGAGACAGAAAGGGGGAGAAGGGGGTGAAGGAAAGGGGGGAGGGGGAGACAGAAAGGGGGAGAAGGGGGTGAAGGAAAGGATGAGTAGAGGCGAGGAAGACGTTAGTAAGGAGCGGGGTGAGTGGGGGTGAGGAGGGGAAGTGAGCGTGGGTAAGGAAGGGGAGAGTAGGGGTCGTGGACGAGTGGAGGGGAAGTTAGAGGGGGTGGGCGGGGATGGTAACAGGGTGGTGGGGGTGAGCAAGGAGACAAGAGAGAAGAGAAGAAGATTTGGGTAAGGGGGTGGGGGGTGAGGAAGAGGTGTATAGAGGATTATATGCATGTTTACCGAATTATCTTTCAACATGTTTGGGTTTAATCAAAGGGATTTTCAAGACCAGCTTTCTTGCATTCTCGAGTGTCTTCATCATCGTCAGGACCTAATCTGAATACGATCTTTTTTTTCTTTCACTGTCACCAAACTTTATTTTCCTTTCATCTTCTCATTAATGTTAAAACTATAAATCTTAAGTTCTCAGCATGATTAACATCCTCAACCTACTCGTAAACAGGGCTTTGGAACAACAAAACGAGAAGGAGAAGGAGGAAGAGAAAGAAAAAAGAAGGAAGAGGAAGAATAGGAAAAAAAGGAAGTGGAAGGAGGAGGAGGAAGAAGAAGAGGGAGAAGAAGGAAGAATAAAGACGAAGAAGGGGAAAAATAAGAAGGAAAGTTGAAGTCTTAGTTATATAATCTACGGCAATAAAAAAACAATGGTATCTAAACTGAAATGTAAAACAAGGTACACAAAGGAACACACTAGAATAATTATAAACTTTCCGATCCCCTCCCTTTCCCTCCTGATCCTTCCTCTCTCTCTCATGAATTTACTCACGAGCTTCCTCACCCACTGTGCCTCTCTTTCTTTTTCTCTACTGCTTCTCTCCTCACTTACTCCTCTCTCTCTCTCCCTCCTTCTCTCTCTCTCTCTTTCTCTCTCTCTCCCCTTTTCTCTCTCTCTTTCTCTCTCTCTCTCACTGTATGTATGCATTTATGGTATTTATATATGTGCATGTGTATACGTACATGTATATGTATGTAGTTGTAATTGGTGTGTATAAATATAAGGGAAAAATATAAATATGCATATGTATGTTATATATATATATGTATATATATGTATATATATATATATATATATATATACATGTATATATATACATATACATATATATATATATATATATATGTATATACGTATATATAAAAAGAAAAAAATATATATATAATGTATATATATATATATATAACATAATATATATATAGTATATATATATATATATATATAATAATATATATAATATATATAAGATATATATATATATATATATACAGAAAAAAAGAAAAGAAAAAAAATTATATATATATATATATATATATATATATATATATATATATATATATATATATATATATATGTATATGTATATGTATATATATGTGTGTGTGTATACACATATATCCGTATACAGACTTAAACAAATATATCTTTCTTCCCTTTCCAGCATTCGTTATTTGTCCCATCATTCCCATCTCTCTCACACTGCAGACTAACGGCCCCATCGCCATGAAGCAAACCGTGCTTAAAACCGTCCCAGGTGGCGCTGCACGGCCCTGCACCCGCTTCTGGCAACGGCATCCGGTTTCCCTTCGACGACCAGCACTCAGCCTACTCGACACGCGCGCCCATACACAATATTTCCCCTTGATGGAGCGCGGCCGACGTTCATGTTAGCGCCACTGCGAGAACGACAGCGGAGTGTGCCGTCTGGGTGCGGGTTTGCGACTGGCTGTTCTGAGGACGTGGCCGTTAAAACTCTTTGGTTCCTGCTATTTTGGCCGGATACTTTGCCTTTTTCTTTTAAATTCTACGTACCTATTTTGATTTACCTACTGTGCTATTTTGCTAGTTTTTTTTTTTCTTCAATTACTACACCCCTAAATTATTTCACGTGTCCTGCTATTCTGATATATCTATCTATCTATCTATCTATCTATCTATCTATCTATCTATCTATATATATATATATATCTATCTATCTATCTATCTATCTATCTATATATATATATATATATCCCCCCCCCCCCATCAAGAGCCACATTCCCAAATAGATAAACTTATGTGGCTTTTTTGCTAGGCAGTCTTTTCTTAATTCCTCAAGGTTACATCTTTAAATTAATCTACTCATACTGCTAGTTTATTAGCTTTTAAAAAGTCCTCAAGAACATAAACCCTGGATCCAAATGCCCTTCTCTTTTCCCGATTAGTTATTTCTTTTCTCTAAATCTTAAAGAACTAAATCCCTAAATTAACCCCCGAATCCCGGATATCCCTAAGCACCCCCCCCCCTTTCCCGCACATATATAGGCACACATGTATAAACATTCGACGCTAATGAAGGACCTCGTATCTCTCAAGCCGGTACTAACACCTGCCACATCAACCTCGTCTCCCCTTGTAAGTCATCCTGGCCTCGTCCCTAACTAGCTCAAGACCCTAATCAATCCCTATACGTGTCTTTCCATCTCCCTTATACCACTTCCTTGTCCTCTCTTTCTTTCTTTTTCTCTCTTTTTTTGTCTCTCCCTCTCTCTCCATTTCTTTCTTTCTTGCATTTTTTTCTCTGTCTCTCACCCCCCCCCCCCACCAACTCACCAATCCCCCACTCTCTCGAGCACCTGCACCACTCAGCGACCTGCTAATCAACAACATCCAACAAACACCCTCACCTCATTTCTTCCCCTCCCCTCCCCTATACCTCCTCCAGCTACACCTCCCCCCTACTTCCTCCTCTCCTCCCCCTACCTCTTCCACCTTCCACCTCTCCACTCCTCCCAACCTCCTCCATCCCCCTCTCTCCCCATGAGCCCCCTTTGTCTGCCGTGCCACGTCCGCGCCAGCCTCTGCACGCCCACCCTAGCTGACGTTTCAGCTATTATACGCCCGCCGCCCGCCCTCCTTCTCCTGCCTTTGCTGTCTTGCAAGGTGGGTTTGTCGCTGCCACCTCGCCTGATCTCAAGGGGACCCGTGCAATTGCAGTACTTTGAAAATTGATCAATCAGGTAGGTAGGTAGATGGGTATATATATATATATATATATATATATATATATATATATACTATATAAAATATATACATATATAAAAAAATAATATATATATATATATATATATAAATAGAGAGAGAGAGAGAGAGAGAGAGAGAGAGAGAGAGAAATATCACCTATATATATTCGAAATATTCAGGACAGAGAAGTGAAAAAAAAGGAAAAAATTGGGACTAAGGGGGGGGGGGGTAAATTAGTGAAGAAAATGGTCTCTATAGTAATAGGGAGTTGTTTAACTGCAGAAGGCGGGAGGAGGTGATGATGGAGAACTGTAAAGGAAAATGAGAATGAGGAGGAGGAGGGGGCTGAGGAGGAGGAATAATTAAAAAAAAATATATATTATAATCAAAGAAATAATAATTACTGCAAATGAAAACAGAAACCACAACGATAATGATAATGGTAATGAAAAAAGTAACTTTAGAAATACTACTATTAGTGGTACTGATAATATCGACGAAAATAATAATTATATATTCAATAAATTTAGGAAGAAGGGATAAGAGAGAGGGAGAGAGAGAGAGAGAGAGAGAGAGAGAGAGAGAGAGAGAGAGAGAGAGAGAGAGAGAGAGAGAGAGAGAGAGAGAGAGAGAGAGAGAGAGAGAGAGAGAGAGAGAGAGAGAGCGTGGAAAGTAGGAAAAGACAAGAAAGGAGGAGGGGGGGGGGTAGCACAGGACGGCGAGGGAAAGAGTGAGGGAGTGAGGGAGAGAATGAGGGAGCAAGGGAAGGCGGAAGGATTTAGAGAGAGAAGGAGGGAAGATAGGGTGAGAGAGTGGCGTGGGAAGGAGTGAGGCAAGGAGAGATAACAGAGCAAGGAAGTGTCAAAGGGGAGGATTAACACAGCGCGGCGAGGGGGTGGAGGGGGTGGGGGAGCGAATAGGGAGGCAAGAACTAAGGGAGGGAAGGAAGGAAAGAGAGATAACAAAGAGCGGCGAGGGAGGGAGTTAAGGAGGGAATAGGGAGGGGGCGGAGGCGAGAATTAAGGGACAGAGGGAAGGGGTCGAGAATTTAAGGCGGGAGGGAGTGAAAAGGGGAAGGATGGAGGGAGGAAGAGTTCCGAGAATTTAGGGAGGCAAGGGAGGGAGGAAGGGAGAAGGAAGGAGAGGGAGGGAGGGAGAAGGAAGGAGAGGCAGGGCGGGAGGGAGAAGGAAGGGGAGGGAAGGAGGGAGGGAAATCGTGCCGTTTGCCTGAATGGGTGATTAAAACGCCAGACTCATCCCTCAGTATTCATTATCCTCGCCGCCATGAGTAAGCATTATTTTCTCCTCTATTTTTTTCTAACTCGCCTTTCTTCCCTCATCCCACCTGCCTTTTACCCTAATTATTCTCCTCTTACGCATATTTATCTACTTATCTACTTACGGTTTATATAACCTTTTATCTATTTACATAATGTGTTTTAACACGCGAGCCACTCCCCGTCCTCTCCGCTAATGTTACTGTTATCTCCATCTGATTCTCTTCTCCTCCTTTTTCATTTTTCTTCCTTTTCTT
>NC_051403.1:22491918-22499418 GCF_015228065.2 Penaeus monodon
TTAATTAGGAAGGTAACCACCGACAGCCGGTCCGGGGTTCGAGTGGAATCGGCTGTACAAGTAGAACGTGGCATGGGGGAGTGGGGTGGGGGTTGCCGGCGGGGGAGTGGAGGGGGGGTTACTGGCAGGGTCTGGGGAGGTGGGGGTTGGGGGTTAGAGTAGGGAGGGAAGGGGGTTGCTGGGGAGGTGGAGGGAAGGGGGTTATTGGGGAGGTGGGGGAAGGGGTTGTTGGGGAAGTGGTAGTTGGGGGTTAGATTGGGGGAGGGTGGTTGCTTCTAGGGTCTTGGTGGAAGACGTTGGGGAAGAGTGTGTTCGGGTGGAGCGAGTTGGGAGATGGGGGGGGGTCGGGTATTAGAATGGGGGAAAGGGGTAACTGGGAGGGGCTGGGGAGCTGGGGATTGGGGATTATGGAGACTTGGTTTAGAGGAGGGAAGGTCACTGGGAGAGGGGGCGGGGAGAAGGAGTTGTGAGGTTGAGTCTCCACAATGGGGTTATGATGAGGTTGCACCACAACCGGTCGGCATCACACCAGCGTCCTCCGTCCCTCGCCCTCCCTTCAACCCTTTTAGGTATTCATCTACTTACGGCTGAGACTTGCTTCAAGCTTCACATGATAAAAAGAATATTATGTCTGTCTGTGTTTGTCTGTGTGAATGCTGTCTATTTCTCACTCGCAAAAGTTAAGCGGGAAAGGGAAACAAGAGCTGAGGGAGAGACACAGAAAGACAGAGAAATAAAGAAAATAAATGTCCGGAAAGGATGCAAAGATATATAAATATTTATGTTACACACACACACACACACACATATATATATATTGTGTGTGTGTGTGTGTGTGTGTGTGTGTGTGTGTGTGTGTGTGTGTGTGTGTGTGTGTGTGTGTGTGTGTGTGTGCATATATATACATATATATGTTTAAACATATATATTTATATATATATGTATATGCATATGTATGTATATGTGTGTGAGGACGATAAAGAGAGAAGGAAGGAAGGAAAGAGGGAAAGATAAAGAGAAAGGGAGAAGAGAAGAGAAGAGAAGAGAAGAGAGAATGAGAGAGAGAGAGAGAGAGAGAGAGAGAGAGAGAGAGAGAGAGAGAGAGAGAGAGAGAGAGAGAGAGGGCAAAACATAGAAAGAAAGAAAGAAAAAACAAGAGAGACAAGAGAAAGAGTGCGAGGCAAAGGGGAAGGAGGGGAGAGCGAGAGATACAGACAGCGCAACCGAAGTCCCCCACACAAAGCCTAAACGGTAAACAAGGGAAGACTTCAGGGTACACAGCGGGCGACTGTATAGGGCTTTTTGGCCGAACAAACACGGAATGGAGAGTCGCAGTGGTGGAACACGGACCAAAGAAAAGCTGGAAACTATGATACCGGGCCGGGAACCGTCGAGGGCAGTTACTGGAAACTACAGCGCGACTCTTGATGTACTGGGGGTAGGGAGGGAGGGGAGAGGGTGAGGGGGTGGGTGAATTCTGGAAGCTCTTGGATATAGGGAGAGATTAGGGGGTTGGGAAGAGGGGGGAGAAAGAGAGAGAGGCAGGAGGAGGAGGGGGAAGTGGAGGGAGGGAGGGAGGGAGGGAGGGAGGGAGGGAGGGAGGGAGGGAGGGAGGGAGGGAGGGAGGGAGAGAGAGAGGAGGGAGAGAGAAAGAGAGAGAGAGCGAAAAAGAAAAAAGAGAAAAGAAGCGAAGCGAGGAGAACACAGAGAGAACAGAGACCCTTGAAGAGGCATACACCAAGACTCCCAAGAAGTTCTGGGGAAGCGTTCTACAGGACCTGACGTGGGACTATGAAAGGCGAGTACTGGAAGTTAGCCCCCGGAAGTTCAAGGGAGCTAAGTCACTTGGAAAAAGCGCTACAAGTTATTACACAAGAAAGTGGCTGGCGTCTGGATATACGAGTACAAGCCATCACGAGACGATGACGTAACTCAAGAGCGCTGGAGGCTGGGGAATCGAAAACTAGATTAAAAGAGTTAGTGTTTGAGAGCACCGAGTTATGAGTCGGTGGGAGGCGGTAATAAACGGAGAGTTATTCGGAGTTGGAAAGAAGTAAAGAAAGATAGACGCGAATGAACTCGAGGCAGAGACGAAAAGAGGAGGAAATTAGAGAACATTTTGAAAGTTGTAATGTCTGACGAAGACATAGAAAGACGCTGTCGCAAAAGCCTACAGGAAAAGGGTAAGGACAAACGGGTTCATTTACTGAGACTACACAAACATACATAAATATACAAACAAAGAATTGTACACAGAGAAAGGGAGACTCATGTAGTCATACAGCTACACACAGTCAAATACAAATACAGACACAGACACTCATACTCACACCACACACACACACACACACCACACACACACACACACACACACACACACACACACACACACACACACATACACACACAACCCCCGCCCCACCCCACCCCGACCCCCATCTCCCACCCCACTCGCGAGAGAAGATGAGGAGGATGAAGTGGGGCAGAAGCGCCACGGCACACCACAGCAGACGCAGCGCTCGCCACAAAGAAAACCCTCATAAAATCTTAAAGAGCTCATGTGCAGTCGGGCTAAAGCGCAAGTAAAATTCCTTTTGATCATTTGTCCCGCTGAAAGAGATGCTCCGAGCCTGAGAAGCGAGAGGAAGGGGGGAGGGAGATGATGGATCATGGGGGGAGGGGGGTATGTACCTCCGGGCTTCCGTTCCGGCGCGCGTGCACGCGCGCACCTACGCACTGATTAAACAAACTTGGAAAAAAGGAACTTGAGTATTTTGCATAGTAAGACTGTGTATGAAAGAGACAGAAAGGGAGAAGGGAGAGGAGGGAAGAAGGAAGGGAAGGGAGGGAAGGAAGGAAGGGAGAAAGGAGAAAAGGAGAGAAGGCGAGGAGACGGAGAGACAGAGGGGAGGAAAAAAAGGAAAAGAGGGAGGGATAGAGTGAGCGAGAGAGAGAGAGAGAGAGAGAGGAGAGTGAGAGAGAGGAGAGAGGAGAGAGAGAGAGAGAGGAGAGAGAGAGAGAGAGATGAGAGGAGAGAAGAGAGAGAGAGAGAGAGGGGAGAGAAGAGATGAGGTAGAGAGAGAGACGAAGAGAGAGAGAGAAGGAACGAACAGACTAGAGAGAAGAGAATAGGCAATCGACACAACTTAAATACAGGAAAAAGAACCGAATATAACGAAACGAGACCACCGTAGATGAAACCCAAGAATCGAAACCATTCCGAGCATGGGTCTCAGCCGCGCAAACCCGAACCGCGTTTCTGAACCTTATCTCGAACTCCCATCTCGAAAATCGTCACAGGACACGCTTGGCCGCTAAGACAAACACACTGAGGCGTCTCTCTCGTGTAAGATAAATACTAATAAACATGGAAATTACAGGGCCGTTCTATACCGTTATCGTTAACTTCCTATCCTGCTATTTACTGGCAAACCGGTATACGCGGTACGTCTCACTCCCCCTTCCCTCCTCCCACGCCCCATCCAACCCCCTATTTCGGTCTCAGTCTTGGGCCGCTCCATGTCTCATCTCTCGAATCTTCCTTGTATATGTTTTTCATCTATTTCTCACCCCTTTTCTTTTACATTTGTCATTTTCTCAATTTCTCTCTCTCCCTTTATTCCTATAATATTTGTAACCTAAATTTCTCTCTCCCTTTTCCTCCACTTCTCTCTTTCTCTCTCCCTGCTGTAATTCTCAAATTTCTGTATTTGCTCTTTCTCCTTCAATCATTTCCACACTCATTCCCTTTCTCTATCTTGTTTACTTACAGTCTTTATGTGCATCTGCTTATCTATTCGTGTATATATCTATCTAGATTCGCTCTCCTCTCCTCTTTTTCACGCTTCATCATTCCCTCTACTTTTCTCTACTTTCTCTACCCCCCCCCTCTCTCTCTCCCCTCCCTTTCTCTTTCCTTCCCTCCCTCCCTCTCTTATTTTCTCTTTCTCTCTTCCTTTCTCTCTCTCTTCCTTACTCTTTCTCTCTCTCTCTCTCTCTCTCTCTCTCTCTCTCTCTCTCTTCCTTTCTTTCCCTCCCTTTCTCTTTTCCCTCCCTCCCACTCTGTCTGTTTCTGTCCCTTCCAATCACTTATTTCAAATCACATTTTCATTACTCTCATTTTCTCTCACTATCCTAGTTTTACGTTCTGTCACTTCTTGTTACAAACTTCTATCCTCATTTCCACCGAGACCTCCTCTTTTTTAATTAATTTTCGTCTTCGCAATTCGAAATTTAATTGATATAATTCGTCTCCGTGCGAACTTTAGCACATCTTCAGTTTGGAGACGCAAATTAATATAGCTAATGAACTTATGTTTATATGTATATGTTTTTGTATAAACGTATGTATATGTGTCTATATGTGTGTGTGTGTGTGTGTGTGTGTGTGTGTGTGTGTGTGTGTGTGTGTGTGTGTGTGTGTGTGTGTGTGTGTGTGTGTGTGTGTGTGTGTAAAAGAATGTATGCAACACGCATACATATATTCTATCTCTCTATATATATATCATACTTGTTTTTTCGACATACAGAAAACAGTAATCCAACGAATGTTAATAAAAACAGGGAACGGGAATAGGCTGTTTATGTTGTTTGCCTCCACCAAATTCTAAAAAAGGGTACCCCCCCCCATCCATAAATAAAATAAAAATAAAAACAATAAGAAAATGTACTGCAGTTTCGATTTTTTTTTTCAACCTTTCTATTCCATCCAAATCCTTCCTCCCCCCCTCCACTCCCTTCCCCTTGTCTAAAAAAAAGAGGGGGGGGGAGGGAGGAGCTAAGACCTGGATTAATTAATTGAATCGCCGCGCAAAATTATTAAATTGTACCTGCACTTTGTATCCTGTGCTGTAGCTAATACTGCCCTCTCTAGAATAATCTCGTGTGTGGTCAGGTCAGCCGCAAATTATGTCCCAGTTAGGTTTGTTTTGCTTTATATATGCGGTGTTTGCAAAAGAGTGGGCTGTGCATATTTGTTTGTTTTTTGTTACCATACTACGTGGTATTCGTTCTGTGTCTTATGCACTGACATATATTACTACGAGAATTGCACTGCATTAAGTTAAAAAAAAAGTCTATGCAAACACAACATCAAATATCTTATAGTTTGAGGATCATGACATTCAACCCCCACTGAATAATTTATTCTTAATTATTACCATTACTTTTCCCTCGTTCTATTCTTATTAAAAAAAAAACAGCATTTTCAGTAACATTTATAAATTCCATCGTATCCGAATACAAGGAAACGTCATGAATTAATCACATTAAACTCGGTTCAGTCATGGAACCCGGATTTATGTCAGCCGTCCTCCCTCTCCTCCTCCACTGCATTATGAACCACAAGGGCAAATACCACAACAACGAATATTAAAACAACGGCAGTAAATACAAGCAACTCATGAATCTATTTACTCAACTGGAACATTCTTGAACGGATATCTTAATTTGAACATGAACGTCTGCATGCCTGTTTCTGTGTTTATCTGCCTCTCTCTCTCTCTCTCTCTCTCTCTCTCTCTCTCTCTCTCTCTCTCTCTCTCTCTCTCTCTCTCTTCCACATTCTTCCTCCTTTCTTCCATCTTATTTTAGGTGTGTATGTTTTCAGATATATACCTATGTGGACAAACACACTTGCACACACACGCTCGTACACTGACACTGACACGAACGTACAACTTGGATGGAGAGTTGGAATGGGGGAGTGAGGAGAGTGGGTGGGGGAGGGGGGAGGGAGAGGGAGGTAGAGAGAGAGAAAGAGAGAGAGAGAGAAGAGAAGAGAGAGAGAGAGAGAGAAGAGGAGAGAGAGGATATGAGAGAGAGGAGAGAGGAGAGAGAGAGGAGAGAGGAGAGAGAGGGAGGATATGAGAGAGGAGAGAGGAGAGTATGAGAGAGGGAGGAGAGAGAGGATAGAGAGAGGATATGAGAGAGGGATGAGAGAGGAGAGAGAGAGGATATGAGAGAGGATATGAGAGAGGAGAGAGAGAGGATATGAGAGAGGAGGGAGGGAGAGAGAGAGAGAGGAGGATAGGAGAGGAGAGGAGAGGAGGAGAGGAGAAGAGAAGAGGAGAGAGGGGGGAGTAGGGAGGAGGGAGGAGAGAGAGAAGAGAGAGTGAGAAAATAGAGAAAAAAATGAGAAAGAAAGAGAGGGAGAGAAAGAGAGAGTGGGAGGTCCATTCCAGAGCAATAAAATGGGTCGCCATACTGAAGCACATTTCTAAACCAGCATATCACCTGTGATAACACATCTAAATCTATATATATATATACCTGGTAACGATATCTAGCAATTTCTTACTCGCCTGCTGGGACTTTTGAGACTAGTAAATTAGAAACCAACGAAAACATAAATTCCTGAGATGGGCTGTCAATTGCAAACGTTTGCTTAGTTTGTCGTTTGAGCGTCGACGTTTTATTTCCTCAGGAAATTGCAACTAAAGAAATTACTTTAATTAATCATATATAATCATAATTAGCAGTTACCACAATTACAAGCAAGAATAATTTTGAGGTTAATTATCAACGCCATGCCTAGCTAAATGCCACATGAACGCACTTTTAATTTGTTTTTTTTTTGTTTGTTTTTTTATAATTATTTCAATAATTCATGTATTCCGTTAAGTAACAGTAATAGTTCCTCTTAACTTTCGCACAGTTCTGACTAAAACTGATTCCTTATTTGACGATAAATTACCACGGAAATACGTAAGAGCAAGGTAATCCGTCAAGGCAGCATTTCGCTCGCGACATCTGGCATCAATCGGCTGGACTTCGAATTTTCGAAGAATCTCGAAAAACGGAAAAACGTTATGAGAATGAGATTAAACGGAGATAAAATGAGATGAGAATGGAAAAAATACCCCCCCCCACACACACACATACACAAAAGTGCTATAAAACAGAAAAGAAAAAAAAAAAAGAAAAATGAAATAATTGTTTTGGCGGTAACGTTAACCTGTTAACCCACGATTGATAGATTCTTTCATGTTAAATGTCTTTATTTGCTATACATTTGGATCGGAAAAAGTCTAATTGAAACTGTTCATAAGATAATGACTTTTACGGATATTAGACGGAAATGTTCAACGTAATTATTCAAAATACTAAGTTTCCCCAAGTCGTATTCTACAAGTCGTTTAGCATAGCAACCGACCCAATCTTTAAGAAAAAAAATAAGTAATCAAACAAAAAATCCAAACAAACAACAACAACAACAACAAAACATCCAAAATAGAAAATACATCGACATCGACGCCACATTTATCCTAATATTCTTATTCGCAGTTCTAAAGTCATGTCACACGTCCAAGGAGCCTCACCTCAATGCTAAATGCAAGTAGCCCCGCAGTAGCAACAGTAGCGTTCATGTCAACGAGCAAATTACGAGATAATGAAGCCGAGAAATGAAACAGCGTGCACTCACTCACTTTACTTTCGAATTACTGAAAAGTACAAGAAAAACAAGGGACAAATATTCGTTGGAAAGATCGAAGTCTTTTG
>NC_051403.1:22526918-22531918 GCF_015228065.2 Penaeus monodon
CACACCCACACCACACCTCCCCTTCCATCACCCCTCAACCTCCAAGACCAAGGGAGAATATATCCTCCCCTCTGCAACGTTGCAACTCACCTTCCGTGGGATGCTCTGAACGAGGATGGATGTGTGCAGTGAGACCGTCTCGCTCCCAAGGGGGTTGCTCACTCTTACCCTGGGGCGGTAGCGGCCGGGACGTCTCCAGCTACATAGGAACTGGAAAAAAACGAGAGAAAGAAGGAACTAGAAAGAGAGAGAGAAAAAAGGTTACAGTCTTATTTTTTGAAGGGTTTGTTGCTAACGATGTTTTCTTTGTTGTTATTGTTGTTGTTTTCTTACTTGTTACTGCTACTACTGTCTTCATCATATACTATTAGTAGTATTACTAAACTATCCTTATTATTATTATTATCATTAATATTATCAGTATTTGTCATTATCATTATCATCACTATATTTATCATTATCACTATCTTTATCATTATCACTTTTCTTATCACTGCTATTATAATTGCTATCATCATTATCATTATTATCATCACCATCATCTTCCTCCTCATTATTATTATAACTATAATTATCATGCTATCATTATTGTGATTACTATTACCCTTATTTTCTATGACCATATCACTATTACCGTCTTTATTACTATTCATTTTTTTTTCATTCTAATCATTATCATTATTATTATTATTGTTTTATTATTAAATATTATCATTATTCTAAGAATCATAATTATCATTACTGTTGTGTATTATTATCATTACTATTATGTATTATTATTGTCATTATCGTATTATTATTATTATTATTATGATCATTATATGATCTCGTATAATAAATCAACAATGAAATAATAATAGTAATAATAATTTAATAATAATAAGAATGAATAATAATAATAATAATAATAATAATATAATAATGATATTATTCTTCTTATTATTATTATTATTATTATTATTATTATCATTATTATTATTATCATTATTATATTATTATTATCATTATTATATTATCATATTATCATATTATTTATTATTATTATTATTTTTTTTTTTTTTATTATTATTATTATCATTGTTATTATCATCATTATTATTATTATTGTCATTATCATCATTATTTATTGCTTAATTTTCCATGTCATTTCTATAATTACTGCTATCATCATTATTACCATTATCATACCATTATTATTGATGATGAATGCAACAACAATACTCACTAAAACAACGATATGGATGAACAAAATTGCAAAAAAACAACGATGGTACTATAAAAAAATGATAATCACCACAACAATAATGATATAAGTATCAGCAACAATAAAAACTTGCATAGATGAGATAATAATAACGTGAGCTTTAAGTCTGAAAGCTCATATTGCAGATGTAATTTCGTCTTTGTGTCTAGAAAATGTGTTTTTTATATTTTGATAACAATAATCATGAGCTATAAAATCACGCTTATTGCAAGCAGTGTAAATATTCATATTGACCAGCAGTGCAGCAGTATAAATAACATATCCAGGAACGCACTCATTGCAACATTGCAATAATGAATTCCTAATATCTACACTGCATTTATGTTCTGTCACTATTCTCGCTCCGCATACAGATGGTGAGGGACATGCGTAATATTTACTTATGGATATTATGAGTATTATTATTTCACCATTTTAATTTTTTTCTTTTCAGGTTCGTTGTCAAATGCACCGGTAATTTTGGGCTAATATTTTTGATTTAATGGAACAGTTGAATTAATGAGAAATATTTTTGTTATCAAATTGGGGGATATATTGCCTATTCTAGTATGCTAAGGTGGCGTTACAATATTTTTTGTAAAGAGGCCTTTATAAGTGCCGTTAGTATATATGATTTAACTGTACATTTTTTGCACAAGTTACGAATAAATACAGATAGGAAATATACTCAATGAAAAACACACAGACAAAAGCTTACTTAAACACACACGCGGGCACACACACACACACACACACACAACACACACACACACACACACACACACACATACACACAAACACACTTACAGAAGTACACAAACACACACACACACACACACTCTTACAGAAGTACACAAACACACACACACACACACACACTTACAGAAGTACACACCCAGACCCAAACTCACTTGCGCAATCCACCCGCCGTTCTGCGCGTCGACGTCAGGCCTCGAGAATAACTCGACCCCCTCCTCCAGCTCGAGGGCGAAGGGGTCAAGGTGCGATCCCTCTGCCACCGAGATGTTTATGGACACGTTCCTCGTCTGGTCCTCCTGTAGGCGCCACATAGAGAGGGGCAGGATGGTGTCTCTCTCGGCCACGCTGAAGGGACGACAGAAGGAACGCGGTTACTGGGCGGCCGAGTATATGTTAACGATGATGATGATAATAATAATTATAATAATAATAGTAATGACAATAATAATAATGATATTACTACTACTACTACTACTACTACTACTACTTATAACAATGATGATACTAATAATAACGATAATGATATTAAAAAAATATATAACAACAATAATAATAGCAAAATAATGATAATAATAATAATGATAACAATAATAATGAAGATATGATGATGACGATGATAATAATAATAATAACAATGATAATAATGATAATAATAATAATAATAATAATAATAATAATAATAATAGTAATAGCAATAATAAAAATGATGATGATGATGAGATGATGTGATGATGAGATGATGATGATGATGATGATGATGAGGATGATGGATGATGATGATGATGATGATGATGATGATGATAATGATAAGATAATTGAGATGATAATGATAATGATAATGAGATGATAGATAATAATGATAATACTAATAATAATAATAAGAAGAAGAATAATAATAATAATAATAATAATTATTATTATTATCATAATAACAGTAATAACAACAACAACAATAAATAATGATAATAATAATAATAATGATAATAATAATAATAATAAAAATAATAATAATAACAACAACAACAACAAAATAGTAATTATACTACTACTACTACTACTACTAATAATAATAATAATAATAATAATCATAATCGTAATAATCATAATAATTACATTAATAATAATAATAATAATAATAATAATAATAATAATAATAATAATAATAATAATAATAATAATAATAATAATAATAATAATACTGTACAGAGGCGAAAGATATAAAATTCTTGCACCGTTATTCGTTCTCATTCAAAACTGTTTCTAGATGTCTAAAGAAACTCACACACACACACACCAACTCACACACACATACACACACACACACCCACACACCCCACACCCACCCCCCCCCCCACACACACACACACACCACCCAAACACAAACACACACACAAACACACCCACACACACACATACACCACACACACACACACACAAACACACAACACCCACACACACACCACACACACCCACCACACCCCACCACACACACCACACACAACACCACACAACACAACACACACACACACACACACACACACACACACACAACACACACACACACTATATATATATATATATATATACTAAATATATAATTAATATTATATATATATATATATATATATAGATATTATATATATATTCATATGTGAGTTAGTGTGTTAGTGTGTGTGTATATATAGCATATGGCTAAATATCATCTTTTTTGCCTATTCACCAATCAATACAGCTACAAGGAAAGAAAGGGAAGGAAGGAAAAGAAGAGAAGCGAGCGGGCAGCGGGGCAGGGCGCGAGCGGGCGGCGCAGGCGGGGGCGCTGCACCGACGGCCCGGAGACCCAAACGGCTTCCCGCCTTAAAGACGCCAACAAATCACGGGCATTGTCTGGGAACTGTATATCGATTGGACGCCGACGAACGAGCGTGCAAGATGGGTCCGGAGGCGAGGCTGTGCCCTTGGCCCGCCGCCGCCGCCGCGTGATGGGCGACATCTTGAATGTAAATGCTGCCTCCCGTCGGCGCTTCCTCGGGCACGCCGCGGATGGGTAGGATGCCCGCGAAGGATGATAGAGGGAGGGGCGAGACACGGGCCCCAACCTCGTTATAATTCACACGTTATCATAAATCACTTTACGTTTAATCTCGGATAGTGTTCTGATAACATAATTCAGATTCCTATCAACCTGTGAGTACCCTGGGAGCAAGCGTTTGGCCCTTGCATACTAATGAGAATGTAAATTGAAAATTAGCTCACAAGTAGGCTACGGAGCCCCGGTCATCCCCGCCCACAAGCCGGATTTGAATTTCGCGCCTGACCTGCCCTGACCTCTGGTGGCCGGCGCATAAATTACCCGCCAAGACCGACCGGTCCTGCGGGAACCAGCGAAGGGGAAGGGTCACGCGGATCCTGGTTTGCACCGAGGGACGCACGCCGATGGCTTCCCCTCCGTTATCTCTCGAAGCATCTTCCTCCGGGCGGGACGATTTACTCCAGCCTTGGACAGCGCTCTTCTTCGCCTTCGGGAGGAGGAGAGCCAGCCCAGCCGCGGATCGGCCTGCGATCTGGGCCGGGAGGAGCAGCCGAAGGGGGCGGGGATTGTGGAAGTCTGCTCACGGGTGATAGATATATAGATATATAGATAGACAGATAGATAGATAGATAGATAGATAGATAGATAGATAGATAGATAGATAGATAGACTGAGAGAGTGAAATGATATACATCTATATCTATATCTATATCTATATCTATATCTATATCTACACACACACACACACACACACACACACACACACACACACACACACACACGTGTGTTGGGGTGTGTGTGTGTGTGTGTTGGTGGCGTTTGGTGTGTGTGTGTGTGTGTGTGTGTGTGTGTGTGTGTGTGTAGTGTGGGTGTGTGTGTAGTGTGTGTGTGTGTGTGTAGTGGTGTGTGTGTTTGTGTGTGTGTGTGGTGTGTGTGTGTGTGTGTGTGTGGTGGGTTTGGTTGTGA
>NC_051403.1:22551918-22554418 GCF_015228065.2 Penaeus monodon
TAACTTAAGTACGATATAAAAAAGCATACAAGAGCGCAGTAAACATTTCTTTATAAGAACATTGCTTGCTATCACACACACACACATACACACACACACACACACACACACACACACACACACACACACACACACACACACACACACACACACACAAGCACACACACACACACACGCATCTATCCATCCATTCGCCAACACACACACACACACACAAACACACACACACACACACACACGCATCTATCCACCCATTCGCCAACACACACACACACACTTCCCCCTGCCCCCCACCCCACCCCTCCCTCTGACAAATGCAAATAGTTTTACATCGATCTTTTCCACCCTGTTTTGTGGTCCTGTTTCCTCACATTGCCTCTGGACAGCACATACGTTTGACTTTAGCGAGACAATAGTTTGTGTTTCTCTTGTTTACTGTGCAAAGCTGAGCAAGTCGAATGGCTTCAGCAAATCTAATATAGAATGAATATCCATTGTGCAGAACGAGACAAAAGGGCTTTTTATTTTTAATTTCTGTGGTTTATTACTGTTCGTTCCCTCTCCCCCCCCCCCCTCCCCACGCTGAATATCTTATGAATCTTTATTACAATTTACGATGGTGTTATCTTGTTTATCACCCTCTGCGATAATAGGATGATAATTATTCTTTCATTATTCCTTATCTTCGAGATTGCTATAATTGTCTACGATACTAATGCCGGCTGTGCTAAAATGATAATTAAAGTCACGCCTATTTTTTTTTTTTGAGGGGGGTAGGGTTAGTTCTTATGATGATTTTCGAAATTTTCTCCATGTGTCTTACTTCTCCATTATCCGATGATAAAGAAAAATAAACGCAGATAAAATAATTGGAGAAGGAAAGGAGAGAAAAAGAAAGGGAGAAAAAGAACGAAGAAAGGAAAGGAGAAAAGCGAGCGATTCACCCAGTTATAGAGACAAGGAAATAAAAAAAGCGAGGGGGAAGGAAGAAAGAAGAGAAGAGAAAGATCCATTCAAAATACAGACACTAATCTAATAGCGCCATTTTGTTACAAGTCAAGGTATATGTCATCGTACGACCTGCGAAAACACGTTGTCAAAACACGCCATTATTTATAAGCTGATAAAGAGATAAGATGTAGCGTGATCCCTTTACCATTCGTCATCATATACTAACTGTCTTCTACTTCATAATCTACTGTCATATACAACTTGTCAACCCTCAAAGAAAATGTGAGATTAGCTGCTCTGATAAAGGGACCTATGTCTCATCTCCATTGTGAATAATACAGTCTAGCACAGAGTGTTCCTTTGCTAACTTCTAATGGATGACATTCACGTGGCACAAATACGTCATATCTGAGGAAGAAAAAGATCAACATATTTGTGCAGTGTAGGATTTAACCACAGTGCATTTGCAATATACTCTTACATAGAGGTACACACATATATCTGCAACATACTTCTCTAAAGGACACACACACATCGGCAACTGCAACATACTCCTATACAGAAACAACACACACACACACACACACACACACACACACACACACACACACACACACACACACACACACACACACACACACACACACACACACACACACACACACACACCACACACACACACATAACACACAACACACAAAACACATCCACACACAATCACACACACAAATTCACACATACACACATAAACATTAACACCCTATCTCGAACCTCTTCAAGTCACAATGAAAGACCTGGGGTTCTTCCGCATCTAATGACAGACTACATTGCTAATGATTACAGAGCTGTAAGTGAAAGAACAGAAATATGAGAATTGACTAGACTAGTGCTTGCTAACAGGAAAATTCTTCGGTGTTTTTAGAACCACGAAAAATCATTGAGAATAGACATTATTGATATACCGTCTCGTGATTGTGCCGTGGTGTATTTCGTAATGAAAGTGCCTTAGTTTGTTTGCATCTTGGGTTTTGGCACTCTGTTGTTTAGTACATCTTTTGCTTTGTGAAATATGGAAAGATGTCTTTAGTACCCACACAATCACTCTCACTCACTTACTTACACAAACACAAGCACAAACACAACCATAACCACAAACGCAAACACAAACGCACACACAGACACACACAACCCCCCCTCCCCCCGTCCTGATAGCCCTCGGAGGCGAGGGGCGCGGGCGGCTCTGGCGGCCCTGGCACCTTCCGCGCGTCTAATCAACTAATCCATATTGACTCCTTAATGGGTCTTTTTCCTCACTCCGGACGTTACGTGCGACTCCGCTAAGACTCACGCTTTCATGCATGACCTGCCTCGTCATGATGAATAACCGTCATGAGGTCCCTTCCCCCTTTTCCTCTTCCCCTTCCCGTTGCTTCTTCTCCTTCGTTCATTTCTATTCTCCTTGGCCTTGCCTCTTTCTTCTTTTCTCTTCCCCTCCCCCTTCCCCTTATTTCTTCTCTATTCTTTCTTCCCCTTTTCTCTTCCTCTTTAC
>NC_051403.1:22564418-22569418 GCF_015228065.2 Penaeus monodon
GAGGCGGAGGTGAACAAGGTTGGAAGATTATTTTCCTCTTTTCGCTTCGCTTGTTAATACTGAAATAGATATCATTGATAATATGGATTACTATTATCCTCATTTAGACTATGATATTCGAGAAGGACGCTAGCTTTTATAATGAGTCAATACGTTCAACCGTTACCCTCTCTCCTTCATAAATTTAATTGCACATTGATGTCATGATCATAATGTATTAATCATTATAACGACGGTTATATCACTTATAAAAACACGGACTCGAATGTTCTGTCGCTATGGTTAGAACAATTACTGATACTAATTCATTTTAAAACTGATACAATTGCCTTTTTATAAATGGCTTTTTTCGCCTCTGTCTATAACTAGTTAAGTAAATTTATTTACCACCTTGGCTATCTGCTCAGGCGTGGGCAATTATGATTACAATTTTACATATATTTGACATAGAACTGTATTCTGCGACTACTGTCAATGTACACGGTAAAATAAAAATATAAATAATACATTATACAAAAAATTATTATGTAAATATGATTTTGCCACTGTGTTTACATAACACTGTTCTTTATTTACGGCAGTTTGGCATAGTAAATTTAGGATATAGTACGAGTATATCTTCCAGTGTATCATATGAAAGAAATATTCACCTAGCTCTTTATACCTCATGTTAGGTGGTCTGAAAGGCTGTATCAAATGATATTCCGAGATATAGTGCTCAAGCGTTCGCTTGTTTTCTTCGTTACACAGTCTACATCTAGATTCATCTGCACTTCTTGCACCGTGCAGTAGCCAGTACATTCTGTAACCTAAATGTATTCTGACAATAACCACATCACATTGTCTGGTCAGATCTACTAGTTCTTCCTTATGGGAACTTTTGAATGTATATGCAACCCTTGCAAGAGGCATCCCAAGATCAATGTTCAAAGTATCTTAGCTGCAGGCTTCTTTCGCCAATTTGTCTACGTGGTCGTGTTTACGTATGCCCGCTTGAGATGGTACTCATACAAATTGAATGTTGAAATTACGTTCTAGTGCATAACTTACGGTACGCTTAATGCATCTCACAATTTCCTCATCGCCATGTGCTTTGAAAGAATTTAGTGTCCGGAGAGCACTTTGAGAGTCACAGAAACCTACTCTAGAGCCCCGAGACATTAAGAATTCCGTTGCAAGGAGTATAACAGCCAACTCCGTTTGTGTAGTGCTGGCCCAATTTTGCATTCTCATATTACTTCATGTTATAGTAAGCCATTTCTGTATACAGCGCAAGCACAACCAGCTTTGTATCCAGACTGTACGGGTCCGTCGTCGCAACACTCGTATACATCATCGCCCATAGATTCTGTGTTCCTTTATCGTTGCTAACGCAATTTGTTTTAACACGCAGTTATGTGCACTGTTTTTTTCGGTAAACATGTAAAGTGCCCGATTAATGTTGATTTTTTCCATGGTGGAATGGATCTACCTTTTGGTATTTTACTAATTGGGACATTGTAATGTTCATGGAGATTTTGTGTATGCCCCCAAATATGGTGAAATAAATATTATTCTATCAGAAATGGATGGTAAGTTTAGTTCTAATCTCTTATTCACTATCCTTGCTGTTCTAGGGGCGCCGAGGATAATCCTCATAGCTTCAAGCTGTTTATTTCTGATTCCTTACATTGCAACAAGTGCAGTGCATGGTAGTTTACAACTGACCTTATAAAAGCCAAACAAATCAGTCTAGCGAACTTAACATTGACCGCCATGTTCTCTTCCGACAAGAACTTTCAACGATTTTAATCTCTCCCAGAGTCTCTTCTTTAGAAAAGTATCAGGTCTGCATCATTAACGTTCACCCCGAGATATTTATTCTTAAACACATATCAAGCTCCTGGTCACCTACGCGAAAAGTGGTTGGGGGTATGATACATGAGTTCAGATCTATTGTTTTCTCAGCGAAGATGACTAATCTACACTCATGAGCCCTTGTTGTGAGTTTGTCGAGAACTATTTACATCCTCTCTTGTGATGATGCTCTGACACATGTCATAAGCATAGCATATAATGGATTCACCATCCCCAGGTGGAATATCTGCCTTCAGCTTGTGCATGAGGACATTGAACAGCATAGGGCTGAGAACTCCTCCCTGTGGCGTCCCAAGTTCAAAAGATTGTGAAGTGGATGAATAAGACACCTGCAGATATGTTTAGTTTAGTTTGGTCCTCTATTTACCACCCTGGCTACCTGCACAGGCGTGGGCAAGCTGTGGTACATGTGATGCATGGTCATATTATATAATGCTATTGCATTTTAATTGTTTCAACATTTTATTATTATTATGAAAGGAACAATTACACAATCATTTATCTATCCATCTGCCACGCCGGCGTACAGCTTGGGCGTGGAAAGGCATTAAAACATTTGATATGCGGTCATGTGATACTACATTTCAAATTTAAGATACAACATATGTGTATCTTCCAAGACATCAGAGGATATGAAATAGTTACATGGTTCTTCGTACCCCATGCTAGGTGGTCTGAAAGGCTGTAACACATGGCACTCTGAGATATAATATCTTCGACATTCCAAACTGTACTGATCTACCAGTACAATCTATATCCAAGTCTGATTCTTACTGTCACAATGTCACACTGTCTCTTGTTCTTGTTTTATATAAACCATATATGAATGGATATTGCGTAAACCGGCCATAGTGCTTTATGCTACAGCTTTCAGGGCGTTGAGAATTAATCAACTCAGCCAAGCCCTCCTTGAAGGGAGCTTTAAAGATATATAAAATCCTAGAAGAAACCTGGCCGGATCTGACCGTAGAGTTTTGGGCCCGCTGTTCATTTAGCAGCTCACAGATAAAATTTAAACCTTTCACTCATTCATGCAATTAATTAAAATCATTATTGTATAAATGCCTAACACATAAAAGCCTAGTAGTTCCATGTAGCTATTGTTCGCGTCACTCTGAAGCCTTAACAATAAAACCACTGGCGAGAGTGTTCTCAGAAAACGAAAAATGCAAGGGTAGCATGACGAGCTGACATTTCTTTCCACGTTATTTTGATGAATTCATTTGGTAATTAATTCATCTCGCTCTCGGTATGTCATTTTGCTCTGCTTTTTCTTTCTTTCTCTCGCTCTTATTATATATATATATATATATATATATATATATATATATATATATATATATATACATATATATATATATATATATATATATATATATATGTACTTTACGCATATACATATACATACACACACACACACACACACACACACACACACACACACACACACACACACACACACACACACACACACACACACACACACAACACACACACACACACACACACAACAACAAACAAAATATATATATATTATATATATATATATATATATATATATATATAATATATATAATATAATATATATTAATATATATAATATATATATATATATATATATATATATATATATATATATATATATATATATATAATATATATATATATATATATATATATATATATATATATACATATTATATAATATTATATATATATATATATATATATATATATATATATATATATATATATACATACACATACAGACATACATAAACACACACACACACACACACACACACACACACACACACACACACACACACACACACACACACACACACACACACACACACACACACACAATGTCTGTCTTTGTATATATCCGTGTATGCATGCATGTGTGTAAATATTGCCCATTTGTTAATCAATATTTCCTAGCAAAGAGGTGTTTTACTCAATAAAATACTGCTTGATACTGCTTGTTGCGTCCTCGAAGCATGGCTGGCCCTTATAAACACCTTTGGGTCCTCTACTCGAATGGAATGATTAACGCATGATTTTTATATCTTCGCGAGCTGGACCTGTATGTTGATAACAGTCATTATTTTTTTTCGTTAAATGCGGAGTTTTGTAAGATGATTTATCAAACAAACAAAAATGTTCACACGAGAGTATGGCCAGTTTGTAGAATGGCTTCTCGATTTAATTGATGTTAATGCACGCTTATACATATCATTATCATTATCATCGTTTGCTAAATTTGCCAACAAAAAGTAGATATAGCTGTTAATCTACATAAATCGGGTAACCTATTAAACAACAAATGCAAATGCCATTTGCGATCGACTAACTACATTACCAATAAAAACGTTGAAGTTAGCAAGCGGTACATAGCGACCAAATAAAATTTTAACTCGCAGCTGCAAACACATTCCGGGCAGAACTCACAAGCCTGAAATTATCAACCTTGTGTAAGCAATAAGTAGGGGTGATAATCCAATGGAGTTTTTATTCGCACTTCTCTCCCTCCATTCTCTCTTTTCCCTCTCCTGCGTGAGGGTTTTTTTCCGCCAAGGATGATCGCCGAAACACCTCAAATTCCACATTAAATTGGCGGCAGGTGGAGGCGGCGAATTTGGCGGCAGAGCTTATGGTGGAGGCCGGGAGGAGAGCAGGAGGTATGGTGAAGATGCAGGCCCGGCCGGTGCAGGTGAGTGCGACCGTTTATGCCTGCGTGGGAGAGAGCCGTGCAGGGCAGGGGGGTGGGGGTGGGGGTAGGCAGGGAGGGGAAGGGGGTCTTCAGGGAAGGAGGCTGTGTGTGGGGAAGAGAGGGGATTCATAGGGAAGGGAGGGGAGGGAGAGTGGGTGTGGGGATGTGGAAGGGGTAAGGGGTGTGGGAGGGAGGAAAGAGGGGGAAGAAAGAGAAGGGAGAGAGCAAAAAGGAGGGGAAGGGGGCTGATGGAAGGAGGGGATAAAGAGAATGGGAGGTAGGGAGAAGGAAGGGGGACATGAAGGGGGGAGGGAAGGGAGAGAGACTACAGGAGGGAGAAGAGAGAGATAGTGCGAGGAATGGGTGAGGAAGAGAGGGGGTGTGGAAGGGAGAGGTGGATGGAATTATTGGAGGGAAAGAGAGAGGG
>NC_051403.1:22577101-22578564 GCF_015228065.2 Penaeus monodon
GGGAAAATTTCACCCCCCAGAAACCCCCCGGCACATGTTACGGGCCCCCCTCCCGCCATGAAGCCATGAAGCATTCACGCCTCCCGGTCTTACGTCAGGAGGCTCTCACGCCGCAGGGCCACTCGCGCCCACGCCCATGCCACAACCCCTCCTCGCCGGTGGGCCTCCTCCCGCCCACACCTCGCAGCTATGCCCAGGAGGAGACTTATCGTGGGCGTGGAGCTTCGGTGATGATACAGACCCTGACACCAAGATGGATTCGCGAAGGAAGGAGATGGAGACGCATGGAGACCTCCTCGTGATGAAGGAGGGAGAAGATGAGAGGATGGCGGGAATAATAAAGACGGAAGGGAGGGAGAGCGGCGGAGGCAGAGACGGAAGAGGGAGACAAGAGAAAATAATAAACCGGTGGAACGGAAAAACGACAAGAACCGGAAAGGGGAAAAGAAGAAAGGCAAAGCAAAAAAATTACCCCAAGTGGGGGGAACTCAAGGAACGCGAGAGTATCGAGAAGATGAGGGCGAGGAAAGCTCCTCCTGAGACCGAGGCTGACAACACTGGCACCTCCACCTCCTCCTCCTCCTCCTCCTCCTCCAACACCCACGGTCCTGACCCCTCCTCTTCCAACACCCCTTTGTCGGCCCCTGGGTTTACCCACACTTTTTTCCATAAACCCGGGTTGTATAACTTCAGTGCCCAAGTCCTGTGCGACGGCCGACCGCTCTCGAGGAAACACGTTGCCGGAGCCTTCTGGGGCGGTGCCGGGCCCGGGGCGTGGGAAAACAGGTTTAAAAAACGCCCCCTTTTGCCCCGCGTTCCCCCCCCCTTCCTTTTAGGCCCTTTCCCGGGGCTCGGGGGCGGGGGGCTTTTTTAAAAACATTTCTGTTCTGTTTTTTCTTAAAGGGATTCTCTTCCCCCTTTTTCCCCCAATTTCAATCTTTTGTCACTCTTTCACTCTATTTAAAATATATATAAAATTAAAATATATAATATATATTAATAAAATAAAATATAAATATTTATATATATATAAAATTTTATATTATAATATATATAAAATATATATTTTTGAGCGACACGAAAAGATGGCTTAAGGCGGGGGCAGTAAAGGGCCTTGGGGTTTTGGCTTTATTCACTTTAAGGGGAGTTGGAAAGCAGGCTGGACTCCTTCGCCCAAAGGGAAGGGGAATTCCCCCCCTTTTTTTCAGCGGGGTCCTTCCTGGGGGGCGCCCTTTTTCCCCTTTGCTTTAGTGGGCAGATTATCCGGGCCCGGGAAAAAGGGGGGGAGCGTGGGCCCTTTCTCGAGGGGGAAAATGTAAAGGGCACTTGGAAGGGCCTTGGGGTTAAAAAACCCCGCCTCAGGAATGAAAGGGGCGAATTTGGCTGCTTCCTGATAAGGTAGACTCAGGAGGGCTGCGACAGGAAGGGCCCGCCCCTTTTTCCCGTCAGGCACAGATGTGGGA
>NC_051403.1:22578664-22591113 GCF_015228065.2 Penaeus monodon
ATATGTGTCTTACCTTAACTCCACTGTCCTCAGGTCTACAGCCGTGACAATGACGAAGTGACCTTAGAATACACTAATTCTACCCTTATTGCTTATAACAATTCCATACTGTTATTCTGTTGTCTTTGTGTACATTATGTCTTGTTTATACTCAAATGTTCGTTAGAAAATGCTTGTTCTGATCGCTAAGTATCTTATCGCTATCATTATCGATATTCAAATATCTTGGTTTTATGAATACTCAGATTTCTGTTTCCTAATCACAAAGCTTCTTAGTCTTGTAAACACCATAACGCTCTTCTTACATCAACTGTATATAAGGTACCCTTGTTCCTTCACCACGAACCTCCATGTGACCATATGTATCGAGATTTGTGCTCATTCAAATTATTTCATGTTTTCCATTATGAATGTTTCAAAATGATGTCTGTTCATAGAAAATTTCTGAGCAGTTGAAACAGACCGCTCGCAGAAGCGGGCCGGGTAGGACGCCGCTCCTTCCTGGGCGCCTCTACCTTGCCTGTCCTCTGTACTCAAGCTATCATACTCCCCGTGCTATAAAAAACTAGAAGCAGCGACAACTTAACTCAACACCGCAAGAACAGCAGTTAACCACCAACCCGATTCTCCACCTACATTACAATATGTATATGTGCGTATACACACACATATATATATATATATATATATATATATATATATATATATATATATATATATATATATATATATATATTAGTTACGTAGCTTTCGTTCATTAACAATGACACCGGTTGTTGCAGGACAGGGCGCATAACAGAACCCAATCTAATTAAAATAACTTGGTGTAAAGCGTAATGCAATTTATAAATATCCTTTTTTTCTTTTAATTCGAAGTGCACAGTCCACTCGGATGTGTTTATGTTCTTATGCTGCTGTAATCACTGAATTATCGTTAATTACAGTTACTCGTGTTTGTTATATCTTAGCTTTGTTATTCATTAAGATTATCAAATCATTAATTCATGTGCTAGCCCTGTTATATTTGCTAATTAACAATCACTCATCAATATGCTCGGCTTGTATATTTTCCGTGTTATAATCATCTCTATCATAGATTTACTATTTCCTTTTAGCTTTCCTTTTTATAGTATTGTCGATTTTAGAGCAATATATTGTAAGTATGCAAAAGTAGGGAACCAATTTTATAATTGATTTGATGTAGGAAAATTACCTCATCCACAAAGATGCTTTCACATAACACACCAGAACGAATATTTATGTTGAAATAAAACTATACTGCAATGCAGGATGACAAACAAGTTTAACTTATAAACATAAAAGGTAAAATTATCGTAATCACAACCCAGCTCCGCCGACCATCGACCAGCCATAGCCACCTCCTTCCACAGGTCCGTCCAAGGTCGTTCTCCTCCTCCCTCGCCCTTACTCCCCATACAACCCTTTCTGAGTCGACCAGACCGAAACTCGAACCCGAACAAACCCCCATGTCTCGTCCACGTATTCCGAGTCCCGTTAGTCCGTCGCAGTCGGAGTAAAGCGGTGTCAGGTCATGCAGAGGTCATGCAATTAGTTGACGGTCATACGCAGGTCGATGGTCAATGGGCAGCCATGTATATTATATATATATATATATATTATTATGTTATATATTATAATATTATATTATATATTATATTAATTATATATATATATATATAATATAGTGTGTATGCGTTTTGTGTATACATACAACAAACACACACATTAACCGCACACATACATACACACACACACACACACACACACAACACACACAACACCACACACACACACACACACATTATATATATATATATATATATATAATATATATAATATATATATATTATGTATTATTATGTATATATACACATAATATATATATCAATCAAAGGGTATGCTCATGTTTTGACACCGTGGACCTCTCCACCCCTTCGCCACAAAACTCGATTTTACCTTTTCTTTCCTTTTATACCATCGCGCCCCAATATCTTTATTGTCGCTCGTCTTGCTTTGGTTTGCCTCTTCCTCTTTTTCCCTATACCATCCCTGTCAGCAATTTTTCTAAATACTTTTACTTCTCATTACATGCCAATAAACTTTATTTCCCTCTTGTTCAAGATGTCCAAAATCGGCTTTACAATTTATTTTCTCTCAGCACTTCATCTTTCGTCTTTTCCTGTCCATAATACGCAGTACTCGTCGTAACCCCACATTTCAAAACTTTTTGATCTTTTTCTTGCTACTCTTTAAACACCCAACACTCAAACCCATATGATCCTTTGGGAAAAAACAAAGATTCAAAACCTCGCTTTGTCCGTAAGGAAATGCTTGGGTTTTTCCAGATGTTATTGAGAGAAAATGTGGCGTTTGGAAAGGGTATTTTTCTTTTATCCCCGGTGAATCATCATTTTATTATTTAAAAAACACTCCAAAAAATGAACTTTTTTCACATTTTCCACAATCATTCCTTATTTAAATGTTCATCATTGTTCTTGCCGGTTATTTTTGTCTTCATGTCTTAGTTTTTTTTTGGCATTAAGAAAAAAGCCAGCCTTTTCGTTTTGCTTCTCTAACTTTACTAGTAGTTTTTGTATTCATGATCGCGGCAAAAAAACTTTCATCGGCGTACCTCAGATTTATATTTTGTATCCCCAACATCCACAGTTCCTTAAAAATTCTCTAGAGCACCCTCATAATTTTTCGAATATATTTTAAAAAGAGTGGGGAAAAAAGAATAAAACCCTGTCGTACCCTTTTTGACTTCAAAACCATTCTTTAAACCCTTGGTTCTTACAGCTGCTTGTTGTTGGTATAAAAGGCTTTTTTTATTGGGTTATTTTTTTGGGGAACTTCATTCGTACATGTTATTCCCAGAGGTTCGTGATAAAACAGTATCGAAAGCTTTCACAAAATCGATAAAAACACGTATAGGTCTTTTTGATGTTCTCTTTTTTTTCTCATATCAATTTTAAAATTTGAATCTGTTTCTGGTACCTTTTTCCGGGGCGAAAACCTGCTTGTTCGTCTGAATTTTCCCTCTTAACTTCACTTCATTCTTCAGCAAAATTTTTCCAAAATTTTGCTGCTTGACTTTTTAAGCATTGTCCTATTATTGTTGCTTTGGGAGTGCTCCCTTTTTTAGGTATGGGAGTAAACGATTTTTACCCAGTCTTCTGCCATTTTCTTTTTCCAATTTTTGTACAGATTTGTAGAAGAAGTATTCAAAAATTTCGCCACATTTTTAATTATTCTGCTGTTTTTCATCTATTCCGGGGCTCTTGTTTTTTTTACTTTTTTTTGGGTTTTTTTAACTTCGTCCGCATGGGGGGTTCATCCTCGCTTCATTGAGTCTAATTAAGTTGTTTTTAAATTTTTTTTATTCTTTTTGTATAATTGGAACAATATTATTCCCTCATCTTTGATTCTTTTCCATCACTAAAAAAAGTCCATCTTGTTTTTTATAGTGCCATTGTAGGGTTTAAAATTTTTGTGTGTTTTGTCTCCTTGGTAGGTTCTTTAGTTGTCTTATTTTAAAAACAGTTTTCAATTCCTGGCAATGTTCTTTAAATTTTTTTCCTTATCTTGTCGCAATAAACCCTTTTATTTTTTTTATTTTGTTTTTTGTAAAATTTTTTTTCAAATGGTTATTGATCCTTTTATTTTTCACTTCTTTTTTCAAATTTTACTTAGTGTTTTTTCAATATCCAGGGGGAAATTTTTCTTTTTTTTTTTTGGGATATTTCTTAAGCAGTGCTCGCAAGAGTTCTTTTCCTTCTTCCCCCAACTCATTTGGTTTTTTCATCTTCCATTGATTGAGTATTTCAATTGTTTGACACTGCAAATTTTGTAAATTGTTATCAAGTTTTTTTAGTCGCTTTAGAGGGTTTGGACCTCCATTTTTGGTCTTATTTTTTAAATCGATGTTAGTAGTTGGTGTCACGTTTCAGTCGGCACCAGGTCTTGTTTTTTTAATTTTTTTTGCAACTCTTCCATTTTGTTCAGCCAAAGTATCAATTTTGGTTGCGTTTCTTTTTTCTGGTGAAACCACGTGTACAAGTTCTTGGGTGGTGTTGGAAAAATGTATTGGCTATAACAAATATTTTCTACAGAATTCAATAAATCTTTACCCTTTCATTTATATCTCCCAAGGGCCCAATTTTCCACAGGTGTCTTTTTAGATTATTTTTTCCTACTTTGGCGTTGAGGGCTCCCCCTGATTATTTTTACATCTCGTTAGGGGTTGGTCTAAAGTATCTTGGGAGAGTTATAAAAATTCCATTTCTTCATCATTTCATATTGGTTGGGGCGTAGCATGTTGATACTAATTTTTTGAGGTTTTTTCTTGATTCTGACTTTTAAATGCGATCCAGAGCATCCAACGTGAAAAATCAATTGGTATCATGCGTGACCCGGCGGCTCAGACATATTATTACATACTATATATATATATATAAATTTTATTATAATATAAATTATATTTTATATATATCATATAATACAATATATATAAAATTAATATATTTTAAATATATATAAAACATATATATATTATATATATTATTATTATAAAATAATATATAATATATTATATATATTATATAATATATATACGTAAATGTATATTTACTTTTTTATTTATTTTTTATTTATTTATTCATATCTAATTAAAAATTATATAAAATATATATATATTTTGTATATGAATATGTATATATATATATTATATATATTTTATAAAAATTTTATATATATATATATAATATATTTACATACTATATACACTACGCCCCCCCCCCCGGACAGGAGGGGCCCAAACCCCCCCATCGCCGGCGCGGAGGCCTCAAGCCCAGGGGCAGGAGCGGGGGGGCACCCGTGACTATCGCTGCTATCTTCTATGAGCCTGTATGATTACGGGAAAAAATTGTAAGTAATATGTAGCTTCTTATCGTATGTGCATCTTGTCTTCCTGTCTGGTAACACTGCGCTGTCTGGTGGTACGGAGGCTTCGTTTGGACGTCTAACTCTTTTTTTTTTATATTTCTTTTACGTTTTGGATATTTGTATTTTCTGTCCTTTTTTCTGTGCGTGTGTTCGTTTTTTTCCTTTTGGCATTTCTGTGGTTTTCTCTGTTCTTATGTTTTCGTTTCTTTCTGTTCATCTTTTTGTCCTCCTAGTTCCTTATCTTTTTTTCGCTTTTTTATACTTTATATATTTATTTTATGTCATTTCTATCTCTTCTTTATTCGTCTTCTCTGTCTATTTGTAGAATTTTAGCGATTTAAATTTTTTGTTTTCTCTGGATTTTAGGATCACTTTATTCTTGATTCCTTTTTTTTTTTTTACTATTTTTTTTTTTTTCATTCCAAAAAAAAAAAATTTTATAATATTATAATATATATATATAATATATATATTAAAATTATTTATAAATATATTATAATATATTTTAATTATAATATTTTATTTAAACTTATTCATATATAGATTCAATATTTTGAGTGTGAGTGTGTTTATTATTATATATATATATATATATATTAATATTTTATATATTATATTAATATAATATATATATATATATTTTATCTATTTTATATATGTATACAATCTATCTATCTACATCTATCTATCTACTATTCTATCATATCTATTCTATATCTATATCTATATCTAATCTATATTTATATATATATATATTAATATAATTTATATTAATATATATATATTATTATACACGTGTATATGTATATATGCATATTATATATTATAAATTTATAATATATATCTTATATATATATATATATATATATATACAAAATTTTAAATTTTTTTTATATATATTAAAATATATAATTTATATATATATATTAAACATATATATTATTATATATATATAATAATATATATATATTTTTATATATATATATTTATAATTATTATATATATATATATATAATATATAAAAATAAATTGTATTATATAATATATATAATATATATATATTTTTATATATTAATATATATAATATATAATATATTATTTATTTTATATGATAATAATATTTGGTTTTAATAAACAAAAAAAAACAAAAAAACAAAAAAAAAACACCCAATATATTATATAATATAATATTTAAAATTTTTTTGAATAAAAAAAAAAAAAAAAATTTAAAAACAAAACAAAAAAAAATTAATATATATATTTAATATTATATATTATATAAAATCCCCCAATTTTTTATATATATATAATTTATTTTTTTACATACAACACCAAAAAAAAAAAAAAAAAAAAAAAACAAAAAACCCCATTTATTATATAATAATATATATTATATATATATATATTTTTATATTATATATATATATAAACTTTTAATTTAAAAAAAATAATGTTAAAATTAAAAATTATATATTTTTTTAATTATATTTATATATATATTTTATATATATTTTATACCAAATTTATATATATTTAAAATATAATATAATTTTATTATTATTAATATTTATATTTTTATTTTATTTTATTTTATTTTTTTTATATATTTATATAATAGTTATTATTTATTTTTTTATTTTTTTATCTAAAATATAATTTATATTTAAAAAATATATATAATTATATTTATATATTATATAATCTTTAATATATAATAAAACATAAATTTATTAAAATTATAATTTTATAATAATATATTTTTTTTTTTTTTTTTTTTTTTTTTATTAAAAAATAAAAATTATATTATATAATTAAATAATTATTTTTATTTTAAAAATTTAATAAATGTTTTTATTATATAATAATTTATATATATAATATATATTTTAAATTTTATTATTATTTATATTATATTTTTTTTTGTTTTTTTTTTTTTTTTTTTTATTACCCAAAAATATATAATAAAATAATCAAAAATTTTGGGATAAATTTTTTATTAATATATATATATATATATATTTTATATATATATATTTTATATAATAATTAAAATTATTTTTTTTTGTTTTTTTTTTTTTTTTTTTTTTTTTTTTTTAATTAAAAAAATTAATTTTAAAATAATAATATATAAAATTCCAAAAAATTAAGTTATATTATAATATTATATATATTTATATATATATAATTTTATATATATTTATATATATTACCTATTTGTTATCTTTATTAATTTTTCTATTTAATTTTTTATATATATTATATTATATATTTTATATAATATATTATATTATAATTATATTATTTTATATATTATATATCCCTATAATAAAATTTATCATATATATATATATCTTCCTTTTTATATTTTATTTATTTTTTATTAAATATCTTTTTTTATTTTTATTTTTATTTTATATATTTATTTTTCTATCTACTAATTATTTTTAAAATTTTTTATTTTTATTTTCTTTCTTCTATTTTTTTTTTTTTTTTTTTTTTTTATCTTGTTTTTTTTTATTTTTTTATTTTCTATTTATCTATCCTTCCCATTTCCATTCCCCTTTTTCTTATTCCCCTTCATCTCTCCTATTTTTTTTTTTCTTTTTTTTTTAATCTTTTATTTTTTTTTTTATTGGTTTTTTTTTTTTGCTCTTCCGTTTTTTTTTTTTATTCCTTTTTTTTTTTTTTTTCTTTTTTTTTCTTATTTTTTTATTTTTTTTTTTTTTTTTTTTTTTTTTTTTTTTTTTTTTTTTTTTTTTTTTTCCCCCTTTTCCCTTTTTTTTTTTTCCCCCCTTGGGTGGTTGTTAAAAAAGGCCTTTTTTCCCCCTTTAAAAAAAAAACCCCCCCCTTTTGTGACCTTTGAAAAAAGCGAAAAAAAATAGGTAAGGCAAAAAAGGGAACAAAAAAAGAAAAAAAAACCAAAAACAGAAACCAAAAAAAAAAAAAAAACCCCCACACGCCAGAAAAAGGCAAAAAAAATCCAAAACGAAAAAAAATAAAAAAAAAAAAATTGACCGCCCCCCCCCGCCCCCCGGCAGGTTTTCCCCCAAAGAAAAACCCAAAAGAAAATTTTTTTTTACATTTATATTCCGTCACTCATACAGCGCTCATAGAAATAGCAGCTGATATCCGGGTCCCTCCCCGTCTCCTGCCCGGGGTTTGGGGCCCTCCCCCCGGGCGATGGGGTTGCCCTTCCCTCGCCCCGGGGGGGGGGGTTGTGTATATTGTATTTTTTATATATATAATATATATATATATATATTATAAATATATTATATTATAAAACCATAACATTCATATATATATAAAAATTATTTTTAAAATTTAAAATTTGAATTGAAAAAATTTTTTAAAAAAGAAAAATTCTTTTACGTTTTATATTATATTTTTTATATATATATTTATTTTTATTATTTATATTATATATTTATTTTGTTTTTTTTTTTTTTTATTTATTTTGATTTTAATTTTTTATTATATTTATTAAAATTTCTTTAATATATTAAAAATATATGTTGTATTATATGTCTGGCCGCCGTGGTCCCAGCTGATCTCAATTGCATTTCACGTTGTGATGCTTTTGGATGCTTTTAAAGTCAAATAAAAGAAACCTCATAATTAGTACATACATCACGCCCAAACCAATTTTAAATGATGAAGAAATGGAATTTTTTTAAACTCTCTCCAAATACTTTAGACACAACCCAACGAGATGTAAAAATAACAGGGGAAACCCCAAACCCCAAAAGTGGGAAAAAAATAATCAAAAAAATGACCCCTGGGGAAAATTGGGCCCTTTGGGAAATATAAATGAAAGAGGAAAAGTTTTTTTTGAATTCTGTAGTACAAATAATTTAGTTATACCCAAATACTTTTTCCCAACACCCCCAAGACACTTGTCACTTTTTCCCAGACAAAAAAACACGAAACCCAAATTGACTACTTGGCTAAACCAAAAAGGGAAGAGTTGCAAAAAAAATTCGAAAACAAACCTGTGCCGACTGCAACATGACCCCAAACTACTAACTATCGCTTTAAAATAAACTCAAAAAGTGGAGCGTCCACACCACCCTAAAGCTCGACTACAAACTCTTGTAAAAATTACAGAATTGCAGTTTCAACAAATTTAAAATACCAATAATTGAAGATGAAAAAACCCCCAAATTTTTTGTGGAGAAGGAAAGAATCTTCTGAGCCTGCTTAAAAACTATCCCCAAAAAGAAAAAAAAATTCCCCCGGATATCTAAAAAAACCAATAAAATTGAAACAAAAAGGCCTAAAATAAAAGGTATCAAAAATCCTTGAAAAAGAAATTTAAAAAAAAACAAAAAAAAAATTCAAAGATTTTGCGACAAGATAAGGAAAAATTTAAATAACATTCCCCCCGAAAATTGAAAACTGTTCTTCAAAAAGAAAACTAAAGAACTCAAACAAGGATCAAAACAACACAAAAATTTAAACCACAATGGCACTATCAAAACTGAAGAGGATTTGTTTTATTGATGGAAAAGAATCAAAGAAGATGGAATAATATTTTTCCCAAACTTATCAAAAAGAATAAAACCAAAACTTAATTGACTCATGACAGGAGGATGAACCACCCCACTGCTGGACAAGTTAAAAAGCCATAAAAAAGTAGAATAACAAACCCCCGGAAAAGATGAAATAACGCAGAATAAATTAAGAATGCTGGCAAGTGTTGAAAACTTCTTTTACAACTCTGTACAAAAAAATGGAAAAAAAAATGGCCCGAAGACTGGTAAAATCATCTTTACTCCCAACCTAAAAAAGGGACCCTCCAATGCAAAAATAATGGGCAAATTCCTTAATGTCACGCACAAAAATTTTTTTGAAATTATTGCTGAAAAAAGAATTGAAGTTTTAAAGAGGAAATTGAGACGAAAAAAGGGCAGTTTCGCCCTGGAAAAGGTACCAGAAAACCAAATTTTAAATTTAAAAATTTATCATAGAAAAACAAGAAAATCAAAAACCTAACCTGTGTTTCATCGATTATTGAAAGCTTTCGATACTGTTTGATCACGATTCCTCTGGAAAACATGTACGAAAAAGTTTCCAAAAAACATCCCTTAATAAAAGCCCTTTTATCCAACAACAAGACTGTAAGAACCACTTTTGGGTTAACAATGTTTTAATCAAAAAAGGGGTACACAGGGGTTTCATTCTATTCCCCACCTCTTTAATATATATTCTAAACAATTATAAGGTCCTAGAGAATTTTGAAGGAACGTGGATTTGGAGGAACAAAAAATCAAATCTGAGGTACGCCGATATAATTTTGTTGCCGCATATCACTGAACTACAACAACTATAGATAAAGTTAGAGAAGCAAGCGAAAAGGCTGCTTATTTCTTAAAGCCCAAAAAAACTAAACATAGATTTTAAAAATAACCGGGAAAGAACAAAGATGAACATGTTACAATCAAAGGAATATTGTGGAAAATTGAAGAGTTTCCCTTTTCTTGGACTGTTTTAAATAAAACATATGATGATTTACCGGGGAAAAAAAAAAGAATTACCTTTCCAAAAACGCCCGTTGCTCTCAAAACTCTGGAAAAACCCAACATTCCCCCACGGACAAAACTGAGGTTATTGAACTCATTATTTTTCCCCAAATTTCATATATGGTTTTGAGTGTTGGGGGTTGAAATAATGACAAAAAAAGTCAAAATTTTTTTGAAAATTTGGGGTTTACAGACGAGTACTGCTATTACTGGCAGAGAAAAAGACGAATGATGAGTGCTGAGAAATAATGTAAAGACCGACTTTTTGGGCATCTTGAACAAGAGGAAATTAAAGTTTATTGGTCATGTAATGAAATAAAATATTGAAAAACTTGCGAAGGGATGGTGATAGGGAAAAAGAGGAAGGCAAAACCAAAACAAGACTGAGCGACAATATCAAAATTTTCGGCTTCGATGGGATAAGTGGAAAAAAAACGTAAGATCGAGTTATGGCGAAGGTGGTGGGAGGTCCACGGCTGCTCAAGCATGAGCATACGTTTTTGATTGATATTATATGTTGTGTATTTACATACATACATACATACATAATATATATATATATATATATAATATATATCTATATATATTATGTTGTGTGTGTGGGGTTGGGGTGTGTTGTGTTGTGTGTTTTGTTGTGTGTGTATTAGTGTGCGTGTTAATGTGTGGTTTGTTGTGTTTATCACAAGCATACACACTTTAATTATTATATTATTTATATATAAAATATATATATTAATTTTAAATATAATATATATTACAATACTACATATATATTTATTATATTATATATTAATATATTTTATATATATATATATATATATATTTACATGGCTGCCCTTCCATCGCCTGCGTTTTCCCGTCAACTAATTGCATACCTCTCAGACCTGCCCCGTTTACCCCCGACTGCGACGGACTAACGGATGGGAATACTGGACGAGAGGGGGGGGTTTTGTTCGGTTCGAGTTTCGGTCGGTCGACTCAAAAAGGGTTGTATGGGATAAGGGCGAGGGAGGGAGAACACCTTGGACGGACCTGTGGAAGGAGGTGGCTAGGGTGGGCGATGGCGGCGAGCTGGGGTTTTGATTACGTAATTTTTACCTTTTTTGTTTTAAATTAAACTTGTTTGTCATCCTGATTGCTATGTTTTATTTCACATAAAATTTTTCTGGGGGTTATTTGAAAACATCTTTTGGGGTAGGTAATTTTCCTACATAAATCAAAATTTAAAATTGGGTTCCCCACTTTTTCATTTACAATATATTGCTCTAAAATCGCATCATAAAAAGGAAAGCTAAAGGAAATAGTAAATCTTGATAAATATTAAACACGGAAAATATCAACCACATATTTATGGTGATTGTTAATTAAAATATAACAGGTCACTGAAATTTTGATTTGATAATCTTTAAAGAATAAAAAAGCTAAGATATAACAAAAAACGGTAAAGTAATTTAAAGATAATTCAGGATTCCACAAAGAACTAAACAATCCGATGGACTGTGCACTTTGAATTAAAAGAAAAAAAGGATATTTAAATTGCATTACGCTTTACCCAAATTTTTTTTAACTTAATTGGTTCGTTATGCGCCCTGTCCTGAAAAAACGGTGTATGTTAAAGAAAGAAAACTCTAACAATATATATATATATAAAAATATATATATTATATTAATATTTAATAATTATATTTTATTATATGTGTGTTATACCACTAACATTTGTAATGTAGGTGGAGAATCGGTTGGGGGTACTCTGTTTTGCGGTGTTGAGTTAAGTTTTCCTGCTTTTAGTTTTTTTTTAGCAGGAGTATATAGTTGAGTCAGAGGCAGGCAAGGTAGAGGCGCCAGGAAGGGGCGGCGTCCACCCGGGGCCCCCTTCTGCGACGGGCTGTTTTTAAAGCTCAAATTTCTATGAACAAAAATCATTTTGAAACATTTCATAAGGAAAAATGAAGAATTTGAAAA
>NC_051403.1:22591213-22606213 GCF_015228065.2 Penaeus monodon
TGTGTGTGTGTGTGTTTGTGTGTTTTTTTGGTTGTGTGTGTGGGGTTTTTGTGTGTTGTTTTTTTGTTTGTTTGTGTGTGTGTGTTTTGTTTGTGTGTGTGTGTGTTTTGTGTTGTTTTGTGTTTGTGTTTGTGTGTGTGGTGTGTGTGTGTGTGTGTGTGTGTGTGTGTGTGTGTGTGTGTGTGTGTGTGTGTGTGAGTTCATGCGTGCGTATATGTGTGACCGGAAAATTTTCTTTTTTTAGATAAAAGAAAATAAAAAGTGAATGTTAACAAGTGCATAAAAAACAAGATTGACCGAAACCGTCATACTCTCTATTTCCAAAAAGAAATTAATAAGTGAAAATACTCAACAAAAATTTATATTGTCACAAAGGTTGCCAAGCAGTGAATAAATGACCTTTCATCGCACGTGATGATAAAGATACAAAGAAACAAATGAATCTTAGAGCGAAACATAATAAAAATGCAAAGAAGAAGAAGAAGAAGATGATGAAGAAAAAAAACTAGCAAATAAAATCTCCAAAGAGAAAACAAGAAAATAATAATATAAAATGTTTTACGCGTGTGTCATGCTGCATAAATGATTCTCAGAAGAAGGAGCATAACTATAAAAATTGCTTAATGATGCAGCGATCTTTTCCGCTGAAGCTAAAAGATTCGACATTGAATATTAACAAAGCTAATTATAAAGGCCGCTAAACAGAGATATTTGTAGGGATTCAAGACTTTCTCGTCATCGGTACGCGGCGAACCTCCTTTCAAAATGTTCGCAAGACCTTTAAAAGACAGAAAAAGAAAGAAAAAAGAAAGAAAGAAAGAAAAAAAAGGAGAAACAAACGAAAACCTTTGAGATCTCCAAAAAGAAAAAAAAAAAGAAACATTTTACGAAGCTCTCGATCTCTTAGTCGAGGTCCCCCCCTTCCCCCTCTCTCTCTTCTCGCTCCATTGCAATGTCGTTTTTTGCAACATCAGTAATTATGAATGTCGCTCTGAAGCACGTATAAAACGTTCGAATGTGATTTACCCAGAAAATATTCAATTGCAAGACAGCCGGAGCGAAAACGCTTTTTATTGCAACGGAAAACGTTTTTCAGGCGTAATTCTTATAAGCCTTCGTATTGTGTTATGTTTATGCGAATAACTGAAATTTGAGAACTCTTTATTTTTCTATTCTTGCACATTTCTCTATCATCGTTACAGTTCATTATCTTTAATGCTTCTCATGACCGGCCATGTTGATTGATATATGTAGTTACGTTTGTATTTTTATCTGTATCTTTTATTGTGTTGTATTTCTTTTATTATCGCAGTTTCTCCTTATTGCTTTTATTTCCTTCTCCTCTTTCGTATTTCTTATTTCAAATTCCCTCTACCTCTTCTCTGTTTGCTTCCATTCTATGACTTTCCTTTTCCTCCTCCTTCTCTTGTGTGTTCTGCTTTCTGATTCTCTTTTATTTCCCCTCCTATTCCCCTCTTCTCTTTTTCCCTCGTACTTCCTATTTTCTCCTCTCTTTCCCTCTCCTCTTCCCATTTTCTTCCTTCTATACTCTCCATTTTAGCATTTCTTTCCCTCTTTCTCCTTTCTCTTTAACAATTATTTTTTCCAATTCCCTCCTCTCTTTCCTTTCACATTCCCCTTTCCTCCCCTATTAGCTCTCCCATTTCCCCATTTCCTTCCCTCTTTCCTCTCCCATTCCCCAATTCCCCCCAATTTATCCTCCCTTTCTACAGTTCCTTCTCACTTTCTCCTCCTATGCTCTCTTCCTACCCTCATCCTTCCCATATTATATTTCTTTCCCTCTCTCCCTTACCATTCCCCATTATCTCCCCTCTTTCCTCTTCTATTCTCAATTCCTCCTACTTTCAGTCTTCAATCCCGTTTCGTCTTCTTTCGTTCTCTTATTTCCTAATTTCTACCCTCTTTACCTATTTCCTCTTCCCTGTCCTTTTCTGTCTCCCATTTTCTTTTCTTTTTCCTTTTCATTTACTTCCTCCTTTCTTCCCCTTCCTCAATACCACCTCTCGTTCCCATTCCATCCCCATTCCCCTCTTTCCCTTTCCATCCCCCTCAATCCTCCCCTCTCTTTCCTCTTCTATTTCTCATTTATTTCTCCCTTTCTCCTCCTATTCCTCAATACCACCCCTCGTCCTTCTCCCCTCTTTCCATCCCCCCATATCATCCAGTCTTTCCCCTCTCACTCCGCTCGATCCACCCCCATCCCCCCTCACCTCCTCCCGCCGGAGGGGTAGACGCGGGGGTGGAATGTAACAGCCCAGATGCGAGTGTTATTGTCAATGGATTTAGACATATTCCTTATAGTTTCGACTTGCAAACAACCAGCTGGTCTTTAAAGTAATACAGATCTAAACGTGAGAAGAAAAATACACTAAAAACCAACCCCAGCCCGTTACCATAATAAAAGGAAATTTCCGTAAGAAATTCACACATGAAAACACTGTTTCCCTCGAAAAAACAATAACAACAACGGGGGAGCATCCTGTTTGGGGGGGGGGGGGATGCACACCCAAACTATAATTAAAGTAGAAACATACCTGACAAGTATTAGGCCAGAAAATTATGCGGCGGAATCATCCGTGTTCATTTTAAAAATACTAAAACTATTTTGGCAATACCAAAAATTATGCAATAAACGGTCGGTAAAACCCAGGTTCACCTCTGCATTAATAAAGCCACATGTTTCTCTGTTGCCATGGCAGGTGAGTATCCGTTGCAAGGGAGGGAGTACCTGCTGCGGATAGCGTAGATGGGGCAGGCAAAGCTAAGTAGATGGGGCAAGGGGGTCCCTGTGTGTGTGTGTGTGTGTGTGTGTGTGTGTGTGTGTGTGTGTGTGTGTGTGTGTGTGTGTGTGTGTGTGTGTGTGTGTGTGTGTGTGTGTGTGTGTGTGTGTGTGTGTGTGTGTGTGTGTGTGTGTGTGTGTGTGTGTGTGTGAACGTCTTCTTTAAACGCCTGTACGCATATACATGTGCATACGGGCGTATACGTGTGTGTACGTATGCAATATGTGTGTACATGTATATAATGCAGGTATTCAAGGCAGCTCGATCCTTGTCCAGCTGTCTAACTGCTCCACGAGCGCATCCGGCAGCTAATATTAATCTCATTTATTTTAGAGAATAGCCACTGGGATATATGATACACAACGCTAGTGAATAAGTTATTAAAGTACATTTGTAGTGTTATATAATAGATTATTACCATCGATTAAGGTCCTGTGACTGAATAACACCTCTGCCTAAATTATATAAACAAAAATATCGTGGAAAATAGTTAGAAATGCAATATCATGAAATAATTTATGCATAACTCTTAAACTTGATTTATCGGAATATGCAATTATCCGGATTGAGATCATGAAGTAGGACTAGAAAACTCATTATGAAAGCAATACAAAAAAAAAGAAGAACACGAAAAAAAATTAGGGCAACCTTTGAACATTTGCTTGACCCCAAGAATAAACAGCTTAACCGACAAAACTCTACGTGTTTAACACAAACAATTTCGGGTTCTGTCTCTCCCTGGACACGCAGTCTAATCATCCCTATACCGAAATCAAACACTGATAAATACCGACCAATTTCATTAACCTCATGTGTATGCAAAGTTCTAGAAAGATAATTTTGAACAGACTCATTTACAGGTTACAAGGATTTCTATCGGGACGTAGCACACATCATTGCTTTGCAGAGTACTTTTCACACTCTAATCCAGGGAAGCACACTGTTTTTCTTGACCTTAAGTCAGCTTTTGACATAGCAAACAGAGAAGTTATCCCAGAATAATTAGTAAGCTTTGGCACCCGGGGTAAGATATTGAACTGGATTAGAATGTATCTTTCGAACAGATCTGTAAGTGCCCTGTTCAGGGGAATGAGAAGTTCCACTTCACAGTCTTTTGAACTTGGGATGCCACAGGGAGGAGTTCTCAGCCCTATGCTGTTCAATGTCCTCATGTACAAGCTGGTGGCAGATATCCCACTTGGAGATGGTGAATCCATTATATGCTATGCTGATGATATATGTGTCAGAGCATCATCACCAGAGAGGATGCAAATAATTTTCGACAGAATCACAACAAAGGCTCATGAGTGTGGATTAGTCATCTCCGCTGAGAAAACAATGGCTCTCAACCCATGTATCATACCCCCACCCACTTTTCGCATAGGTGACCAGGAGCTTGAAATATGCCATAAGTATAAATATCTCGGGGTGAACGTACATGATGCAGACCTGGTCCTCTCTCTAAAGAAGAAACTCTGGGAGAGATTAAAATCGTTGAAAGTTCTTGTCGGAAGAGAACATGGCGTCAGTGTTAAGCTCGCTAGACTGTTTTACTTGGCTTATAAGGTCAGTTGTAGACTACCATGCACTGCACTTGCTGCAGTGTAAGGAATCAGAAAATATAGTTTGGAGGTAGTGCAAAATGAAGCTATGAGGATTATCCTCGGCGCCCCAAGAACAGCAAGGATAGTAAACATGAGATCAGAATTAAACTTACCATCCATTTCTGATAGAATAATATTTATTTCCACCATATTTGGGGTCAAAGCTCTGAGGGAACCCTCGTATCTCTCAGAATTCCAATAACAACTGCAACATAAAATCACGCAAGTAGACGTGACTAATCACACACGCGCGCGCCCTCTGATACACAAAATCTCCATGAACATTATAAAACTCAATGTTCCAATTAGTAAAATACCAAAAGGTCGATCCATTCCACCATGGAAGAATTCAACATTGATCATGCACCTACATGTCTACCACAAAAAAACAGGGTGCATAACTGTGTGTTGAAACAAATTGCGCTAGCAACGGTAAAGGAACACACAGAATCTATGGGCGATGATGCATATGAGTGTTACGCCGACGGACCCGTACAGTCTGGATACAAAGCTGGTTGTGCTTGCGCTGTATACAAAAATGGCTTACTACAATATGAGAATACAAAACTGGGCTATAATATGAGAATACAAAACTGGGCCAGCACTACACAAACGGAGCTGGCAGGTATACTCCTCGCAACGGAATTCTTAATGTCTAGGGGCTCTGGAGTAGTTTATTTGAGTAATCTTAAAACTGGTGACATGCTAACGTAACATGACGGCGTACTTCATGATATACATCTCTGTTGCAACGAGGACACGTGCTCAAAGCCTGAGGGATATGGAACACGATTTGGTGCTCCTAGGTTGCACAATATGAAAGCCAAGGAGAATAGTAGACTGATAAACTAAGGCCTGACAAGCGTAATAACATTCAGATAGTAGATGGCAACCATCCTATGTGGCACGAAGCAAACTAGACAATTGAGGGAGCAATAGAGGTCAGAAGTACTGCACAGTCAAGAATTGGATGAATCTAGAGTGACTTATAAAAGACAAACGAACGTAGCACTATATGGAAATCATGTTTAAGCCTTCAAACCAAACTAACCATAAGGTATAAGAACTATGTGGAAATTTACTAGGGTTCACGATACATAGAAGAATACTCGTGACTTACCAAATACTATGTTAAGAATACTACCGTAAAAGTGCAAATAACTGTGTATTCAGAAAACACAGTTGGCAAATCGGATATAAAATACAGTTTCAGTAATGAGTATGACTTGTAAATTTTAATTTCACTGAAATTAGAGTAGTACCGACTTCCCCTGATTACTATGTAATATACCGTAAAAATTTATCATGATTCCCACGCTGGCAGATAGCAGGGTGAAAGTAAATAATTTTACGTAATTAGATCTCTCTCTCTCTTTTCTACCTGTCTCTCTTACAGCTCTGTCTCATTCATTATTCTTAATCTGATTCCCACCCTGCAGCTCCTATGGTAATATAAATTATTAACTTAATGTTCGTGTGTCGTTTGTCTTGTGTGTCGTGTGTTCTCTATTCTACCATATTTATCTTCATCTATATATATATATATATATATATTATATATATATATATATAATATTAATATAATATGATTATGTTGTGATATATATATATATATATATATATATATATATATAGAAAGATAGATAGAGAGATAGATAGATAGATATGATATATATATATAGATATATTTGATTCACGAATATTTTTTGAATTCCGTGAATTTGTAAAATGATGTTTGTTTGTTTTTTCTTGTTCTAAATGCACGATTTTAAGATCTTAGTTTAAACCAGTCGCTTCTGGAAAACATGGGGAAGCATTTAGATTGTTGACAAGGATCAGATACTACACTTCGTTTTGATACAGTGCGAAACAATTTTTGATAATGTCCTCTTAAAGAGATGCACGCATAAACTAAAGTATATTGCCGGAGATTAAGGTAGTTTTAACACAGGCGACTTCCAAATACGTTAATATTATGACAAATGGACCCTTGTAAGTCAGCACATAATGGGGTTGTGAATGAAAGACAGAGAAGCATTAAAGGTTTAAAAAATAGACGTTTTGAAGGAAAGAGAAATATTGAATAACGAGATTTAGCAGTCTAAAGGTTAAGCTAGACGAATTTGACGTTGCTGTGTGGTACGTTTTCTCTGATATTTAGTCTTTTGGTGAGTGTCATGAGTTCAATAAAGAAGAAAAAAATGAGTGTTTGTTCTGAGTGTTTTATAGCCCAGTTAGAGTAAACAATATCCTCTTCTGAACACAAAATAGGTGATAGCTAGTAAATATATGCTTCGAGTTACCACCAACAGTAACACTAACTTTAACTTAAGTTCTAATTTCCGGGGTTAAAGTAGCCAACTTAATAAACATCAACTCTAAACATGTAAAAAAAATCAAATTGAAAATGAAAATAAAACGATAATAACATACTTGTACTTTAAACTCTACCAAGGAATTTGACTCATGATTAGATTTCCTAATACAAATTAATCCAAGGTGGTAAAACAACAGGAGGTTTGACTAAATCGTTAGACCTTATTTGTGTCTACGGTTCTGCTTGTGAAATAAAGAAAAATGTTCGGACATGGAAGAGTTAACGAAATATGAGTGTGTAAACATGATCTGGTTTATTGTAAGTCTGGACACACACACACACACACACACACACACACACACACACACACACACACACACACACACACACACACACACACACTACACTACTTCCTCAGGACACTCTACCTTTCCGTCGTAGGATTCTTGGGAAGTGAAGGAGTCAAAGAAAAAAAAAGAAAAAAAAACCGTTCCTGAGGTCACGGTAATAACTCCCTGAAAAAAGCGACTACGTTTTCCTTCCAAATGAAGGGTTTTCGAACTCGCCGCGACGAAGGAATCCCTCCTTACCCCCCCCCCCCCTCCCGCTCCCATGCCTCGGGAAGGTCGACGCGCCAGCCAGCGTAGCGCCGCCAAAGCACTCTCGTCATGGCCCTAATAAACATGAATATACTGGCGTGTAAAACTGGTCCATCAGGCGGGGGGAGACGCGTCCGAGCAGCGCCGTAAAACAATTAATTACGACTGGATATGCCAATAAACCTCGCACGGCGGACGTCGAGGCGAGGAGGAGCGGCGGGCATAAAAAAGCCACTTTGTTGGGGAAAGACTGAAGGACCGGCGATATGCATCTCTGAGACCGCTCTAGTCGACTGGCGTGTTCCGGTCGCTTGCTGACTGTCGGGCGCCGTTTCGGAAGGTCGAAGTCGAAGTCGCGGCCACCCGCAACCTCCGAAATCGCGAAGAGATTCAGAGATCGCGCGCGAGGTCTCAGGAAAGGGGTCGTGGATATAAAGCGGAGTTCGGCGGCGGAGTGTTAGTGGCCATTGGACGTGGTAATGAGACGGCACTAGTTATTATTTTTGTCAATTACACTCGCCATTGACAAGGTAATTCGAGATAAAGAGGGCCGTCATCGCTTCTTTATGCCGGCGAAACGTCTACGGGCGGAACCGAAGCCGCTGCTTTGGCCGATCCGCGCCGGGACGTCTGCTCAATCCGGGGCTTCGAGGCTTCGCTTGTCCGCTCGCCCGAGACTCACGGGAACTCGCCAGCTGATCGCTCCCTCGGCCTCGGCGGGAAGGGCATGGGCATGGCTGAGGGGTTGGGGTAGGGGCAGGGGCACGGCTGAAGAGGGGGTGAGGGGGAATTAGTTGGTTCTTTTGTAGTCGAATAATATTGAACGAGAGAGAGAGGGAGAGAGAGTGAGTGAGTGAGTGAGTGAGTGAGTGAGTGAGTGAGTGAGTGAGTGAGTGAGTGAGTGAGTGAGTGAGTGAGTGAGTGAGTGAGTGAGTGAGTGAGTGAGTGAAAAAAATATATCCAGTGAAACAAAGACCAACAAAGGAAGGAAGAAAGAAAGAAAGAAAAAAGACACAGATGGAGCGATCACCAAAATCGAGTGCGCAACAGACAGAAGGCAAGTCCTGCATGTCAAGGAAATGTCTGTCCGCGCAGCCATGGCAGAGAGACAGAAAGAGTCTTTCAGACAGAGAGAGAGAGCGAGAGGCAAATGGCAGACAGAAAGAGAGAGGCAGGCACGTCGTTATCAGTATTCCTTATTTACAGGAAAGTGAAGAACACGAAGAAAGGAGAGAAGGAGCATAAACAAACTCTGGAAAAAGCGCCGGCAGGGAGAAGCATGTCGAGAATTAATTCTTGCTTGTAGCATTACTTGCAGAAGTCAAGAAAAACTAAAGAAGAAAACATGACGAGAAGTGTTTCATTTATTTATATATTTATTCATTTAACGTTTATTTATTTGTTTATCTATTTATTTAGTTTAGGGAATGGGTCAACTTACAAATAGTTGATAGAAATGATAACAAAAAGAAAAAAAGTGGTGAAATAATAACGGCAATAATATAATATAACGGCAATAATATAATATAATATAATATATATATATATATATATATATATATATATATAAATATATATATATATATATATATATATATATATATATATATATATATATATATATATATATATATATATATATATATATTTAATAATATACATATCCCCAGAAAAGATGAGAGAGAGAAAGAAATGAGAAAAGAGAGAGAGAGGAGAGAGAGAGAGAGAGAGAGAGAGAGAGAGAGAGAGAAGAGAGAGAGAGACAGAGAGAGAGAGAGAGGAGAGAGAGAGAGAGAGAGAGAGAGAGAGAGAGAGAGAGAGAGAGAAAGAGAGAGAGAGAGAGAGAGAGAGAGAGAGAGAGAGAATTATGTGGAAAGGAGAATTAAACACAACCCCGAGATGTAATATGAATAATATATGGGAGAGCCAGGGAAAAAGAGCCTAAGAAAATGAAGTGAAGGAAAACATCCAAAGAGGGAGAATCAAAAGGAAAGGAAAATTAAAAAGAAGACGAATAAGAATAAGAGTAAAAATAAAAGAAGAAGAAGAAAAAAATGTCCCCTAAAAAAGAAGAAATAAAAAAAGAGAGAAATAGAACAAAAAAGAAGACAAAGAAGGAAAAATAATGAGAGGAAAAAGAAAAAGAAACAAATAAATCTCCCAAAACAAGAAGAGGATGAAGAAGAAGAAGAAAAAAATCTAAACAAAGAATAAAGAAAAAAATAAAGATAGAAGTAACAACAACAACAAAAAGAAAAAAAGATAAAGAAAAAGACAACGAAGAAGAGGGAGAAGAAGAAAAGAAGAAGAAGAAGAAGAAAAGAAGAAGCAGCAGCACAAGGTATTCTTCACGACCCCTAATCTCGGACGCCTCTGCTTTGCATATGAATAGTGCCCGATTACCTCAGCCGCAGAGAGCCCGGGACCAATACCGGCCGAGGAGCCCAGGTCATTCGCTATTAATTCGCGTGTTCCTGGGTCATCGGCGGGGGGCACTTTTTTTTTTTTTTTTTTTTTTAAGGGGGCGGGGGGGGGTTTGGGGCGGGGGGGGGGGGTAGGGAAGGTGGAGGATGGGAGAGGAAAAGGGGAGGAGGGAGGGATTGAGGAGGGTAGGATGGGAGGGAGGGTGGAGGGTGGGGGAGGAAGAGGAGAGGAGGGAGGGTGGAGGGTGGGGGAGGAAGAGGAGAGGAGGGAGGGTGGAGGGTGGGGGAGGAAGAGGAGAGGAGGGAGGAGGGAGTTATGGAGGGAGGGATTGAGGAGGGTAGGAAGGGAGGGAGGGTGGGAAGTGGGATGATGGGAGTTAGGATGGGAAGGAGGGAGGGAAGGAAGGAAGGAAGGAAGGAGGGAGGGAGAGAGGGAAGGAGGGAGGGAGGGAGGAGAGGGAGGGAGGGAAGGAGGGAGGGAAGGAGGGAGGGGAGGGAGGGAGGGAGGGAGGGAGGGAGGGAGGGAAGGAGGGAAGGGAGGGAGGGAAGGAGGGAGGGAGGAGGGAGGGAGGGAGGGAGAGAAGGAAAGAAGGAGGGAAAGAAGGAAGGAGAGAGGGAAGGAGGGAGGGAGAGACGGAGGACAGAAAGCGGGGGAGGAAAGGAAGTGAGAGGGGGAAAGATGGAGAAATGTAGAAGGGAAGGAAGATGGGTGAGGAAAGGAGGAAGGCAGAGAGAGAGAGAGAGAGAGAGAGAGAGAGAGAGAGAGAGAGAGAGAGAGAGAGAGAGAGAGAGAGAGAGAGAGAGAGAGAGAGAGAGAGAGAGAGACGGGAAAACAATGTAAGTGAGGGAGATAATGGAGGAGAAAGAGAAAGAAAGAAAGAAAGAAAGAAAGAAAGAAAGAAAAGAAAGAAAGAAAGATAGATAGAGAGAAAGAAAGGGACAGAGATAGAGAGACACAGAGAGAGAAAGAGAATATAGCCGCTCCCTTTACTATTGTTTTTGATATTTGACACTGATTTATATAACAGTCTATAGCTGTTATTACATCCCTGCTATATTATTCGAATCAATATACGCTTTACAGCGAGAGAGAGCGAGAGAGGGAGGGCGAGAGAGAGAGAGAGAGAGAGAGAGAGAGAGAGAGAGAGAGAGAGAGAGAGAGAGATGAATAGTGAGATAGAGTGACGAGAGAGAGGATGAGAGAGAGATAGGAAGAAAGGGAGAGGAAGGGAAAGAGTGAGAGTGAGAGAGAGTGAGAGAGAGTTAAATAAAGAGAGAGAGAGAGAGAGAGAGAGAGAGAGAGAGAGAGAGAGAGAGAGAGAGAGAGAGAAGAGAGAAGAGAGAGAGAGAGAGAGAGGAGAGAAGAGAGAGAGAGGGAGAGAGAGAGAGAGAGAGAGAGAAAGAGAGAGAGAGAAGAGAGAGAGAGAGAGAGAGAGAGAGAGAGAGAGAGAGAGAGAGAGAGAGAATCCAGAGAAACAAAGACTTACAAAGCAAGGATGAAAGAAAGAAAGAAAGAACGAAAGAAGGAAAGACATACTCAGATATAGCAATCACCCAATTCGAGTGCGCAACAGACAGAAGGCATGTCCTGCAGGTCAAGGAAATGTCTGTCCGCGCAGTCACCCTCCCCCCCAACCCCCACCCTGGACCGCAGCGCAGCCACAGGGAGGAGGGGGGGCGAAAGGTGAGTGCGGTGGCGAAAGGGTGAGTGTGTGGATGGCGTTGGCTTTCGGCGAGCGGCGGTTTGCCTTTAATAAGGATGTGGAGTTAGTGCTGCGGGATGTCTACGAGTATGTCTTTATTCGTGTGTTATTTTGTGTATTTGTCGGTTTGACAATAATATTCAAGATGTATGAAATGTCTTGTGTGCTTCGAGAATAATCTTCTAAAGGAAACGGTTTCCACAGCTCAGCTTCGTGGCCAAAATTCGAGTAAATTTGGCCTTTATAAGCACTGTTAATCTTGGATAGTGTCAGGAAAACATTAGATCTAAATTACACACTACATTACACTGATTTATTCTATATACATTTTACTTATAGATGCAGACATACACATAAATATAGCTTTCTCTCTCTCTCTCTCTCTCTCTCTCTCTCTCTCTCTCTCTCTCTCTCTCTCTCTCTCTCTCTCTCTCTCTCTCTTTCTTTCTCTCTTTCCCCAACCCCTCTCTCTATTTCTCTCTCTCTCTACTTACCTATAAATACTATAAATAAACACAAACAAATATTTCTAAAATATATAACACCTGATACAATACCCCCACCCCCAAAGAAAAAAAAGAAAGAAAAAAAATCACAAAACAAGGAAAACAAACACAGCAGAAGGAGACACAACAAACCCGCTGTAATGACTTCATCTGTCTCAGTCTCCCGCACACGTACAATAAGGGAGCACCCGGTTTCCATTGTCACAATATCTTCGCGTAGCCATGCCCGTCTCACGTACGATTCCTAATTAATTTGCGATTCATATATCGTGTCACTCACGGAGGTTATTAGTAATGCTTTCCCCGGCCCTCGTTTCTAACTGCCTTTCCTTCCTTCCTTCTCTCCCTATCACTTTTCTCTTCCCTTCTCCTCCCACTCTACGTAATCCACCCACTCACTTCTTCCTTCCTGCTCCATTCACTCTCCCTTCCTGCTTCCCCTCACTCACTCTTCCCTCCTCCCCTTCTAACTTCCCCCCTTTCCCTCCTCGCCCTAACTCCTCCCCTCTTCCCCCACCTACCCTCCCCCAATTCCCCCTTCACCCTTACCCCCCCCCCCAATCCCCAAGAACGTTCCAGAAAACGGCGACAACCAATCAGGGCGGCCCGCAATTTCCTCCGATACAGCCGCTGCACGAAACCACATTTGAGGTTATTAATAGTTTCCATTAATATAGCTGATACCGGCTCGATTCCCCACCATGAATCATCTCGGCTTCTCATTTCACTTTCTGATTATTGCGCGCGCGTGTGTGTGTGTTTTCTCGTTTTCTCTCGTTTTCTCTCTTTTTCTTATTTTTTCCGTTTTATTTTTTTCATTTCCTTATTTTCTCTCGTTTTATTTTTTCTTTTCTTATTTATGTTGGGTTTTCTCATCATCTCTCGTTTTCTTATTTTATCTTCTTATCTCATAATCTCTGGTATTTTTAGTTTCTCTCGGTTTCTTATTTTTCTCATTTTCTTATTTTTTCGGTTTCATATTATCTCTCGTTTTCTTATTTTCTCCCGCTATTTATTGTTTAACATCATAAAAAAAGAGAGGGTTTATATGAAGTTACTCTGGTTGTTTCTTCCGGAATTATCTCCATTTCTCATTCCCTCTCTTTTCTTTTGATACGATTCTTCCCTCCTTCCTTTCCTCCCTCCCTCTCTCCCTTACTTCCTCCCTCCCTCCCAGTGAGAACCAGTAAAACGAATAATTTTTCAGACTCCGCCCGTGGATTGGAAGATTCGGCCGCATCAACTGAGCAGGGTCGAAAAATTGTCCACTCATTTTCTCTCATTTCCCTCCACACACACTTTCTTTTTTCTTCTTCGCTTAACAGCAGGGTACGTCCCCTCTCCCCTTCCCCCATCCTCCTTACCCCCACCCCCTTCCCTCTCTCATGATCTCCGCAAGTGACGATAGGCTTTTTTTCTTTCTTTCTTTCACTTTCTTAATTTTCGTCTTTATCTTACTTATATCCCTCATCTCTCTTAAATTCTCTATGTCTTTTTCTTTCCTATGTTTTTTTTTTCTTTCTATTTCTTTCTTTCTTTTTTCTCTCTCTTTCTCTCACCTCTCTCTCCCTTCGTTATATCTTCTCCCCTTTTCCTCCCCTTAATTTATCTTCTCTTCCGCAGTCTCCCTCACCACCCCTCCCTCCTCTTCCTATCTATCACCCTTAATTTCATCCTTCCGTCTCCTCCCTTCCACCCTCCTTTCCTCCTACCCCCTACCCCTCGCCCCTCCCCCCTCCCCTCGGCATTTCCTCCTCCCCTCGCCCCCCTCGCCCCCTCTCCCCTCAGCCTTTACTCCCATACCCTCCACCCCCTTCTACTCCCCTTACCTCTTACCCCCCCCCCCTGAAGAAGTCACTGGACGGCGACCATTAACGCATGTCTTGGGAAAGTTGTTAATGAGGAGGAATGAGAGGAGGAGAAGGAGGAGGAGGAGGAGAAGGAAGAGGAAGAAGAGGAAGTGAAAGAGGCAAAATTCTCCAGGAGCGATCCCGGAAGGATGGATATTTAGTGGTGCCAGATCCCGGACTCTTGAGGGGGGGGGGGTGCCAGGGTCCCTCCTCGTGCCGGCACATAACACTCGGTCAATGGCAGGGTATAAGGGAGGGAATATCAGGCTTATTGGATGTAATGAAATGCTGATGTATACTCATACAGCTCGTAAATGCAATATACTGTATGCAAAATGTAATGCAGATACATACACTTATGTAAAAAGGCAAATGCTGAAACACAGACACACATTCATGCATATATGAAAGAAAACACACACACACACACACACACATAAAGATAGATAAATACATACATAGATAGGTAGGTAGGTGGGTAGGCAGATAGATATAGATAAACATTTATAGATATATAAACATGCTTTGTATTTTTCTTCACTTATCTATCTATCTATCTATTTATCTATTTATCTATCTATCTATCTATCTATCTATTTATCTATCTATCTATCTATCTATCTATCTTATATATATATATATATATATATATATAATATATATATTATATTATATATATATATTTATTTATATCTTCCTCTATATCTATACCTATATTTTCATCTACATTTATATTTACTTATATCAAAATCTACTGCTGTATCCATATCTATATCTATATTTACATCCATATGTAAATATCTATATTTACATTTATATGTATATATTTTATATTTATCTATATATTAATATCCATCTATCTATCCATTTATATATAACTATATAAATCTATCAATATATCTATATTCATTTATATACCCATATCTATATCCTCAGCTACATCTATATCTACATCAATCTACATATATAGTGCTTGTACAAAACATGAACATCAACATAACACACAAATACACAGCATTGCACTATCAGTCCATATACATATTTTGTATGCATGTGGAAAACATGAGTATCAACATTATACACAAATACACAACATTACACTACAACATTACAACAAGACGGCCAAAAACGACCTGCAGCTAAACGGACGTGAACTTTGAAAATCAAACATTAACATCAACATTATACACAAGTACA
>NC_051403.1:22611213-22618713 GCF_015228065.2 Penaeus monodon
AATTGCGGATGTGAGAGCGAGGGATGACATCGGGCGCCGGAAAAAGTGCTTGCTGATTCACCCGCAAAACATGCTTGAATCACGGCGCTGATATACGAGGCAATCGCAAGGAAGAGAGAGAAAGAAAGGGATTAAACATAAATATACACATTCAAATATATATATGTATATATGTACACACACACACACACACACACACCACACCACACACACACACACACACCACACACACACCTCACACAAATAATATATATAATATAATATATATATAATATTAAATATAATAATTGCTTAGTAAATATATGTGATATAGATATATATATATATATATATAAGATATATATATAATATAAATATTTTATGTATATATGTGTACAACACACACACACACACACACACACACACACACACACACACACACACACACACACACACACACACACACACACACAACACATATATAAAATATATATATATATATATATAATATATATATATATATATATATATATGATAAATATATATGATAAATATATATGATAAATAAATAATAAAATAAAAAAATATAATAAAATATAATAATATATATATATATATATATATATATATTACTATAAATAACACAACACACACACACACAAATATATATAATATATATATATATATATATATATATATATATATATATATATATATATATACATATATATATATATATATATATATATATATATATATATGTATGTATGTGTGCGTGTGTGTGTGTGTGTGTGTGTGTGTGTGTGTGTGTGTGTGTTGTGTGTGTGTGTGTGTGTGTGTGTGGTGTGTGTGTGTGTGTGTGTGTGTGTGTGTGTGTGTTATGTCTGTTTGTCTCTGTGGGTGTTTGCGTGACTGTATTTATGAATGTGTGCGTGTTTGTGCGTATGAATACTCTTTCTATGTCTGTGTATGCATATATATGTATATCTATACATATGGCTGTCTATCTCCATGTGTACGTGAGTGTTTTTTACATTTGTGCATTCTTGTGTGCGTGAATGCTTATCTGTCTGCGTACATGAGAGTGTGTGGGTTGAGCGCGTCTAAAAAAATGGACGATTAAGAGAGGGCCCGGCAGAGATAGAGCACAATTCCAGCGCGTTTATGCGTAGTACATGCCATTCCAGAGAGGATCATCTCATATGACCATTTTTTTTTTTTTTTTTTTTGTCTTTTCTCAGTATTTTTATTCCAGCAATTGGCCAGCAGTTGCCACGCGAGGAATAATAACCCGGAACGAATTACTGTTGAAATATCTCTATTTTCGTGTGTCTGTCTATCTGTCTCGGTCTACTTTTCTTTTTCTCTCTCTCGCTGTATGTGTCTTTTCCTTTTTTTCTCCATCTTTCTCTCTTTCTCCCCCATCCCCCTTCCCTTTCTCTCTCTCCCTCCCTCTCTCCTTCCCTCCCTCCCTCCCTCTCTCTCTATCCTCCACTACAACCCCACAATATGTGCATTATATATACACCAAATTAGCATACTGGGAATAATAATAAGAAATAAAAAAGGAAATAGGAACACCAGCCTGGGAGCAACAGTCTGTGACGTCACGATCTCTTGCATAAGCTCTTAATTACGATGAGGTTTTGTTGCAGCCGTCATTACCTGAGACAATGGCACGACCCCCCCTTCCCCCGCCCCCCGCCCCCCTTGCAACAATAATTGCAAGGGAAGAACTTATATACATGCTTTGTGTTGCCCTCCCGTGATGTACTCTTCCCCCGATCGGCAACTGGCGGGCAAGAACAAGGAACGCGAGTATCTTTCTTTTGAACTGGGGAGGGGAAAATGAGGCTGGGGAGGGAGGGGAGGGGTACTGGGAGAAGGGAGGGGAGGGGAAGGAGGTAGGAGATGGGAAGGAGGGAGGAGGGGGTGGCGGAGGAAGAGGCGGTATCGGTGGTTTATGCATGAATTCTGGAAGGGGAGGAAGGAAGGGAAGGGGGTTAATGAGGGGGAAGGAGAGAGGAGGGGAAAGGATGTTAGAAGAGGAGGGGAGGTGAGGGGGAGGGAAACGAAGGGAGGGAAGTAGTGGTGGTTTATGCATGAGTTCTGGAAGGGAAGGGGAGGGAAATGAGGGTTGGGGTGGAGAGGGAGGGTGTAAAGGACGGAGAGGGGAATGCCGGTCTGTGTATTCATTCTGAAAGGCGATGGAGAAGGGAGATGAAAACGAGGGAGGAAAGGAGGTGAGAAGGAAGATAAAGCTGGAGAGACGAGAAGAAGGGAGAGAGGGAGGGAGGAAGGGAGGGGTGCTGGTCTATGCCTTAGTTCTGGAAGGGAGGTGGGAAGGGAGAGGGAAATGAAAAGAAAAGGCAGGGAAGGCAGAGGGAGGGGTATGGGTGTGATATATGCTGAAGGGCATGAGAGGGGGAGGGGAAATGACGGGGGAAGTGATGGTAAAGAGGGGAGGGGAGGGGAGCCACAGAATAAGTGTTCGATGCATTACTCTTGGCAGGGAGTAGGTATGGGAAAGGAAAATGAAGGAGGAAGGGAGGGAATGCATAAGGAATGCATAATGAAGGCATAGGGAAGGAGGGAAGGAGGGAGGAGTGGTGACCTATGCCTCACTTTTATGAGGTGGTGGGGAAGAAAAGGAGAAAAGAGAGGGGGGGGGAAGGGAAGGGGAAAAGAGAGGGGGGGTGGGAAGGGAAAAAGAGAGGGGAGGGATGGGGAAAAGGGAGGGGGAGGGGAAAGGAAGTCGAGATCTTCGTTTAATATTAGATATGACTTCCTTTGCTCTATTAAGGGAGTGGCGAAAACGTGGTGTGCATAAATATGAGTGACGGTAAACTAGGATTAAGAGTTTAGAACAGTGGCTGGCAAAATAAGGTCGTAGAAATATATGATAAATCCATTTTCGGATTTATAAACATATGTGATCTCAAGCCACACCCACAAAACAAGACTTACTGCACATACATACATCTCAATCGTATCCACACACACACACACACACACACACACACACACACACACACACACACACACACACACACACTTGCACACGTATACAAATATATATATATATATATATATATATATATATATATATATATATATATATATATATATATATATATATATTTACATACACACATGGACAGTGCACACACACGCATACAGACACCCGTACTTTTATGATCACACTTTTTTTTTCTTTTCTTACAAAAAAAAAAAAATCATTTCCTGTGGTTCTCAGAAAGTGATTAAGATTAGTTTAACCCCGAGTTAACAATCACCCACGACCACTTACGAATTTTGGCTAATAGGAATACTGACTACCTGTTTTAGACGAACGACCAGGGTATAAACATACGGGCAAATTTATAGCGTCAACCCATTACCTCCAAAGGCCATTGTGAGATATTGGTTTTAGGAATAACGTGAAAATTCGGGGAAATTAAGGGAACTCTAACAGTAGTTTCGTGGCGTCGAGGACTCTTGGGTCAGGGTGTGAGTAATGCTCATGATGATCAAACCTTATTTAGAGAAAATAAGACGATGAAGAAGAAGAAGCAGATGAAAAAGATGATAATCTTGTGAGTATATACGGTGAACAAATAGGTACATAAATAAATAATGTATAAATAAACACGTGTGTGTGTGTGTGTGTGTGTGTGTGTGTGTGTGTGTGTGTGTGTGTGTGTGTGTGTGTGTGTGTGTGTGTGTGTATGTGTGTGTGTGTGTGTGTGTGTACACACACATATACATAACATACATATCAATACAGATAGACAAACAGTCAGTCTACTTCTTTCTCTCTTCTCTCTCTCTCTCATACACACACATTATTCATTTCTTCATTTACCAGCATAACCATGCAAACACCACACGCCCAGACAATACAGGCAAGCGCGTTAGACACACACACACGCACATAATATATCCCTTAAAAAGGAGCCCTTGCTGGCAACACTTTTTATTGGCAACTCTTGTGGTAATTTTGGCGGGAAACAAACGGAGGCTGATAAAGTAGGTTTGCGCTGGACCACACTTTTATACACTTTCTGGTAAATTGGGCGAGTGTAATAGGCTGAGTGTGACCTAGTTACTTTATATTGCATGAATTTAGGCGACGGTTTGTCTCAATTCGCTCTAATATTGGGTCGGTCATTTTCAACAACCTCGGCTTAATTAATTCCTCTTCCTGAGATATTTCAAGGTGAATTTGCTTATGTTGTAGTTAAATCTACGTAATTTTCTTCTTTTATATATCTGCCATGTTGTCTTTTTAAATGGAATAATGAAATATATATATATATATATATATATATATATATATATATATATATATATATATATATATATATATATATATATTGCTAATGAGATATATCAAAATGCATTTGATTACGTTCGTGTGAAATCGACATATCATATTTCTTCTATATCTGCTGTCAAGACATTTCTGAATAAAACAAATGAAACAGAAATTATGTTTTATTACAACTAGAATTATTACCTCTATCAGTTTCATCAATATTGTCAAGTATCTTTTTTAATCTTCATTGCAATTATAGTTATAGCAATCATTTTGACATTCCCGTCTTTAATACTCCCACTGGCTATACAGACGTCGCATATAATTATCATATTTATTATCATCCTTATCTCTACGTCGACGGAAGAAAATTATTATCCATATCTATACGTTATGCGATTAATAAGTTAGATAACACGGGATTCTAGATAAGGAATTTCGGTTTCGAAATTTCTGATGTCATTAAATTCAGCTGATTAAATGCTGATCATTTTCTGAATGATTACTGAAAACAGAACTCCGACTGTTGAATCTGCAGTGTGAAATGATATGATTTATACGCACTATTTCCACATGTGCATTCTGTATTGTGCAACTGAATATTTTCTTTTCTTCCCAGAGAGAAAGAGAGAGAGAGAGAGAGAGAGAGAGAGAGAGAGAGAGAGAGAGAGAGAGAGAGAGAGAGAGAGAGAGAGAGAGAGAGAGAGAGAGAGAGAGAGAGAGAGAGAGAGAGAGAGAGACGCACACATACAAACAGTACACAGGAAAAGAGACATCCACAAAAAAAACAACAACAACAACATCAGGCTGCACGATCACCAATAATCATTCAAACACACACACACACACACACACACACACACACACACACACACACACACACACACACACACACACACACACACACACACACACACACACACACACACCCTTCCTCCTGGCATCCCCAGACACACCGTCAGACAAGACAGCCAGGCGACCAGACAGGAGATCTGACACTCCCATTTTCCCTCCACTTGCCCTGGTGATATCATAGCAAAACTAATCTTGGTCCAATCAAGCCCAGGTCTCCACACGTCTCCAATAACGTTTTAATCATCTTCCTAGGAACCGAGGGGGGCCAAGGGGGCGTGGGGGTAGGGGGCGTAGGGGGAGTGGGGGGCGTGGGGTAAGGGGCGTGTTGGTAAGAGGGCAAGGGGGTAAGGGGGTAAGGGGGTAAGGGGGCAAGGGGGTAAGGGGTAAGGGGGCGTAGGGGACAAGGGGGTTAGGGGAGCAAGGAGAGCAAAGGGGTTAGGGGTAAGGGGTCAGGAGGGTTAGCGAGGAAGGACCGTATCCCCGATCTTTGATCCTGTGAAAATTTCGTCCATAGGATGGGTATCGATAAGGTTGATATTGGCTTATCGTCTTTCCTTACTTTCTCGATGTCCTTCCCTGCCCCTTCCTGTCCCCCCTCTCCTCTCCTCCCCGTCTCCTCCCCCTCCCTCTCCCCTCCCTTCCTCGAGTGGCTGATATAGTTAGCAGTTCGAGCGTGTTCACGAAGCCAGCATTTCTGATAACTAATTATGTCGCATTGGATTAAGCAGCAGTGCAGATGTGGCAGTTTCTGACTCTGGAAATTAAGATCCCATCAAGGTGGCGGTAGTGATCCTAGACGCCGCAAGATGGCACTCATGGCAAGACGGGGGGTGGGGGTGGGTGGGGTTGTTAGAGGAGTGGATGGGGTAGGGTAAAGGAGGGGGAGGGTAAGAGGTGGAGGAAGAGGAAGGGTAGGGGGGTGAGGGAGGAGAAGGGTAGGGGGAAGGGGGAGGGGAGTCCTCCACACCTACGGGCGTTACCCAAACATTCATATGCCTGAATGCTCTCTGGTGTTGGTTATTCAATTTGCGCCAAACGACTACGCACACAGAAACTGACTTGCGTGTACTTTATGTTTAAAATGATATATGGCTTGCATCCCCCCTCCCCCCTTTATTTCTCTCTTGCTCGCTTTGTCTCAGTCTGTCTGTCTGTTTCTTTCTGAGTGGCTATGTATATGTATAAATATGTATACGTACATGTATATATATATATATATATATATATATATATATATATATATATATATACATATATATATTTATATATATAGAGTGTTGTTTTGTATTTATGTATTGTGTGTGTGTGTGGTGTGTGGGTGTGTGGTGTGTGTGTATACACACACGCACACACACACACACACACACACACACAATACTACACACAATATATATATATATATATATATATATATATATATATATAACACACACAAATATATATATATATATATATATATATATATATGAATGCTTGTGTGTGAATATACATACCCACACAAATACACATGCGTGCGCGTGTGTTTGCAAAAAACGTATTAAGCAAATTATATGCAATAAAATATATATATATATATATGAATATATATATATATATAATATATATATATATATATATATATATATATATATATATATATATATATATATAGGGTACTTTTTATGCAGTAACATAAAAGTGCACTATTTCAATTTTCGTTAGCCCAGAATACCCGTCGTGGGCCATAATGAACGCGGATGAATTTAACATGGGTGCCCGGGCGGTCGCTGCACAGAGGCGGTCGTAAAAACGAATCCTTCCCACGGGGCCTGTGATGACAGCGTTGATGGCCGAGATATTGTACTTGCAATGTTGACAGCCACGCGGGGACTCTCCGACCGGACCTTAATGGCATGTGTTTCTTCCCGGGGACGTGGCCGCGACTGACGCTCGTTCACACACGCTTCACACGGGCAAAAAACGGACATGTCACAAGGGGGACCGATATACTCATGCAAATATGAGGCCACGCCCGTAATCAATCACATAAACTTGATTACTTCCCATAACTCGTAGGCAGAGTCATTTATAGCATTCATATTCCAGGAACATTCATATTTATCTGAATGAATTTACAAAACCATATGTCACGACGTATACACAAAACAATTTCAAAAGGCAAATGGTTAACACACATACATTTAAGTATATGCATTGTAACACGCCTTTATAAATCATAAACCAAAAAAATCCAAAAACGTCAGCAAGCGACTAAACACAAAACAACACACAAACAATATTTATAACGCATACATATAGGTATTGTACCTTTAATAGTGATTACTCTTTCGACTTCCGCACCTCTCGAA
>NC_051403.1:22633713-22636213 GCF_015228065.2 Penaeus monodon
CCTTTTGGTTCAACATTGTGATTACTGTCGATTGTCTTTGTTTTTCTCCGTTTCTTCGTTCTTCCCTCGCTCCCTTCCCTCTTTCTCATCCCCCTTTCTTCTCCTTACTCTCTACTCCCCATTCTTCTCCTTGCTCTCTCTTCCCCATTCTTCTCTTCACTCTCTCCTACCCTTTCTTCTTTCTCCTTATTCAATCACACACACACACAAAAAATAGTTCTCCTCTTTTCCTTACTCTGCCTACCGCCCCTCTTCCTTCCCCTCCCTCCTTACCCAGCCCCTCCCACTCATCCCCCCACCCCCTCCCACCCTTCCCTCTGTGCGTTAAAGAATCTAATGGAATGTTCTACGGAGAGGAGCGGATGGAGCGCCCGCCGCCCAATATATCATGCCCGAGTCATGCTTTCACGCAGTATAGCATCGCAAATGTATAGCGGTCCACGCAAATGAAAGAAAACTCTGGGCTGGAAATTGAAGTCTCCCTTTAAAGCCGCGCATATGAATCCATCCAACGCGCGTCGAGATGGTCGGCGATCCTCTTCGCCTCGGAGGGGGATTTCGACCGCAACGTCTCCCGGCTTTTGGGACAAGCGGGAGACGGCCTCGATACTTACGGTGGCTTTGTGTATGAACAGTGACATATTCGTCCCCTTGTATGTAACGTCGCACTACAATGGGTGACGAATGGTTTCCTCTGTACCGCTCGTCTCACAATTTAGCAAAATATTTCCATTTTCTGTTGAGATCGAATATGAATTCACAAGAGGGGGATACTCAAGAAAAATGATACATTACTCTCGGTCCGGGGGAATCTAATGGATATGCGGTATGGAGATCCCAAGTTAAAATATGTTACGTTAAAAGTGATGTATGAATCTTTCTCTTTTTTATATCAAATAGCTTACTGTATCATTACATGTTAATTAAAATAATTAATGATTGCATACTCCCATGGTACATGAGAAATTACTTTTTCACAGTGGGAAAAAATAAGATAATGGGTTATATGAGATTAATTGCAACGAGGGGAAGAAGATAAGAGGGATAGAACCCGATATAGCAAGCTGATGCGTGCAAGAAAATACTGAATGCAAGACGAAATGGGGGCCAACTAGCAAGGAAAAACTAGAGCACTAATTAAGATTGCATTGGCAACCCCCGCGATCCGTAAGTAAAGATACAATATTTCTCTGGGTAATCATCATTATTAAGCTCACCTTCATCACTTTGGAGCTGTTTTAATTATTATCAATGTGATTCTAATTACCAAAGTTTTTTTTTTAGCTGTTTTCCTGCCTTTCTTCTCTTCTCTTCTATTCCTTTCCCTTCCTTTCTCTTTGTCTGGTTCTCTGTCTGTATGTTTGTCTCACTGTGTATATATATGTTGGCCCCCTCTCTCTTCCTCTCTCTCTCTTCCTCCCCCGTCTCTTCTCTCTTATTATCTCTTTTCCTTCGTCTCTCTTCTTTCTTTGTTTTTCTATTCCTCCCCCTGCCTCTTTTCTCTCTCTCTCTCTCTCTCTCTCTCTCTCTCTCTCTCTCTCCTCCTCTCTCCTCTCTCCTCTCTCTCTCTTCTCTCTTTCTCCTTACCCTGTCTCTCTCTTTCTTCCCCCTTTCCTCCTCTCTCTCTCTTTCTCCCCCTGTCTCTCCTCTCTTTCTCTCTCTCTTCATCCCCCCTATCCCTCTTCTTCTCAAACACAGTCCCTCCCTCTCCACTTTTTTTCTCTCTGTCTCCCTTACCCTGATTTCCTCCGACGAAATAGAAAACGACCATCACTGGGGGTGTCTGATAATTATACAAGACGTACAATAATTAATATTGATGAAGGTAATTAAAAGGTAATGATGATGATAAACAGCATAACTACCCCCTAAAAATAACAGGAAGACTGGAAATATTGGAGTATGTTATACCGACAATAGTGAGGAAGAGGAAGGAGGGCAGAGCATAATAACAATAACATAATATCAAATATAGTTAAAGATTTGATAAGGTTTATTATGCCGTTTAATTATGTGAAGAGAAAGAAAAGGGAAAATGGTTGTGGTATGAGATAGGATATAACAGATATGATGAGGGAGAATATGATGATGATTTTCGTAACAGGAATGCTAATAAAGATAATAATAATTGTGATGATTATGAAGAGGAATAAAATAACGATAATGATGGTAATAACGACAACATCGACGACAGTGATGATGATGGTGAGGATGATGATGAGGATCATCATCATTATCATTTTGATCATGATAATGATGGTGATGTGAGAATATAATAAGAATAACGATCATTATAATGGCCTTTATAATGACAATGAAAACGATAATATAAAAAATATTAGTATTAATTTTAACTATACTACTACTATTTATATTAATAATAATGATAATAACAACAATCATTATTATCATGATAGTAATAATGATAATGATGATAGTGATAATGGTGATGATGAAAATGATAATAATAATAATAACAATAATGGTAACAATAAAAAAC
>NC_051403.1:22646213-22648713 GCF_015228065.2 Penaeus monodon
TTCTCCCTTCGCAATCCTAAGCTCCGGCGATTTACTTCAAGAAAATTAATTTTCCTACAGCCAATGATGATGAAAAAGGAACGAAAGAGATGGGCGTTCTTTATATCTCCGTTCGGCCGGAAATGGGAAATGATTGCCGTTCTTGCTCTCTCTCCGGGAGAACGGCGAAGTTGTCGAAGAAATTAGTTTCCCGTTTCCCGTTCTCTCTGTCTCTCTCTTCGTTTTCTTTATCTCCGTTCTCTCTCTCGCTCTCCGTTTTCTTTATCTCCGTTCACTCTCTCTCTCTCTCTCTCTCTCTCTCTCTCTCTCTCTCTCTCTCTCTCTCTCTCTCTCTCTCTTTCTCTCTTTCTCTCTCCGTTTTCTCTCACTTCGGGAAGAGGATATCACTGTGACGGAAGAGGGAAGAGGGGAAAGGGGAAGAGGGGAAAGGGGGACGAGGGGAAAGGTGGAAGAAGGGTAAAGAGCAAAAGGATACCAATAAAGGGGGAAAACCAAAGGGGCTGATAAATATGGGCCATGGGAGGAAATCAGAAAGGAGGAGCCAAAAAAGTTTAAGGGGAGGGGGGGGACACTAAATGGGAGGGAGTCAAAGGAGGACGCTAATAGTGGAGAGCCAAAGGGAGGATGCTAAAGACGTGAGAGTCAGAGAAAACCACTAAAAAGGGGGATCCAAAACAAAAACAATAAACCGAGGGAACCAAAAAAATGGAAAAAAGAAAAAAAACAAACAAACAAATAAACGAAACAACAACAACTAAATAGGGGAGCCATAAGGAGGAAAGAGACCTAAAGATAAGAGAGAAAGGGAGGGAGAGCCAATTGAAAACACCAAAATGAGGAAACACAAAATTTGAGATAAATCAAGAAAAACAGAGAGAGGAAAATCCCCAAAGAGGAAACTAAGGAAGAGGAGGAATAGGAGGAGGAGAAGGAGGAGGAGGAGGAGGAGGAGGAGGAGAGGAGGAGAGGAGGGAGGAGAGGAGGAGGAGGAGGAGGGAAGGAGGAGGAGGGAAGGAGAGGAGGAGAGAGAGGAGGAGGAGGAGAGGAGGAGGAGGAGGAGGAGAGGAGGAGGAGGAGGAGGAGGGGATAGACTTAGACGGGAGGGGGGAGGGGGGCATAATATGAGTCCTTCGTCCGGCCGATGCCAAAGATAGTCCTGACCCCCCCCCCCTTTCAGCTTCCTCTACCTCTTTAATTACGACCAATTAACCTGCCCCCCCCCCCCACCACACAATCCTTGCATCCTCCTTCTCCCACTGTACATATTAATCGCTGGTGGTGGTGATCAGGATGACGATGGTGGTGGTGGGTATTGGTGGCGATCAAGATGATGGTGCTTGTGGTGATGGTGATGGGTGTTGGTATCAATGATGGTGGTGGTGATGTTGGTGGAGGTGGGTGGTGGTGATGTGAAGTAGAGGTCGTGATAGTGATCATGGGTGGTGTTGATTATAATAATGATAAATAACATAGATGATGTTGATGACTGTGAGGACGGTGAAACATTTCTTTGGCGTGGTATATTCAAACGTGATAGTGAGCTGGGAAACAATGAATATTAATATCAAAATGATAAATATAATTATTACAATATTTTCATAGCATTATTACTATAATTTGGCAGCGAGCAATTATAATTTCTAGATATATATATGTCAAACCAAGAGCACAGCGGTACAGAGGTCTGACGTAATCAAAAATAATTAAAACAATGTATCTACTTGGCAATTATATAAATGTAGAAAATATTATTTTCAAGGCTTTCTGTGATCTCTGGGATTATATTTCGCAAATATGTACTGTAATAATTTTTCTTTCCGATATTTTTGAAAGTGTGTTATGCAAGAATACAAATAAAGAATACAGTAACTATGCGGTAAGACAAAGGAAGAATAAAATAAATATACTGATAGATAGATAGATAGATAGATAGACAAATAGGTAGATAGATAAACAGTTAGACAAACAGACACACACTTAGAGAAACAGATAGCTTAAAAAAAGAAAAAGATCATATGCTTCTCAAAAAAAAAAAAAAAAAAAAAAAAAAAAAAAAAAAAAAAAACTGACTTTTCGCACGTCGAGCTGATCACGCCCCGAACCCTTTCCACGCCCAGGCAGCCTTATTATCCGAACAGTGTCAGTTGTGCGGACGGAACCCCAGAGGGATAATGGGACTGCGAGATAGTGTTTTGTTCCCGATAACCTTCAAGTGAGACCAGTCCTTTTGAAATCTTAATCACAGCCTTGTTTTGCATCCGAATGGACGAAGGGCTGAAGAGACGGGGCTTCCCTGGAAGTGCCTTTGGCTTGCCTCGCTGCGTCTCTTCTCTTCTTGCTTCTTCCCGATTATTCCTTCTCCTCCCGGACTTCCCTTTGGTCTTTTTTTTCATCAACCATTCTCCTTCGTCTTATGCTCTTCCTGCTCTTTTGCCTTCATCTTTTCTTTTCCCTTGTCCCTTCTCCATTTCTTCTCCTTCTCCTCCTCTCCCTCTAATCC
>NC_051403.1:22653713-22656213 GCF_015228065.2 Penaeus monodon
AGAAAAAAAATAATGATTGTTTTTTTTTCTTCCTGTAGAGAGAGAGAAATTGACACAGACTGAGAGAGAGAGAGAGAGAGAGAGAGAGAGAGAGAGAGAGAGAGAGAGAGAGAGAGAGAGAGAGAGGAGAGAGAGAGAGAGAGAGAGAGAGAGAGAGAGAGAGAGAGAGAGAGAGAGAGAGAGAGAGAGAGAGAGAGAGAGAGAGAGAGAGAGGAGAGAGAGACAGATAGAAGAGACAGAAAGAGACGAAAAGACACAGAGATAGATAGATGGATAGACAGATTGAGATGAGATTATTCTCACCTAGTAACGCCAAGAGTCCCAAAGCAAAATCACACGTTTAAAGTTGAAGCCTCGAATGGACACGAAACAATGCAGTCCTGTGTTTCATTTTACTTATTATTCTCTTCCTACAACTTTCACTCATTCTCTTACCATACCATCCTCTCCCGAATAGCACTACTTTCTGATTTAATCTTTTCACTTATCAGTCTTACATCGGGAATAGTGACGATTCTAGTTTCTTATCAAGAAAAGGCGAATGTCTTAATGCAACATCTCCCTCTCCCTCCCCCTCTCCTTCCCTTTCCCCTCCCCCTCTTCTTCCCTTTCCCCTCCCCTCTCCTTCCCTTTCCCTTCCCCTCTCCCTCCCCATCTACTTCCCCTCTCCTTGTCCATCCCCTCCCGCCTCCTCTCCCTCTCCGCTCCCCCTGTCTCCTCCCCCTCCCCCTCTCCCCCCATTTACTGTGTCTCCCTTCCGAAGACAGAATCACCTTTATTCTTAACTCATTCGCTATTTTTTTTTCTATTTTATCATCTCTCGCACTTTTTCTCGGCCCGAATCTGCGTGATGCTTCGTACAGGAAGAAGAAGAGGAAACAAGAGAAAACAGAATAGGAAAAAGAAGAGGAAACAAGAAGAAACAGATGAGGAAAAAATGAGAAGAAGAGAAAGCAGAAGGGTAAACAGAAAAGGAAACAGAAGAGGAAAAAAGAAGAGGAAACAGAAGAGGAAAAAGAAAAGGTAAAAGAGGAGGAAACAGAAAATGGAAAAGAAGATGAAAAAGAAGAGGAAAAAGAAAAGGAAAAAGAAGGGGAAAGAGAAGAGGAAAAAAGTGCGTTTATTCTGATATCAAAGGGTTTTATTCTGATGTATTCAGTATAGGGTTTGGCATAATCTTTTTTGTTATGAGAGGGTCTAGCTAATCTATCTATCTGTCTATCTATCTGTAAGTCTGTCTATCTATCTGTCTGCCTGTGTGTCTGTTTGTAAGTTTGTTTATCTATCTGTCTGTCTGTCTTCTATTTATCTGTTTGTATATCTATCTGTCTGTCTGTCTATGTATCTATCTATCTCTCTATCTATTTGTCGATCTATCTATCTATCTATCTTCTGTCTATCTATCCATCTGTCGATCTGTCTACTTATCTGTTATTCTATCTCCCTACCTGTATTTCTACTAATCTGTTACTCTATCTACCAGTCATTAAAACAATCAGTCAGCTAATCAAGCACTCAGTCAATCTATCTACATATTTGCATGTGCGCCAATCAGAGGGAGAGAGAAAAAATAGATTGAGAAATAGAGAAAGAAAGAGTGAAAGAAGAAATAGAAGACAAATATAAATGAATGAATGAATGAATAAGTAAATTAGTAAATAAAAATAAGAAAGTGTGAAAAATATAGAAGACAAAACGACTTCTCTCCCAAATATGAACGAACGAATAAATAGATTAATAAGTAAATTAGTAAATAAAAGAAAGAGGGAAAAAAAATAAATAGAAGGCAAAACGACTTCTCTTCCAAATATGAATGGATAAATATGTAACTTAGTAAATAAAGTGAAAAAATCGTCCCCGTTTCATAACCAGCCTTGTCTTCCCCGGCAAACACGCCGTTTCAACGCCATTAATAGTATTAGCTTTCCGCAAATGTAAACTCAGCTGGTGCTCCGATTAAAATTATAAAACGAAAATTTGGCTTTTAAGGCTCATTTATTTTTCTGTTCACATAATTTTGTTAACGGCGAATCACTCAAAACTGGGAAAATAAAAGTTTGCGAACGCCGACCACTGCCAGTGTGTGGGCTTCCATGCATGTGATTACGTACAGGATCTACAAACATGGCGGAAAAATGGTTTGAAAAAATATAAAGAACATTTGCCAGCCTCTAGTTTGTAGAATTAGGTTATCAGACTTAGGTTATGTTTTAGTCTGATTTTGTCTGTCTTCCTCTCTCCCTCTCGCTCTCTTTGTTTTTCTTTATTTCTACGTCTCTCTCTCTCTCTCCCTACGTCTCTCTCTTTCTCTTTACACACACACACACACACACACACACACACACACACACACACACACACACACACACACACACACACACACACACACTTATTTTTATAGACTAACACGTGTGTATTCGTGTATTTATTTGTGTGTGTGTGTGTGTGTGTGTGTGTGTGTGTGTGTGTGTGTGTGTGTGTGTGTGTGTTCAAATCTACC
>NC_051403.1:22661213-22666213 GCF_015228065.2 Penaeus monodon
GTAGGGGATATGTATATAGAAAGGAGGGAGGGAGGAAAAGAGGGAAGACGGGGGAAAGAAGGAGGGGGGGGGGGGGGGGAGGAAAAGGGGAGGGAGAAAAGAAAGGGGGGGGAGGAAGTGGGAGGAGAGGGGGGGGGAGAGAGAGGGGGGGGACAAGAAAGATAGATTAATAGATGATAAATAGAAGAGAGAGAGATGGAAAAGAAAAAAGGGGGTGAAAGAGAGAGAGATGAGAGAAGAGAGAGAGAGAGAGAGAAGAAGAGAGAGAGTAGGAGAGAGAGAAAAGAGAAGAGAGAGAGAGAGGAATGAGAAAGAAAGAGGAGAGAGAGAGAGAGAGAGAGAAAGAAGAGGAGAGAGAGAGAGAGAGAGGAGAGGGGGAAGGAAAAAAGAGAGGGGGAGAAAGAAGAAGAGAAAGAGAGAGAAGAAAGGGGGAAAAAAAAGAAAGAAAGAGGAAAAGGGAAAGAAAGAGAAAAAAGAGAAAGAGAAAAGAAAAGAAAGAAAGAAAAAAGAAAGAGAAGGGGAAAGAAGAAAAGGGGAAAAAAAGAGAAGGGAAAAGAGAGAGAAAAGGGAAAGAAAGGGGGGGGGAGAGAGAGAGGAGAGGGAAAGGAGAGGAAAGAGAAGAGGAGAGGGGGGAGAAGAAAAGAGAGAGAGAGGAAAGGGGGAGAGAAAAAAAGAGAGAGAGAGAGAGAGAGATTGTGAAAATGAAGAGAGAAAGAGAAAGAGAAAGGGGGAGAAAAAGGAGAGAGGAAAGAGAGATAGAGAGAGAGAGAGAGAGAGGAGAGAAAGAGGGAAGAAAGAGAAAGAGGGGGAGGGAAGAGGAGAGAGAGGAAAAGAAAAAAAAAGAGAGAAAAAAAAGAGAACCAAAAAAGGAAGGGGGAGAAAAGGGGGAAGAAGAGGGAAAAAAGAAAAAAAAGGGAAAAAAGGAGAAAGAAAAAGAAAGAAAAGGAAAAAAGGAAAAAAAGAGAGAAAGGGGAAAAGAAGAAAAGAGAGATAGGAAGAGAGGAGAGAAGAAGGAAAAGGGGGGAAGGGAGGGGAAAAGGGAGGGGAGAAAAGGGGAAAAAAAAAGGGGGAAAAAAAGAAAAAAATAAAAGAAAAAGGGAAAAAGAAAAAAGAAAGAAAAAGAAACACAGAGCGAAGAAGAACAAAGCAACTATCATGTCACAGAACAAATTTCTCCCTGTAGTTTTATTCCAGAACATTCGAGACATTACGACCTGCGAGTAGCCTCTTATTTTCCTCTCCCTTATTCTTTTACGAGATGATAATTGCCCTTTTTGTCCTCTTCCTTCTCCGTCTTCGTCGCTTATTTTTGCGACTTTTGAAATTTTTTTTCGAAATGAACTGCTGGTGCGTGGGGGGGTGGTGGGGGGATGGGGGGGCAAGGGGGTTGAAGAGGCTGGGGGTACAAAAAAAAAAATGTTTGAGGAGGGGAGGAAGGGGGGGGGGGAAACATGAGCAAAGTGATATTTTTGTTTTTGTAATATTATATAAAATATATATATATATATAAAATATTAAATATTTTAAAATTATATATTAAAATAATATATAAAATATATTATAATATATATAAATATAATTTAATATATTATTATAAAAATTATATAATATATATTTATATTATATATATATAACACATATATAATACACACAAATAATATATATATATTATATATTATATTATTAATTATATATAATATATTATTAAAATCACAAAACCAAAACACACCCACACACACACACACAAAACCCCACACACACCAACACACACACCACACACACACACACACACACACACCACCACACAACACACACACGATATAATAACTATTAAACACACACACACACACACAAACACCCCAAAAAACAAACACACACCAACAACACCCACAACACCCACACACACACACAACCCCCATATAAAAAAAAATTTTAATATATAAAATAAAATATAAATAAAAAAAAATATATACCCAAAAATTCCCCACACACACCCCCCCCCACCAAAACACCCCAAAAACAAAAACCCCCCACACCCACAAAACACCCCCCACACCCCCAAAACACAAAACAACCCCCACCCCCAAACACCACCCCAAAACCCACTCCAACCCCCAAATTTCCCCTCACACACAAAACACAAAACCCCCACAAAACCCACAAACCCCCATTTAATTTTAAAAATTTTATATTAAAATTAATATATATATATAGATTTTATTATTAAATTTTTATATTATATACCATAAATATTTTATATAAAATAAATACATTTCTACATTTTATTATATTTTAATTAAAAAAATTTTTAATTATATAATTTTCCATATATTATATAAAAATATAAAATTTTATATATATTATTTTATAAAATATTATTAAAAAATATAAAATATAATTTTATTTTTAAAATTAAAATATTAACTTTATACTAAAAAACATTTTTAAAATTTTTTTATATAAAATATATATTATTTTTTTAATATTTATTATAAAATATAATAAGGGTAGGGGTAATATAAAAATTAATTTTTAACCCAAAAACCCCAAAAAACGGGTTCCCGGGGCCCACTTAAAAAAAACTTTTTTTCCCCAAGGGGTGGGCTTCCCCCACACACCTGTGTTTTGGGAAAAAACTTTAGGGGGGATATATCCGGTTTTTTTTGGCCCCTGAAAAAAAAAAAGCGGGGAGGGGAATTTTACGGGGACTGCCGCGGCGTGAAAAATTTAACTCGGGGGGCCCAAATGGAGTTTTGGGGGGGTTTTCCCGTTTTCTTTTAAAAACCCCTGGACCATCGCGGGGAGTTTTAAACCGTATAATTTAAAAAAATTTTTATAAAAGGGGGCTAAATTTAAATTCATTTTTTTACAAATTTCAACACAAAAACCCCCACCCAACACAAAAACACAAAACCACCCAAAACAAAACCCCCAAAACCCCCACACACAAAACCCCAAAATATTTTAATTAATTTTTATTATTATTATATATAATATTTTATTTATACCCTTAAAATACATAAAATATATAAAAATAATAATTTTTTATAAAAAAATATTTTAAAAATATATTTTATATTAATTTTTATATATAAAAATTTTTTATATATATTATAATGTTCAAACAACAAAAAACCCCAAAACCCCACAACACCACCCCAAAAACCCCAAACCCCCCACCCACCCCACCTATAATATAATTTTTAAAAATATATATATTTTTTATTATATATATAATTATATTATATATTATTATAAAATAATATATTTATATATAATATTATATATTTTTTTTGTTTTTTTTTTAACCCATAAAAAAAAAAAGTTTTTAAAAAAAAACACAAAGGGGAAAAAATATCGGGAAATAATGGAAAAATTAATGCCCCAGAAAAAACTTGAAAACCCCCCCTGAAAAAATTTTCTATCGGGGGGCCCCTCCCCTTAAAATTTCCCCCCCGAAAAACTAATATGCCTTTTCAATTTTTCCTTTTCCAAAAATTTTTCAATTAAATTTTTTGCGCAGTGGCCCCAAGGGGTGGGGGCCCCCCTTAAAATAGTTTTTCAGTCATCGGTAAAAATTTAAAAAAATCTTTGGGGAAGGGGGGGGGGGGAAAAGAGTAAATTTGGGGGGGAAAAACCCCTGCTCTTTTTTTTTTTTCATTTATTTCTATTTTAAACTTTTTAAAAAAAAAAAAATAAAAAAAAAAAAATAAATAAACCAAAAAAAAATATATGGTTTTTATTTAAATTTTAAAATTTTAAAAATTTTTGGGATTAAAAATAAAAAAATAAAAATATATATATATTAAAAAACAATTTTGTTTTTTAAAAATTATATATATTAAAATTTTTAAATATATATATATATATATTTTAATTTAAAATTATTATATTTTATAAAAATATATATATAAATTTTATTTAAAATTTATATCTTTTAAAATATCTATTAAAATTATTTTTTTATTATAATTTTTTATATTTATTTTTATATATTTTTTACACCCATATAATTTAAACCCCCCAAAACCCCCATATAAAAGAGGAAGAAAAAAAACGGAAAGAGGGAGGCGGGAAGAAGGGGAGGGGGGAAGGCCCCTTTTTTTTTTCCCTTTTTTTTTTTTTTTTTTTTTTTCCCCCCCCCCCCCCCCCCCCCCCCAAAAAAAAAAAGGGGGGGGCCCCCCCCCCCCCCCCCCCCCCCCCCCCCCCCCCCCCCCCCCCCCCCCCCCCCCCCCCCCCCCCCCCCCCCCCCCCCCCCCCCTTTTTTTTTTTTTTTTTTTTTTTTTTTTTTTTTTTTTTTTTTTTTTTTTTTTTTTTTTTTTTTTTTTTTTTTTTTTTTTTTTTTTTTTGGGGGTTTTTTTTTTTTAAAAAGGAAAAGAAGAAAGGGAAAGGGAAAAAGGGGGAAAAAAAAAAAAAAAAAAAAAAAGGGGAAAAAAAAAAAGAAAAAAGGGAAAAAAAAAGAAGAGAAAAAAAAGAAAGAAAAAGGGGGAAAAGAAAGTGAAACGGAAAAAGAAGGGAAAGAGGGGGGAAAGGAAAAGGGCAAAAGGGGGGAGGGAAGAAAAGGGAAAGGGAAAAGGGAAAAAGAAAAAGGGGAAAAGAAAAGAAGAAAAAAGAAGAAAAGAGAAAGAAGGGGGAAAGGGAAAGAGAAAGGGGGGGGGGAAAGGGAAAGGGGGGGGGATTGAAAACGGGGGGAAAGGGGGAAAGAAAAAGAGAGGGAGAAGGGAGGGGAGGAAAGGAGGGGAGGAGGGAGAAGTAGAGAGAAGGAGAGAGGGGGAGGGAGAGAAGGAGGAAAGGGGGGGAGGAGAAGAGAGGGGAGGAAAAGAGACGGGGCAGAGAGAGAGGAGAACCCGAGGGAGAGAGACAGAGGGCAGACAGAGACAGAGAAAGAGGAAAAAAGAGGGGAAAAAAAGAGAAAAAAAAAGGAAAAAAAGAGGGCAAAAGACAGAACCAAAACAATCATACAACAGGGTTTCGACCAAAACCAAACCCCTCTGCCAAAA
>NC_051403.1:22688713-22697027 GCF_015228065.2 Penaeus monodon
ATAATAATAATAATAATAATAATAATAATAATAATAATAATAATAATAATAATAATAATAATAATAATAATAATAATAATAATGATAATGATGATGGTGATGACGATGATGATGATGATGATTTGATGATGATGATGATGATGATGAATAATGATAATGATGTTGATGATGATCTTCTCTTTCCTATCACCCTTCCCCCTCCTTTCTTCACCTTTCCTTCTCTGTCCCCTCTTTCGTCTCGGCTTCACCCTTCACCTATCCTCTTTTCCCCTTCTCGTCTCCTCCTTTCACATGCTATCCTCTTTCACTCCTTTTCCTTACTCCTTTTCTCACCTTTTCACCCCCTACAAATTTTCTTCTCTTACTTTTTATTCCCCCTTCCTCTCTCATCCTCATTTACTCCCCACACCTTTTATCTGACTCTATCTATCCTCTCCTGTCGCTATCACCACCATTCTTAACTCTCCCATCTCGTTCACCCCTTGCCCCCTCCCTTTGACCCATTTCTCCCCCCCCCTCCCTCCATTCCTATCCCTTCCCTCCCCTCCTTCTCCCATCTCCTTTTCCTGCCTCCTTTTCTTTTCCCTTTTGGCCCCTCTCTTCCCCACCTTCCATCCCCCTTCACCTTTCTCCCATCTCGTCCATTCACCTTCCCCTCTCCTACCTACCCCACATTCCACCCTCTCTTCTAACTGGTCCACCTGTTTTCACCTTCCCCTACCCCCCATTCACCCCCATTATCCCCTCTCCCATCTCAACCACCTTCTTTTCCCCTCCTCTCTCTACCCTCCACACCCAACCTTTCTTCTCCCATCTCTGTCCCTTTCCCCTCGCCCCTACCCACCTCTCACCCCATTCTCCCTTCCCCCTCTCGTCCACCCTCCTTTCTTCCTCCCCTACCCCCACCCTTCGAGGCCCATTCTCCCTTTCCCCCCATCTCGTCCACCCTTCTTTCCCCCTCCCCCTCCCCCTCTTCACTCCCATTCTCCCTTTCCCCCTTCTCGTCCACCCTTCTTCCCTCTAGCCCCCCTTAACCCCTATTCTCCCTTCCCCCATCTCGTCCACCCTTCTTCCCCCCTTCCTATCCTCCCTTTTACCCCCTCCTCCAATCCCCCATTTCGCCCCCCCCTTCTTTCCTCCTTCCCCCACCCTTCGACTCCCAATTTCTCTTCCCCCACCCCTACCCTTAGACCCTCCCCTCCTCCCTTCCCCACATGTAATATTTCGTCGTGATGAACTCTTTCCATAAATCTACTTAAGCAGCGAGAGCACAAAAGATACACCGTTCATAATACTATATACAACCACTGCTTTATATCTCCCCCCCCCACCACAAAAAAAAAAAAACAATTTGTTCCGGCCAAACTTTATGATAAATGCTTCTCTCTCCTTCTAACTTTTGCTGGGAGAACTTTTTTAATGAATGCAAGCCTTTGTATCTGTGAGAATAATATCTTTCAGCCAGCACTTTTGTTTTCTTTTATCTATTTATTTCCTATAATGAATGATTAACGTTAAGAAACCGATATCGCGTTAATCATCTGGCTATGCACATGTTATTAACATTTTTTAGATGGAACTAGAGACATAGATAAGGACTCATACACGTTTATAAAACTTTTACGTCACATATATACGTTTTGTAGGTTTGTGTAAATGCTCTATTAAAGGATAATAAAGTGTTAATATAATCACACACACACACACACACACACACACACACACACACACACACACACACACACACACACACACACACACACACACACACGCACACACACACATACACACACACACACACACGCACACACACAACACACACACACACACACACACGCACACACACTAACTAACTAATCATAAAACTATGCTTTCTTATATACATATATGCATATCACATACTTCTTATAAAATATATTAAGAAAACCATTAAATTCTCAACTCCATACGTAAATACATATAAATTTTCACGTCGATAAATCTAGCAGAAAATATAATCCTGGAACTAAAAAAAAATAAAGGATAGATACACAGAAGATAGAAAATAAGATGATGATAAAACACGCCTTAGAACAGGGAAAATGCAAAGAAAGATTGATCAGATAAAAACGATAATAAGTTATAGGTCTTGCACGAAAACATAATGGATAAATATTAAGATAACAGGAACACGAAGAGATCACGTGAAAAAAAATGTGCATGTGCAATATTCTTCACATGAAAAAATTACCGGTGCTCATAGCTTCAAAAAGGAAATAAACACCTATGTAAAATGAAAAAAAAAGTTGTAATGATATGAACAATAAAAAATAATAAAATAAAGAAAAACAAACCAGTAATATGAACAACACAAAAAACGAAAACACGGATAAATAAATACATGAATATACAGATAATTTGATAAAACAGGGGAAATAAAAGAAGAAGAAAAAAACAACAACAACACAATAAAAGAAAACGCGGATAAATAAATACATGAATATACAGATAATTTGATAGAACAGAGGAAATGAAAGCAAATAAAAAAAATGCAAAAAGGGGATCGTCCGTTTAAGTGAGACAAATTATTAGCCTTAACCGCCGTCCCTCAAGCCTAATGCCCTGTTCTTGTAAAGCTTAAAGAGAGTGTGACGTGAGTTATATACACATGGCGATATACGAAGATGTGGGGGAGAAGATGGACGTCGAGAGAGAGAGAGAGAGAGAGAGAGAGAGAGAGAGAGAGAGAGGAGTAAAAGAGAAAAAATAGACAGATATGTGGATAATGAGAGAGGGCGAGAGTTGGGTTGAGAGAGGGAAAGATCATCATCATCATCATTGGGGAGCTAACGCCTGCGGGGGCTCATAGCTGCATCCACCCTTCGTTTCCTCCTACGAGGGTCCCTCATGGCAAGACGCCAAGGCAGGGGCCTGGCCCATCTCTAGCTCTTCACGACAGGTTTGATCGATCTGCCCAAGCCACGACTTCCTAGATCGTTCCACAGGCCTCCTCCACCCAGGGTTGTCTCGAACAGAGACAATCTGGTGGGCAGGATCATCCTGTGGGAAACGGACCAGGTGGCCGTATAGCCTGAGTTGGCGATCGCGGATTGCACAGGTAACAGGTCCTATACCAGTCTCACGGTGCAACCGTTGGTTGGACAGATGGTTCCACCAACTGTACCTCATGATGCGGCACAAGGACCTGTTACAAAAAGCATCAAGACGAGATTCCAAAGCATAAGATAGCGCCCAGGTTTCACTACCGTATAGTAAAACTGGCAGTATCAGGGCCTTGAAGGCACAAAGCTTGGTCCTTCTGCACAAGTACCAGCATCTCCAAATATTCTTGCCGAGAAATTTCATGACCCCTGCTGCCAGGCCAATCTGTCTACTGACTTCTTTGTCTGATAGCCCAGAGTCATGAACTGCACTTCTGAGGTATATAAAGCTCTCTCTGACCTCGCTGTTCTCACACCCAAGCACGTACCGACTGAACAGGATCACCTAGCAGGCCCCCAAAATTCTGGATCTTGGTCTTGGTCCAGGAGACCTCTAGCCCCAGGGTCTTCGCTTCATTGCTAAATGCCTCAAGAGCCATCACTAGGGTTTCCAGAGACTGAGAAAGAATAGCAACATCATCAGCAAAGTCAAGGTCTGTAACCTTAATATTGCCCAGAATTGTTCCACAGTAACTTTAGACAGTAGCTCTACCCAGTACCCAGTCCATGCAAGTGTTGAAAAGAGTTGGTGCAAGAACACAGTCTTGTCTCACTCCTGAACTAACAGGGAAGAAGCTCGACAGGCCCCCACCACACTAGAGCACTTTCAGTACCCGTATACAGGCTTGATATTAATCCAGTAATCCGTGTTCGAATTCTTCTTAGTCTAAGGATCTCCCAGTGTGATTCGTGATGCACCGTATCAAACGCCTTCTTAACGTCGATGTAAGCTGCAAGCATCCCACGCCCGAATTCACGTTGGCGCTCTACAATGACTCGAAGCGCCAGGATACGGTCTATTGTGGACTTTCCCTTTCCCCTTACAGAGAGGGATGACCACACCCTCAGAAGGTCAGTGGAAATGATACCAGTCTACCAGATGGCAGACAGGACAGCATGCAAGCCCCTTGCCATTGGATCTCCACCAGCCTTTAGCAGTTCACCTGGGATGCTACAGACACCCGCTGCTTTACCACTCTTCAGCTTGGAGATCGCCCCCCTTTCAGTCAGGGAGGGTAGATCCTCGCTGATGGGTAGGTCTGGCAAAGGAATCTCGACACTACGCGCATCCAAGTTAATTGTTGGTGGATCAACCTGGTACAACTGCTCAAAATACTCAGCCCGATGCACCCTCACCTCAACAGGATCTGAGATTATCTGGCCACTTGCTGATCGGACTGCAATTGTCTGCGAGAAGGGCTTGGAGTTCGGCTTTCTCAGGGCTTGGTAGGCAAGACGAAGGTTATTTACAAGGCAATGGCTTTCGACCTCCTCTGCAAGATTCCTGATAAACTGTTCCTTGTCCCCTCCCAGACCTAGTCACTGCGCACCAGGGAACGATGCAAGTCGCGATCCCCTGACAATCGCAACAAGCATCTGTGGCTTCCAGTGTCTCCTGCGAGATGAAATTCTGTCTTGCTCATGGGTATTCATCAATCGTGGGCTACGTCGAGCGTTTCACGCTTGAAGGTGACCCACGGAAGAAAAGGGTCCGTCAGGCCCCCAAGTGCTGCGAAACGACCCGAGATAACTTCAGCAAACCTCCGACACCCCCCCCTCCCTCCATCCTTCCACGTGAAACACCCTAGGGTGTTCATTGGAATGACGGGGGGTTCTGAGGTGGACCCAGAGAGTAGCCACAACTAATCTATGATCAGTTCCACAGAACTCGGCGCTCCGATACACCCTGACATCTCATAGCCAGCTCGATCGCAGCCAGCTACCGCATTGAAGTCACCCCGAACAAGACGAATACCTCGCCGAAAGATTAAGGACAAAGAAATAGAGAAAGTGAGAAAATATGAAACAGAGAGAGAGAAAAAGTTAAAACCAGTTTCATTTCCATTTTCTCTCTTCTTCATCCTATGCATTATCTCTTCTCACTCTTTTCTCCTATCCCTCCTTGTACTTTTCTTTTTATTCCTTATCTCTTTTTGGTTACTCCTAAAAAGGAAAAACATCTTCACAGACTCCGTCTTTCAAAGATTTTATTTGTTTATGTCATTTTTATCGTTCTTTCACTAATTATCCTCTTTAATCCTATTTTTCTAATCTTTGTGTATTCACATATGCCCCCTTACTTTTATTTATTTAACTATCTAACCTCTTTTTTTCACTTAACCCATTTATTCATTCGTTTATTACTATTTTTTCCTTTTACCCATTTATAGTCCACAATGAAAGAAAGAAAAAAGAAAGAAAGAAAGAAAAAAGAAAGAAAGAAAGAAAGAAAGAAAGAGACAAAAAAATACATGTCCTTTTTTCACTTCCTTTATTTTCCAACGAAAAAAAAAACTTCCTGTATTATTAACGAAGAAGAAGACTTTGGTGTACTTATTTAAGCATTAACAGAGAACCATTAGCGTGTGAGCTGGGGGAAGGGGAGGGGGGGGAAGGCAGGGAAAGGAGAGAGAGGGAAGGGGAGCGGGGAAAGGGCAGGGGAAAGGAGGGAGGGAAGGAGAGAGGGCAAGAGGGAGGGAGGGTAGGAGGGAGAGGGGAAAGGGCAGGGAAAGGAGAGGGAGGGAAGGAGAGAGGGCAAGAGGTATGGAGGGTAGGAGGGAGAGGGGAAAGGGCAGGGAGAGGAGAGGGAGGGAAGGAGAGAGGGCAAGGGGGGAGGGAAGGTAGGAAGGAGAGGGGAAGGGGCAGGGTAAGAAGAGGGAGGGGAGACTGGGAGGAGCAAGGTAGGGAGAGAGAGTGAAAGGGAGTGGGAACATGGGAGACAGCAGAGGACAGAGGGAGGGGAGAGGGAGGGAAGGAGAGAGGGAAAAAAATGAAGGGGGTGAGGAGAGAGCTAGGAAAGGGGAGAATTAGAAGGGGATAGGGTAGAGAGGAGGGGGAGGGAGGGAAGAGTAGAGAGAAGAGAGTGAAAGGGGAAAGGGAGAGGGGAGAGGGAAGAGGGTAAAAGGGGCGAGGAGAGAGGGAGGTAAGGGAAAAGGGAAGGCTGGGAAAGGGCAAAGGGGAACAGGACGGAGAAGGAAGTGGATGGAGAACAGAGTGAAGCGAGCGAGAGAAGCGAAAAGCAACACACACACACACACACACACACACACACACACACACACACACACACACACACACACACACACACACACACACACACACACACACGCGCGCACACACACACACACACACACACACACACACACACACACACACACACACACACAGCACTTTCTTTCACCCTCATCCTCCTTTCCACCCTTATCTGCACCCCTTCCACCTCTTTCACCCTCTTCACCGCCCTTCCACCCTCACCCACGCCCCTTCTACCACCACCTCCCTCATCCTCTCACTCACCCTTTATACCCCCTACCCTTGGGAGAGGGTGGAAAGGGTCACCTCTTCCACCCCCTACCCCTTCCACCTTCATCCAGCCCCACCCCTCCCACCTCTCCCACACCCAATTCCACAATCTCATCCACACTCCTTCCACCCTCATCCACACCTATCGAACTGCGGCCAACAAAAGGCAGCAGCTGACTGGAGAGATTCAAAGGATTTTCCATCAACTGAACCCTCCACACCCCTCTTCCTCTCCCCTTCCCCTCCCTCCCCCCTCCTTCCCCCCTCCCCCTGTCGCGTCCGAGAGTTGCACGCACAGCTTTTCCATCCGGGAATCGAACTGTCCGCTCTGATGCGAGGCGAGAGAGGAGACGGCCGAGGGTCATCATCCGCACGCCAGTTATCGGGCGCGGACGCGTCACGGGCGGGAGGGGAGGGTGCCTTTTGTTGTTGTTGTTTGGTGTAGTTGTTGTTGTTGTTGTTGTTTGGTGTAGTTGTTGTTGTTGTTTGGTGTAGTAGTTGTTGTTGTTATTTGGTGTTGTTGTTTGTTAATGTTGATTGTTGTTGCAAGGTTCGTGTGGATGTTTTGTTGTTGTTTGCTTGTTTGTTGTCTTATTGTTTGTTTGGGGAGCGACTCTTAATCGTATTGTTTGTAGATGGATTGGGGAGCAGGTGAATGTGTAGTTATACGTGTGCAATGATGATACACATTCACATTCACACACACACACACACACATAGATACATGCAAACACGCGTCTTTATTTCCGAGCCATGCATGTGTATGCAGGAGTAGGAGAAAGGAAAAAAGAAGACAAAAGAATAAAGAAGAGAGGAGAAGAAGAAGAAGATAGAAGAAGAGGAAGAGGAAGATACACAAAAAGGAATATGCATTATGACGTGTAATATTTTCCTTTTTTTTCATTTTCATTTTGTGCCGAAAGAAGATTCATCTTATGTTTGCCTTGAGCCGAGGATGGGCGAGGGAGGGGGAGGAGGAGGAGGGGGAAGCCGGGGTGAGGGGGAGGAGGGGGTGGAAGATAAGAATAGGGAAGAAGTGGAGGAGGAGCAAAAGGAGGAGGAGGAGGCAAAGGAAGAGGAGGAGAAAAGGAAAGGAGGAGAGGGAGGAGGAGAAGGAAGAGGAGGAGGAGGAGGAGAAGGAGGAGGAGGAGGAGGAGGAGGAGGAGGAGGAGGAGGAGGAGGAGGAGGAGGAGGAGGAGGAGAGAGGAGGAGGAGGAGGAGGAGGAGAAGAAGGAGGAGAAGAAGAAGGAGGAGGAGGAGGAGGAGGAGGAAGAGGAGGAGGAGGAGGAGGGGGAAGAGGAGGAAGAGGGGGAGGTTGGCGAAGAGGAGGCGGAAGAGGAGGCGGGGGGAAACAAGGCGAGGGAGGAGGAGGTGTTGGATGATAACAGGGAGTAGGTGGAAAAGGCGAAGGAAAATGAGGACGAGAGAGAGGTGGGAGAGGATGTGGAAGAGGAGGAGATGAAGGAGGGGGAAGTGGAGGAGGAAAAGGAAGAGGAAGGGAATGGGGAAGGGGAAGGAGAGGGGAAGGAGGAAGAGAAGGAGGAGAGGAGGAGGGGGAGGAAGAAGATGAAGATGAGGAGGAAGTGGATAAGGATGAGGTGGAGGATGAAGAGAAGATAGAGGAGAAGGAGGAAAGGAGGAAGACGAAAAGAAGGAGGAAGAGGAAAAGGAAGAGGAAGGGGAGGAGGAAGAGAGGTAGAGTTAAATGAGTTGGGGGAGGGGGAGGTGGAGATGGAGGAGGGGGAGGCGGAGAAATGAGGAGGAGGGGAGGAGGCTTAAGAGGGGGAGGAGAGGAAGAAAGGAGGGAGAGG